>NW_020884962.1:1075454-1075933 GCF_003945725.1 Corapipo altera
CTGAGGGCTGTTGGATCTGTCAGGGAATCACCTCCTGGAGCAGCACAAACCTCCCGTTGGACTCCGCGCTCCGTCGGAAAACCCGGGAGCGCCCCGGAAAACCCTCCGGGTGGAATATCCGGCCTCGTATCCCGTTTTCCCGCCCCTCCACTGCTTCGCTGCATGA
Source organism: Corapipo altera (assembly GCF_003945725.1). Taxonomy (NCBI): domain Eukaryota; kingdom Metazoa; phylum Chordata; class Aves; order Passeriformes; family Pipridae; genus Corapipo; species Corapipo altera. Next base: position 1,075,621 of record NW_020884962.1, read on the forward strand.
GCTGTTCTGGGGGGGGATCCGGCTCCCGCCTCTCCTGGGGAGAGGGATCGAGGGATTCCCGCAAAGCCATAAAAAAAAAACCTCCTCCCTCGGCGACGTCGCGACGACGGGAATTTTCTAAGCCAGTGACTAAATAATGGGAAACGACTGTTGTACTTTAGATTTTAGCAACTTGTGAAATAAACCCCGGATTTTCATTGGAAACCCGTGTTGGAATTTTGGGAGCCGTGTGGTTTTTCTTGGATTTCATTCTCTTTTTTTTTTTAAATATATGTATAAATATAAAGATAATTAATTTATTCTCCAGTTTCGG
>NW_020884962.1:1085933-1087467 GCF_003945725.1 Corapipo altera
GGAAAAGGGATGAAGTTTTTCTGGGAGGTTTTTCAGGACAGGCAGGGGATGGGATGCAGGAATGGGGGACTGGGAGGAGGGCTCACTGTGGGTCTGCCTGAATGACAAGGGAATGCCTGATCCAAAAGGGTCTCTGGGCTCTACCAGGACACCCAGAGCAGCCAGGGACCCCAACCAGGGGTCCCACACAGGGATCCCACTCAGGGACCCCAACCAGGGATCCCAACCAGGGATTCCAACCCCTCTCCCCTCCAGCTCCAGGAGCACCACACAATCCCTGCCCATCGTGGGGGGTGGCAGGTCCCCTCTCCATGACTGGGACTGAGTGAGGTGTGACTGTGCCCCCCAAAACGGGGGCAGGGCTGGGCCTGGTGCCCCCCAGCTCCCCGCAGGGCCGTGGGTTCCCTCCCTGGGCCTCTCCCGGGGGTCGGATCCCCGGCTCCCGCCCGCAGCCGGCCCGGCCCGTTCCAGGCGCGCAGGTGAAGCCAACAGATGTGAGCAATTATTGTCCCATCGGCGGCTCCCGGCCCTGCCAACTCCCGGCTCGGCAGCGACGGAACAACCGCAGCATTGTTCGCTTTTATGTAACAGCCCGAGCCCCACGAGCCCGGGGACACTGCCAGGGCCGTGCCTCGCACGGATCCAGCCCCCCCACCCTCGGGGCTGGGCCCCCAAACGTGCCAGCCGAGCCCGTCCCCCTCCCTGAGCCACCGGCCGTGCCCACCCCACGCCCTACGAGCCCCCAACCTGCTCGCCCGGTGTCCCGAGACCCCCTGCCCAGCACCCTGGGGGCAGAGTGGGGTCCCAAATCCTTCCCGTGGGTGGTGAGGGGCACCCCTGTCCTCCCCCTGCTCACTGGTGCCCTCTGCCCCTCCCCAGCAAGGCAGAGGCCGAGGCCATCGAGAAGGAGCTGCTGGAGGATTATCGGTTTGGGAGGCAGCAGCTCATCGAGATCTGGGGACACGCCTGTGCCGTGGCTGTCACCAAGGTGAGGTGGCCAGGGGGGCTGGGGACACCCTACTGGGGCTGGGGACACCCCACTGGGGCTGGGGACACCCTACTGGGGCTGGGGACACCCCACCAGGGCTGGGGACACCACACCAGGGCCGGGGGCTTTGCTGCCAGCTGCTCTCCCACCCTCCTCCTGTCCCCATGTTGTCCCACCCCATCTGTGTCTCCTTCCCTCTCCAGACCGAGGTGTGGGGACAAGGGACAGCAGGGCTGGTGGCACAGCCCGGTGGGCAACCATGCTGTGGCCGTGCCAGAGCTCCAGCCTCTCCCTGGGGGGTTTCTTTGAATCCCTCAACCCCCCCAGTTCATTATTCCCCCTGGGAATTGAGCTCAGTCACAGCCCATGGAAAGGGGGGATGCTCAGCCCGTCCTGGGGTGTCAGGTGAGGGGGGTCTCTGGGGGTCCCCATGTCCTGGTGATCCTCCCTCGCTGGGATCGCCGGGTGCTCGTGCTGGATGTGAGGAGGAGGAGAAGGAGGAGAGGGAGGAGGAGGAGGAGGAGGAGGAGGAGGAGGAGGAGGAGG
>NW_020884962.1:1087567-1118323 GCF_003945725.1 Corapipo altera
AGAAATATTTTGGTGTTGGAGCCTCTCGGGGCCGCCCCGGGGCTGCCCCCGGGGCCGCAGCATCCCCGGCCCCGCGGGGGCTGAGCATCCTCCCCGTGGGGCCGAGCATCCTCCTCTTCCTCCGGGAGAACCCCCAGCCCCGGCATCCCCCCGCCCCAAGCCGGGGTCCCCGGGCATTGTCCCCTCGGGCACGTCCCTGGGAGGCGCTGGCAGCGCGGTCGGCGCCGGGGCAGGGCCGGGGCCGGGCTCACACGGGCCGGGAGCTCCGGGCGCTGGCGGGGGGACGGGACCCGGAGCCAGGCTCCGTGAGCAGGAAAAAATCCGTCAATGGATAAACAGCGTCCCCGGGCAGGCTCCTGGTATGTGGAGCACGGAGCCGCCTCCCTGCAGCTGGCGGGGAGCCCCCGGGCCCGCGGGCACCGGCCCGGCCTGGGCAGTGTCCTGAGCCCACCGTGGGCATCCTCCTGATCCCACCGTGGGCATCCTCCTGATCCCACCGTGGGCATCCTCCACATCACACCGTGGGCACTGCTGGAATGTCACCATGGGCATCATCCTCATCCCACCGTGGGCATCATCTTCATCCTACTGTAGGCACCACCCTCATCCCACCACTGGCACCATCCCCATCCCATCCTGGGCATCATCCTCATCCCACTCGGGCCCTCTCCTGCCCCACCCCAGGTGCCACCCGAGTCCTGCCGTTGATGCCACCCCCCATCCAATCCCACTCCTTGCCCTGCCATGGATCCCATCCCCATCCTGCCACATGTGCCACCCCCATCCCACCCTGGGGATTGTCACCATCCCACCCCATGCCCTGTCCCGCCCTGGGCACCATCCCCCCTCCCCACCCTGCTCCATGTGCCACCCCCATCCCACCCTGGGCACCATCCCCACTCCACCCCACCGCGTGGGTCCCCTTACCCCTCCCTCCCCGACGCCCCTGCCCCCTCGCTGTGCCCGGGTGCCGTTTGGGGGTGGCGTGGTGACACGGGGAGGTGGTGACCGGCCATCCCCGTCTCCTCCAGGCGTTCCCGCTGCCCTCGCTGCCCCGGAAGCAGCCCACGGTGCTGGTGGTGTGCGGGCCGGCGCAGAACGGGGCCATCGGGCTGGTGTGTGCCCGGCACCTCCGCAGCTTTGTGGGTACCTCCCTCCCCTCCTCCTCCTCCTCCTCCTCCTCCTCCTCCCCTTCATCCCCGAGCGATGCCGGACCCCGAGCCCGACCCCTCCCCTCCGCCCGCAGGACTACGAGCCCACCATCTTCTACCCCAAGCGCTCCCCGGACCCCCTGTACCGGGATTTCACGACGCAGTGCGAGAAGATGGACATCCCCTTCCTCTCCTACCTGCCCACCGAGGTCAGACCCCCCAGCCCCCTCAGTCCTCCCAGGCCCCAGCCCCTCACAGCCCCCCAGCCCCGCACAGCCTCCCAGCCCCGCACTCCCCGCCCGACAGCACCGAGTTTATTCCTCCCTTTTCCCTCCCCTTCTTCCCCCCCCGCCCGGTCCCGGCTCTGCTGGGAGCCCGGGGATGCCATGAAATCCAGCGGCGGCTGCCGCGGCCCCGCCAGCCACCGGCTCTGTTGTTTTTGGAAGCCTCCGGGCCGGGGCGGGAGGAATTTGACCCAAAATCGCTGCCCTGGCCGCGGCCGCGCGTCTCGGCGTGCCGGGCTCTGCCCCCCCTCCCTCCTCCTCACCTCGGGGGGGATTTTCTTGGCCGTAGCCGCTGGTTGAGTCCAGTTCTGCAGGAAAACGGGATCCCCGCGTGGGCCGGGGCCGGTCTCTGGGTGGGGGGTGACGCGGGGACCCCCCCGGGTGTGTGTGTCCCCCCCCCCCCAAAAGGTGCAGCTGATCAACGACGCCTACAACGCCGTGGTGGACGCCGTGCTGGGAGCCGAGGCGGAGGTGGGCGAGGGGAGGGAGCCCTGTGCCGCCATCCTGGCCACCCTCAAGCACATCCGCATCCCCATCGTCAGCCTGGATGTGCCCTCAGGTGCCCAGCCCCCCCCCCCCCCCGGGATGGGCCCCCCCCCCCCCCGACCCGCCGCTCCTCGCATTCCTCACCACCCCCCAATCCCCCCGCCCCCGGTGTTGTCACCGCGCCCTCCGCGGTGTCACCTCAGTGCCCGGGCACCCGCGGTGCCCTCCCAGGGTGGGGACATCCCCGGGGACCCCCCCCGCTGTCCCCCCCCAGCCTGGCAGCGCCCGCGGGGCGAGGCGGATCCGCTCCATGCGTTCGGGGCATCCGCGGTAAATAACAAACTCCCCGAACTGAGACATGATGTAATTTGAAAACACCCGGGCGTCTGGTGGCCAGGCCTGGAATTGTCATCACATCACCCCCCCCCCCCGGCGTGTCCCCCCCCCCCCCCCCCCGGGCGAAACCCGGGCCCCCGCGCCCCCGCTGGTGAATCCCCACCAAGAAAAACCCCGCGTGGAGCCAGCCCGGGGGCGGTGCCGCGGGGGGAACACGCTCCTCATCCTCCCCGTGCCCTCCCCACCCCTCACCGGCAACGCCTCGACCCCTGGGGTCACCCCTGAGCCCCTCTCTGTGTCCCCACAGGGTTGGAGGTGTTTTTGGGGGAGTCACTCCCTGAACCTCTCTCTGTGTTTCCACAGGGTGGGACGTGTCGAGCTTGATTCCCCTTTCTGTGTCTCAACTGTGTGGGCACCTCCCCTGGGGTCACCCCTTCTCCCCCTCCCCACAGGGTGGGAAGTGTCCCCTGGGGTCACCCCCGAGCCCCTCTCCCTGTCTCCTCTTCTCAGGATGGGACGTGTCCCCTGGGGTCACCTCCTCCCTGTGTGGGTGGGGATAGGGCAGGTCCCCTGGGGTCACCCCTTCTCCCTGTCCCCACAGGGTGGGAAGTGGCCCCTGGGGTCCCCCTGAGCCCTCTCCATGTCCCCACAGGGTGGGAAGTGGCCCCTAGGGTCCCCCCAAGCCCTCCCCGTGTCCCCACAGGGTGGGATGTGCCCCTGTGGTCACCCCCTCTCCGTGTGTCCGCAGGGTGGGACGCAGAGTCCGGGGGCAGTGGTGGGATCAACCCCGATGTCCTGGTGTCCCTGGCAGCCCCCAAGGAGTGTGCCCGGCGCTTCCTGGGCCGCCAGCACTTCGTGGCCGGGCGGTTCCTGCCCTACGACGTCCAGAAGAAGTTCGAGCTCAACCCCCCCGAGTACCCCGGCACCGAGTGCGTGGTGGCCCTGTGAGCCCCCCAAATAAAGTGCTTGGTGGCTCCTCCTCAGGGTCTGTGTGGGGTCAGGGTGAGGGGACGGTGCCATCCCGGTGGGGTTGGGGTTGGGGGTTGTGCTGGGACTCGGTTCCACACTCGGGGACTCGGCTCAACCCCCCCCGTGTGTCCCCCGGGAGCTGTTCCTGGGCACGGGCCTGGTGTGACCTCCCCTATGGGGACACGGGCAGCCGGGGGGGCCCCATGGGTGGCTGTGGGGTCCCTGGTGCTGCCACATCCCCCTGCAGCCCGAATCTCCCGGAAAACACCGGGAAAGGGTCGCTGGGGCAGCCCCCCCTCCACGGGGTGGTCATCACCAGTGACCAGTCACCGCTGGGGACTGTCCCCCCCCCCCCGCCCCAGCAGGGAGAGTGTTCGTGACCCCAGTGCAGCCCCTGGAGCTGCCTCCCCCTCGGGGGGCTCAGCGCAGCCGGAGCTCCGGGGAATGCAGGGAATGCGCCGGGATTTCCGCCGGTCGGGCCGAGGGAGGGGGCTGGGGGTGACCTGGGGCCGGGGGGGGGTGGTCCCCACGCCGCCAGCCCCTGTCACACGGGGTGTTTTGCATCCCGAAACCCCGGAGGGGCAGTGGGGAGCCGTGCCCGGTGCCAGCCCCACCCTGAGCTCTCTCGGCGCTCCCAGGGCACGGCAGCGGTGCCGGGGCAGCGCCCACCGAGCACCGAGACCCCCCCCGCCCTTCAGCGGTGCCAGGGCAGCGCTGGCACCCCCAGCTCATCCCCAGCCGCGGCAGCGCCGAGGCCGGGCTCGCTCTCGCCTCTTCCCCTTCCCTCCCTCCGCATTCCCAAGTGCATCCAATTTTAGCAGCTTTGCAAAAACAAACCCTCAAGTTTCCCGGGCTGGAGCGGCGGCACGGCCGGCTCGGGGAGGGCTCCTTCCCGCTTCCCACTTGGACACGGCTCCGGCCCCGCGTGCCAGGAGCGAGGGGGACAGGCCTCCTATAAAGCCCCGCGGAGCCGTTCCCGCTCCCAGTGCCGGCAGGAGCAGCCATGGGGGAGCTGGCGCTGGCACTGCTGGCGCTCGCCGCCCTGCACGGGGCAGGAGCCACAGGTAAGGGCGGCTCTGCCACCCGCCCGTGGCACGGGGACCACATTCCCGGGGGCTGGAGGTGGTGGAGAGGGGCAGGGTGGGGATGAGGAGGAGGATGGGGATGGGGATGGGGATGGGGCTGAGCGCTCGCCAGAGGTGTGCTGGGACTGGTGTGTGCTGGGACTGGTGTTGTGTGCTGGGACTGGTGGTGTGTGCTGGGACTGGTGGTGTGTGCCGGGGCCAGACGTGTGCCAGGGTGGTGGTGACAGCTGGGATGGTCACAGCTGGGATGGTCACAGCTGGATGGTCCCTCTGGCATCTGACACCTCGGTGATGCTCAGGGGGTTTTGTCCTCCCCTGGGCCGTGGCACTGGAGGGGAGGGGACATGTCCCACGCCGTGTCCCCGCCAGCCCTGTTGGCTCTGGCACTGGGTGGCTGAGCCCCAGGAAGGCCCAGCTGGCTCGGTGTGACACCGGGTTCGTGCCCTGGTGGGTGGAGTGTGGGCACCCGGGGTCATGTCCTTGTCCCACATCCCCCCTGGGGACAAGTTCATCCTAGGACAGCCGGGAGATCCCAGGCAGCGTTTTCCATGGACACCCCTGGGTTCATCCCTGGCTGCCAGGAGGCTGTGGCCTCTCCTCGGCCACCCTGGGCAGTGTCACCAGCTGTGACACCCCGTGGAGCTGATAAATCTCACCCCAAACCCCCTTTCTGGATGACTGTGGGGGCCTGGGGGGCTCAGGGTCCCCATTCCTGCTGGGACAAAGCTTTGCTTTGGTACCCATGGCTCAGCCAGGGACCCTCTGTGTGCCCCTGGAATGGGGTGCCCTGCTCTGGGGTTCTCCCACCCTTTGCATCCCCCAGAGCCCCTGGAGAATGACTCGGAGCCCGGGAAGAGCGGAACGATGGGAAAGCCCTGGAAAGCTGCGCCCAGCCCGGCAGAGCTGGACCTGGACACGGCAGGTACGGCTGTCCCTGAGCCCCCAGCAGACACCGTGTCCCCCCAGTGCCACACAAGGCAACGCCCACCCTGTGCCACCCACCCCGCGGGACCCCCAAACTCCCTTCTGCTCCCCAGCATTCCCACACCACATCCCTCCATCCCCACGTCCCCGGGATGTCCCCGGGTGTCACCCCAGGGTGCCCAGGGGGAGCGGGGGGCACTCAGGGCCGGCTCCATCCCAGGTAAAGGTGCCGAGTGGACGTCCTGGTTCAACATCGACCACCCCGGGGGGGACGGGGACCACGAGAGCCTGGAGGCCATTCGCTTCTACTACCGGGGCCGCGTCTGCGAGCGGCCCGTGGCCATCCAGGCCCGGACCACCGAGTGGGAGCTGCCCGAGGAGGTGGGCGAGGTGGTGCACGCCAGCCCCAAGAGGGGCTTTCGCTGCATCAACAAGGAGCAGCCTCCGGGCAAGACCTGCTCCAACTACCACATCCGCTTCCTCTGCCCGCTGGGTGAGTCCCCCCTGCATCCCACGTGCATCCCAAATGCATCCCACCTGTGTCCCACCTCCCCAAACCCCACTGACACCTCACAGGGGGTCCGCACCCATCGCTGTGCCCTCCCCTTGCTCATCACCCCCCTGCTCCCCCTCCCAGCGGGAGCTGCGGATCCCCCGGGGCAGCCACCCCTCGTGGTGCTGCTGGCGGGTCCCCAGTTAAGGCCTGTGCCCCTCCCCAGAGCACATCTACTGGTCCCACTGGTCCTCGTGGAGCCCCTGCTCGCGCCGGGCCTGCGGCAGCAGCGGCACCCAGACCCGCACCCGCCGCTGCCTCAGCGCCCGCCCCGCGGCCGCGCTCAAGGAGGTCAAGTGCAAGGGCAAAGCCGTGGAGCGCCGGCCCTGCAGCGCCGGGCCCTGCCCAGGTAGGGACCCCAAAACCCCCCTGCCAGCACCCACCTGCCCCCCGGGTGCTGCTCGTCCCCCGGTGACACCCACCTCGGGCTCTGCCGGTGTGAGGGATCCCGTGGAGACGTGAACCGGGGCTGCCCCCCTGTCTGGGGACCCTCCGTGCTTCACCACCCCAGACCGGGCGTCGAGGGGCCCGTGGTGCCCGATTCCCACGCGGTGTCCCCCCGCAGAGCCCACCTGGACGGAGTGGGGCTCCTGGGGCCCCTGTTCCCGCAGCTGCGGCAGCGCCGGGACGCGCGTCCGGCGCCGGAGCTGCGAGGCCGCCAAGAAGACGCTGTGCCCCGGCCGCCCCACCGAGGTGCAGAAATGTCCCCCCTCGCCCTGCCCAGGTACCGCCCTCGGGGACGTGGGGACCCCCTCCCCGGTGCCCGCCGGCCCCAGGGGTCTGAGCTCCGTGCCCCCGCAGCCTGCCCCGAGCACACGCTGCAGGGCACCGTCCTCACGGGCGCCGGGGCGGCGCTGCCAGACGCCAGGATCTACCTGGAGGGCTCCCCACCGGCGCTGCTGGGCCGCAGTGACGCCCACGGGCGCTTCACCGTCACCGCGGGGCTGTGCCAGGGCAGTGCCAACATCAGTGCCCACCACGAGGGCTTCACCCCGGCGCTGGCACCCGTCTCCTCCAACGGCACCGGCGCGGCCCCGGTGCTCCTGAGGCTGCAGCGGCTGGGTGAGCACGGTGGTGTGGGTGGGGGGCAGTGCACCCCTCGAGGGGTCACCCCAAAGGGTGCAGGGGGCGATCTGGGGGTGCCCATGGCTCGTTCTGCCTCCCCCCCCTCGCAGAGAAGCCCTACATGGTGCTGCACCCCAGGGCCCAGGTCCGGGAGGCCGGGCAGGACGTGACCTTCTGCTGCAAAGCCTCGGGCACCCCCGTGCCCAAGAAGTACTACTGGTGAGGCGGGCCGGGGGGGGGGCAGGGGAGGGCAGCGCCGGGCGCGTCCCCGCTGAGCCCGTCCCCGTGCCCGCAGGTACCATAACGGGACGCTGCTGGACAGGAAGGGGCAGCAGCCTGGTGGCCGCCTGGCACTGCAGGGGCTGGCACTGGAGCAGGCTGGCACCTACCACTGCAAGGCCAGCTCCGAGGCAGGTGCCATCCGCTCGGCGCCGGCACAGCTCACCGTGCTGGGTGAGAACGGGATGGGTCTCGCCGGCCACGGCGTCGCCCTGGGGTGGGGAGCACGCCCTGACCCCCCTGACCCCACTGACCCCACTAACCCCGACCCCTCCATGCCCCCAGCCCAGGGCCAGCAGAGCTGCCGCTCGGAGCCGGAGCCGAGCCTGGTGGAGCTGCCCAGCGAGTGCCCCCGGGACGCCGCCGGCTCCCGCCACTACAACGTGGGCCGGTGCCCTCCCTCCCCGTGCCCCGGCGGCCCCGGCGACCCCTCAGGCTGCGGGGGGGGCGTGGGGCACTGCTGTGGGGTGCGCAGGATGGAGCTGCGGGAGATCCCCTGCGCCGGCTCCCTGCTGCCCGTCAAGGTGGTGGCCGAGTGCGGCTGCGGGCCCTGCGCCCAGCCCCGCGTGCTGGTGCAGGGCCGGGTGACGGCGGCCGACACCGGGGAGCCCCTGCGCTTCGGGCAGATCTTCCTGGGCGGCAGGAAGGTGGGATTCACCGGCTACAAGGGCTCCTTCACCATCGAGGTGCCGCCGGACACGCGGCGCCTGGTGGCTCGCTTCGTGGACCGGCAGCAGCGGTTCCTGGACGCCGTCAAGGTCCTGCCCTTCGACCCCCGCGGGGGCAGCGTGTACCAGGAGGTGAAGGTGCTGCGGAAGAAGGAGCCGGTGGATCTGGACGGCAGCCGGGGCAATGCCATCCCTCTGGGCGAGGCGAGCGGCCAGGAGCCCATCGGGGAGCTCGTCCTTCCCGCCGGCGCCTTCCTGCGCCCCTCCGGGGAGGTTTTCAACGGCACGGTCAGAGCCAGCGTCACCTTCCTGGACCCCAGGGACGTGGCGACGGCCAGCGCCGCCTCCAGCGACCTCAGCTTCGCCGACGCCGAGGGCGAGATCGTCCCCCTGCGCACCTACGGCATGTTCTCCGTGGATTTCCGGGAGGGGGAGAGCGGCGCGGCGCTGCAGACGGGGCCGGTGCAGGTGCGGATGGACACGGGGCAGGTCTGGATGCCGGAGCACCTGCAGAAGATGAAGTTGTGGTCCTTGAACCCCGAGACCGGCCTGTGGGAGGAGGAGGGGATCCTCCGCCCGGCCGCGGGCAGCCGGCGGAAGAGGGAGGAGAGGACCTTCCTGGTGGGGAACCTGGAGATCCGGGAGCGGCGCCTCTTCAACCTGGACGTGCCGGAGGATCGCCGCTGCTTCGTCAAGGTCAGGGCCTACAGCAACGAGAAGTTCAACGCCTACGAGCAGCTGGAGGGGGTGGTCATCAGCCTCATCAACCTGGAGCCCCAGCCCGGCTACCCCTCCAACCCCCGCGCCTGGGGCCGCTTCGACAGCGTGGTGACGGGCCCCAACGGCGCCTGCCTGCCCGCCTTCTGCGACGGCCAGCGCCCCGACGCCTACTCGGCCTATGTCACCGCCACGCTGGGCGGGGAGGAGCTGGAAGCCGTGGCCTCCAGCCCCAAGCTCAACCCCGGTGCCGTCGGGGTGTCCCAACCCTACCTGGGCAAGCTGGGCTACCGCCGCTCGGACCACGACGACCCCGACCTGAAGAAGACGGCCTTCCAGATCAACGTGGCCAAGCCCGACCCCAACAACGTCGACGAGAGCAACGGCCCCATCTACTCGTACCGCAGCCTGGAGGAGTGCGAGCGGGCGCCCGCCAGCGCCAACCACCTGCGCTTCTACCGCGTGGAGGTGGAGAAGTACGAGTACAACGTGGTGCCCTTCAGGGAGAGCGACCTGACCTCCTGGACCGGGGACTACCTGTCGTGGTGGCCCAACCCCCAGGAGTTCAGGGCCTGCTACATCAAGGTGCGGATCGAGGGGCCGCAGGAATACATGGTGAGGTCGCGGAACGCGGGGGGCACCCACCCCCGCACCCGGGGGCAGCTCTACGGGCTGCGGGACGCGCGCAGCGTGCGGGACCTGGCGCTGGACGGCACCTCGGCGGCCTGCGTGGAGTTCAAGTGCAGCGGGATGCTCTTCGACCAGAGCCTGGCCGACCGCACCCTGGTGTCCATCGTGCCCCAGGGCAGCTGCCGCCGCACGGCCGTGAACAACCTCCTGAGCGAGTACCTGAGCCGGCACCCGCCGCCGGCCGACAACAACCACACCGGCGCCTTCGCCATGCTGGCCCCGCTGGACCCGCTGGGCCACAACTACGGCATCTACACGGTGACGGACCAGAACCCGCGCCTGGCCAAGGAGATCGCCATCGGCCGCTGCTTCGACGGCACCTCCGACGGCTTCTCGCGGGAGATGAGGGCGGGCGCGGGCACGGCCGTCACCTTCTCGTGCCAGGAGCGGCCGCCGGGCCGGGAGAGCTTCTTCCAGCGCCTGCTGACGGCCCCGGCCGAGGCGCTGGCCGAGATCCGCCGGGAGATGGGGGCCGGCGAGCTGCGCCGCGCCCCCCCCGAGGTGATGGACTTCGCCTCCGGCGCCCGGGCCCCGGGCCCCACGCCCACCCGCCGGACCCCCAGCAGCCCGCGGAGGCCGGGCCGGATCCGGGGCCGGCCCTGAGCGCCGCGGGCCCCCCGCGCCCCCTCCCCGGCCCGGCTCCGCCCTCCCTTTCCCCGTCGCTTTTTACCCGCGCTCATTTATAACGACCGGGGGTGGGGAGGGGGACGCGCCGGGGACACGCGGAGCGGGACCCTCCCGGGGCACGGGACCGCGGGGACGTGGGGAGCGGGGGGTCAGCGGGCCCCCGTCGGCCTCGCCAGCCCCCCCCGGTGCTGCCCCTGCCCCCGGCCCGGCCCCGCGCGGGGCAGCTCTTGGTGCTCAGCCCCGGGACAGCGGGGCCCCGGCCCCGCGGGGTATTTAAATAAAAGGAATAAAAGAGGGGGTGGAAGTAAAGAGGGGACAGGGTTGGGATGGGAAGGGGGTCCCCACCCTGCGGAGCTCCCAGGGCTGAGGGTACCGGGAGCTGGGAGCGCCCGTCACATCCTTGGGCCCCACAGGGAATCGGGGGGCTTGGAGGGGGGAAAACGCCGGGATAACCTGGGTAAGATGCCCTCCCTGTGGTGCCAGCCCTCCAGCCGCGGTGCCAGCCCCCCCTTCCCCCGGCACCCTCGGTGACCCCGCGGCACGGGGGGCAGGTTTGTACATTATTTATTACAAAATATAGAGTTGTATGTACACCCGCCTGGCTGCTGGGCTTCTCGGGGGGGGGAGGCGGAGGGGGCAGACACGTGTGTCCCCCTCCCTCCTCGGTGCGTTCCCCCCCCTCCCCAAACCCTGCCCCTGTTCGGTAGCACCGTCCCGGCGGCTCCTGTTTGCCTTGGGGCCGGTTCAGCCGGGCTGGCGGAGGCGCGGGGGGCCCCGTGCCAGCTCCCCGCGGCCGGGGGACGTGGCAGCTGGGGAGGGGGGGCCCCATCCAGCCCCAGGCCCCCCCCCCCGGCACAAGGATGTGCCCAGTGCAGGAGCCGGGTGCCTCCCGGGTGACCCCAACCAGGGCGAGGGGCAGGGGGTGTCCGTCCAGCTGACGTCTGTCTGTCCCCCTCAAGGCTCGTGGTGGGTTTTGTGGGTCCCCCCCCCGCGCCCCCTCCCACCCGCGGCTCCGGCGGATGCTGTAATGGAACAGGCGGCGTTTATGGGGCCAAACCCGGGACAACATTTCCCTTTTACAACCCGCTTTGGCCCCAGCGAGGCATTTTTTCACCCTTTCGCTGGATGCGGCCGCTGGAGAGATCAAAGGGGACACGAGGCCCCCGGGGGGGGGGGGGGGGGGGGGCTGTAGGGTGGGTTTTGCCAAATCAGCAGCCAAATCCCAGCCCCTCTCCCTCCCCATCCCACCGGGATCGGAACCCACCGCAGCCGGATGCCGGCACGTCGGGCGGGCGACGCCTCGGCACAACCAGGGAGGAGGCACCTGGAATGCAGAGATTCCATCCTGGGGGTCCCACTCCCGCCCAAAACCTGGGTGCAGCCTGTTCCTGGGCGCTGTTTTTCCCTGGATGCTGCATATCCCTGGATGCCGCCTGTCCCTGGATGCTCCCTGTCCCCGAGTGCTGGATACTGCCTGTCCCGTGTGCTGCCTGTCCCTGGATGCTGCTTATCCTGGGTTCTATTTATCCCTGGATGCCGTTTTTCCCTGGATGCTGCTTTTCCCTGGATGTTGTCTGTCCCCGGGTGCCGGGAGTTGTCCCGCAGGGATCCACGTCCCCTTCCACAGGGATATCCGAGGGATGCTCCCCCACGGACACCGCTGGCAGCAGCCGAGGGGCCGGGCGGGCCGGGGGGGCCGGGATCCGGGGGGAATGCCAGCGGGCAGGGTTGTTTTCCACCATCTGCTTGGCTCGGAGCAGGCAGCAGCGCGGGCAGGGCAGATGGAAGCGGCTCCCGCTGCTATTTATGGAACCGGGAAGGAGAACGGGGGGGAAAAGGCAGAAAAGCAGCAGGCAAAGGGGCTGGTGGGACCCCCTGGATCCCACCCCGGTGCCAGCCGTGCCCTGGGGTACTCCAGGCTCTGGGATGGGGAGGGGGATGTAGGGGGGAGCCGAGGGGTGGCCGGGGACTCCCCCCAGCCCCAGGGGCACGGAGCAGGGATGGGGGCACAGGGGCAGGGATGTGCCAGGGCTGTGGGAGGTCCGTGCTGGGTGTCCAGCCCAGCCCCACATTCCCGAGGGCTGGAAACCCGCCCGGGGTCATGGGCTGGGCTGGGGGCTGCAGCCAAAACCCTCCTGCTGCTCCCCCCGGGTGTGGGACTCTCATCCCCAATCCCGAGGGTCCTGCACCTTCCAGGCTCTGGATAAGGAGCCCCCTTGGTGTTGATCCCCCCCAGCCAGGCAGGCCCACACCCCACCTGTGTGCCACGGGCACCGAAACAACCCCCTGGTCCCTCCCGGCTTCCAGGCCATGCTGAGCATCCCTGGCTGCCAGCTGGGATACTTCGGCCTCTAATTCCCTAATCCCGTGCAGAAACGGCCGGTGTATGGATCTGTGGGACCCACAGCAGCTCCAGAGTGGGATACCGGTGGGGGGAATACCATGGAGACCCCACCCTGGACCCTCCAGCTGTGGGATGGAGAACCCGGCGGGGATTTCTGGAGCACAACCACCTCGGGGTCAGAAAGGTCGGGTTTGGGGTTTCTCAGCTCCTTGGAGTGGGGGAAGCTCCCGGCTCTGCTTCGCCACAGGAGACTGGGAATGGAGCAAGGATCCCCTTGGGAGTCCCCCAGCACCCATGAGGTGTTGTGGTGACCGAGATGTGTGTTTGTGTGTGAGTCCATCCAGCTCCAACGCTGCCCTGGAGGCAGGGACAGGGATGGGAACGCGGTGGCGGGAGCGCGGGATGCGGGCGAGGGGACACCGCGAGCACCAGGATCCCTGCGGCGATGGGAAAGGCAGGTGGGGGCGGCTCAGCTGCTTCTTGTTACCCCCCGGCCCCCGGCCAAGAGGGAATAGCAGAGCAGGGAAGGGAACGGGAGCCCAGAGCCGGCAGCTCCCGGCCCGCCCCGGCAATTAGGGATGGCCCGAGCCCAAGGGCAGCGGGAAGAGGATGTGCCGGCACATCGGCCCCCACGGCGGGGAAGGGGCTCCTGCTTGGATATTCCCCCCCTCCAACAGCATCCCTGCATCCCCCAAACTCCCCCCCCAGCCCCCCAGGGAGGTGGGATCCAAGGAAAGGGGGTTCCACCACGCTGTGCCCCACGAGCACGTCCTGGCTCTGGCCGGGAACAAAAGCTGCTCGGAGCTGGAAAGCACCTTGGGAAGCTGCTCGCTTGCTTCCCTTTCTTTCTTTCTTTCTTTTTTTTTTTTCTTTGAAATAATGGAAAATATAATGACAGTGCCTAAATTAAAATAATAAAAGGAAGCAGCTGAAAAGCCGACCCAAAATAGGAGAAAAACCCCACGTTTCAGGCTGAGAGGGATCAGGCGGGATCAGGGGATGAAAGGGAGAAGCAGAGGAGCTGAGCCAGCCCGGGACCCCCCTCTCAGCCCCTCCGAGGGGTCTGGGGGGGCTGTACCCCACCATCTCCCAGGGCCAAGCCACGGGGTGGGGGCTGAGCAGGGGGGGTGCAGCTGCAGACCCCCAAAATGTGCCCCCGTGAGTCCCCTCCCTGTTCTGCTCCTCGTCCAGCGCAGCAGCTCCTGCTCAGGGGCCTCATCCTGCCTAGGGGGTTCAGAGGGGGCTCCTCCATCCCCCATCCAGAACAGGAGCATCCCTGGGGACCCAAAACCAGAGAATCCCTGGGGATCCCGAAGTGGAGCATCCCTGGGGATCCAGAGCTTCCCGAGGGACCCCAAACCAGAACATTCCTGGGGATCCAGAGCAACCCCAGGGGGCCTAAAATGGGACATCCCAGGAGACCCCAAAGCAGAGCATCTCCCGGTATCCAGAGCATCCCCAGGAACCCCAAACCAGAGAATCCCTGGGAATCCCAAACCAGAGAATCCCTGGGCAGCCCAAAGCAGAGCATCCCCGGGCACCCAGAGCGTCCCCAGGGACCCCAAACGGGAGCATCCCCGGGCTTTGGGAGCATCCCCGTGCATCCAGTCACGGGGGGACACGGGAGGTGCCAGCTCCCCGTCTCTGCCGCCATCCAGCTGCCGAATTCCAGGCCGTCTGGCCAAGAGGCGCTGCTCCGCTCCCGGCATTCCCTCTGGACAACCTGCCGGAGCAGGAAAAAACACCGGCCCCAAACACGGACAAGAGCGGGAACGCGGGGCCCTAATCCTCCCAGAGCGGGGCCGCCGGGGGGTATCACCGCGTGTCCCCCGGGAAAGGGGCTGTCAGGAGCTGGGATCTGGGCGGGGGGAGCAGTGGGAAGCAGGAGAGGGGCTGCCCGGAGCGCTAACACTTGTTTTCCGAAGCGATCCCCAGGCGGGATGCCACGGGAACGGCCGCGCTCCAGTGCGCCGGCTGCGGGACAGCCCTTGCTGCTGCACATTCCTCTCCCAGTTGGTTTTTCAATATATTTTTCGAACCCTTTGCACCTCAATATCGCCGTTCGAAACGAGCCGGCTCTGGAAAAAACATCCCTTCCCAGCTTTTTAAGCTATTTTTGAACCCTTTGGCCCCGGTTCCTCCTCAGGCTCCAAGCCCATAAATAATAATAACAACATCTTTAAAGCCTTTTCGCTGACAGTTCACCGAACCTGCCAGAGCCTTTTCATTCCCCAGATGTCGAAAATCCGCCTCAAAAAAAAAAGAAGAATCAAAAAAAAAAAAAAAAAGAAAAAAAAAAAAAAGAAAAAAAAACCCTGGAAGTTTGGTAAATATTTGGTGTGTTTCTCATTTCGCAGGCATCGCTTTTTTCTATCACATGAAGCAGGAGAATAAAAACTACTAAAAGTGGAGCAGCTATTTCGGGAGCCGCCGGGGGGGGGGGAAGGTGAGGCGGTGGCCGCTGGCTCGGAGCGCCGGGATGAGCCCGGAGCATCCCCGGGGTGGGGCTGCCCGTGCCAGGGCCCCGTGCCCGCGGTCTGGGATCTGTGTCACTCTGCTCAGACCACACCCGAGGTGACCCCCAGCCCAGGCACCCCCAAATCCCAGCTGGTTTCTGCCCCAGGTACCCCATCTCCATACCCCAATTCCTCTGGACTCAGATATCCCATATCCTGAGTACCCCTAATCCCTTATACCCTGGGTGCCCCGTGCCCCTAATCCCCTGTACCCAAGACCCCCCATTCTCTGGGTACCCCATACCCCTAATCCCCCATACCCCACGTGCCCCACATCCCAAGTGCCCTGTACCCCTAATCCCCCATATCCCAGACACCCCAAACTCCAGGTACCCCATACCCCTAATTCTCCATAGTCCAAACACCCCACATTCTAGGTGCCCCATACCCCAAGTACCCTGTACCCTCAATGCCCCATACCCCAGTACCCCCTATCCCAGGTACCCCGTGCCCCCTATTCCTCCTATCCCAGACACCTCAGACTCCAGGTACCCCCCCATACCCCAGACATCCCATACCCTGAGTACCCTGTACCCCTAACCCCCCCATCTCAGGTAGCCCATACCCCCTATTACCCCATCTCTCTAATCCCCCATACCCCGTGTACCCCTAATCCCCCATAACTCAGGTACCCCTTTCCCCCAAAATCTCTCCCCCCCTATTTGCACCCCCCAGTCCCCCTTCCCACCCACCCCAAGGGATGCCCTGCTCCGCGGGGCATCTCATCCCCTCCCGGCAGCTCCGTGGGGTGGCACCGACACCCACACCCCCCCTAGCCGTGCCCCCTTCCCCAGGACATGGATTTGGGGTCCCCCCCGGTGCCCGGAGCAGCCCCGGTGCCGCAGAGCCCGGAGCCAGCCCGGGGTCACCCCTCGCCGCGGTGCCGCGGGGTCGGGAAGCACGTGATTTCCTGGAAAAGTCCCGCTGTTCGAGAAACAGAAACCGCTCGATTTTGGGGTAAAGCTCAAGGTCTCCCTCGCCGGCTCCGGGGCAGGATGGAGATCTCCCGGCCGCACCCCCCGCCCCCGGCCCGGCGCCCCTGGAAGGCGGTGGTGGCCGCGACCCTGGGGGTGGCCGTGGTGGTGGTGGCGGTGACCGTGCCCACCGTGCTGTGCCGCTCGGCCGGGGGCTGTGCCGGGGCCGGGGGTGCCTCGGAGGGGCTGGCACGGCTGGAGGAGGAGCTGGATGTCACCAACCGGTCCCTGGTCGAGGCCCGTGAGCAGCGGGACGGCTGCAGGAAGGAGCTGGTGGGTGTTGGGGGCCGGTGGGGGGTGAGGGTGGCCCCGGACCCCCGAACTGGCTGGTGAGGGGGGATCCTGAGCCGGGCTCTCCAGCCATTCCCTCTGCCCCTGCTCAGGGAGTGCTGGAGGGGAAAGCCTCGGAGCTGAAGCAGGCGCTGGCCGAAGTGATCCGGCTGGAGGGTGAGTCCTGCATGGGGAGAGGGGCAGCAGCAGCCCCTGGGACACCCTGACCCCTGTGTCCTGGTCCTTGTCCCCTGGTACAGCCTGATCCCTTGTGCCCTGGGACGCCCCGGTCCCCATTCCTGGGTCACCTCCATGCCCTGGGACACTGATCCACACCCTTTGGCCCACCTCTCATCCCCCAGGACACCCCAATCCTCACCCCCAGGTCACCCTGGTCACAGTCCCTGGTGCCATCCTGCTCCCCATCCCCTGGGTCACCCTGACCCCTGTGCCCTGACCCCCCTTCTGTCCCCTCCCCTCAGAGGAGAACAAGGAGCTGAGGACAGAGATTTCCCGGCAGCAGGAGCAGCTGGAGCAGGAGCAGAGCCGCAGGTGAGCCCCCTGCCCCCCTCACCCCCCTCACCGCCCCCAGCCCCCTGCTCTGCCACCCACTGTCCCCATCCCTGACAGGGAGGAGCTCCAGCAGCAGAACCAGGCCCTGCAGGAGCAGCTCTGGGACACGAGGAGCCAGCAGACCTCTGGGAACGGGGACAAGCCCTCTGGCCTCCTGCCTCTCCTCCTTCTCCTCCTCCTCCTTGGGTTACTCCTCCGAAAGTGACCCTGAACAGCGGGAACAGGGGCCCGGTGATTCCCTGTCCCCTGGTGTGGGGGGAGGAGGGATTGTCCCCACATGGTGGGGTCTGGGGGTGGGAGTGGGCACAGGGAGCCCCCTCAGCCCTGTCCCCTTCTCAGTCCTGTCCCCTGCTCACCCTGCCCTGGCACCACCAGCTCTGGCCAAACCCCCCGTGGGGACATCCCCGTGGGGGTGATGATTCCTGTCCAGCCACCGGGAGCTGCTCCCAGGGCGAGGGAGGGGACAGGACACAGGGTGGAGGGGACAGAGACGTGCCCTGAGCTGAGGACCCGCGGTTACTCCACGGTTTAGCACTTTTTAACCACCTTCCAATAAAACCTGTGCAAATCCAGTGTTTTGCTGCTGCTGCTGCATCTCTCGGGGATCCAGAGCCCCGACTCGGCAGGGACAGACCGGGGGAACCTCAGCGTCCCACCAGCCCCCCGGGCACATCCCAGCTCGTCCCTGCAGCTGGGACGGAGCCTCGTCCCCTCTTCCAGCACAAACAGAGTCTATTCTGGGCCGTGACCTGCGACCAAACCGCAGCCCAAGGCGGCGTTCGGTGGCAAAAAAAAAAACCCACGCGCGGCAATTACGGCCCCGCGGGGAGCGACACCGGCACAGCCCCGGGCAGGCGCCGCCGGAGCGGCTCCGCGTCCCCCCCCGGGCATGGACCCCGCGGTGCCCAGGGCCACGCTGAAGGTGCTGGCGCTGTGCGCGGCGCTGCTGGTGCTGGTGGCGGCGGTGACGGTGGCGGTGGCGGTGATGGTGTGGCGCTCCGAGGCCGTGGGCAAGCTGCGGGGGTGCCGGGAGCGGGCGGCCAACGAGAGCCGGGAGCTGGGGGAGCGCGTGGTGGAGCTGGAGCGGGAGCGAGCGCGGCTGGAGCGGGAGGAGCGGGCGCTGCGCAGGGAGCTGGCCCGGGCGCGCGGGGACGGCAGGAAGGGCAATGCCAGCCTGGCGTCCTGCCGGGAGCGGGCGGTAGGTGCCGGGGGGGGGGGGGGGGGGGGGATGGGGACAAGGGGGGGTTCTGAGGGACCCTGACTCATGGGATGGGGATGGGGATGGGGGTAACACCCCTCGTCCCTCCACCACCCTGCCCTGTCCCCTCCTTCCTCATGGGGAGCTCCCACCCAGCTCGATCAGGGTGATGCTTCATCCCTCTGGGGGAATTCCAGTCGGGCTCGTGGGAAGCTCCAGCAGCCCCAGGAAGGATGCTGCGGGTGGCTGGGATGGCGAGCTGGGGGTGCCCAGGCGCGTTCCTGCACGGACGCCCCAGAAAGGGAGCCCTGGGTGCCCCCGGTGCCCCGGTGTGGCTCCGTCCGGGGTCAGCTATTCCCGGCTATTCCTGGCCGTGCCCAGGCTGCTCCACACGTGTAATTACCCCATCCCGAAGCAGCAGCGGAGGCCGGAGCGGGCGTTGGGCTCCCAGTTCTCCCCTCCCAGGTATTTTTAGCTGTGGTTCCAGCTGGGAAAGGGCCCGGCCCCAGCGCCGCGGCCGCAACCCGGAGGAAGAGCCGGGTCCCGCCGCCCCTCTCGGGCTCATCCGGCTGAACAATGGCCCTGAGAGGCTGGAAAAATGCTGCTGCTTCCCAGGGCTGGCGCCGGGAGCGGGGCAGGGCTGTGCCGGCTCCTGGGGAGCCCCGTCCCCTCCCTGGCACCAGGGATGGCACCCGTGGCACACTCGGGTGACCTGGGGCTCCTGTGACAACCCACGAGCATCCCTCTGGGGAAGAGGGATTTTCCCCAAATCCATGTCCCCAGCCCTTGGAGGAAGGGGACAGGGGGATGTAGGGTCACCTGGGGCAGCTTGGGGACACTGGTGACCTGGGGGTCTGTGACACTCCTGGGGCTCCTGCACCCTCCCCACACTCAGACTGGGCCATCCCTTCAGGGAAGAGGGATTTCCCCCAAATCCATGAAATAAATGTCCCTACCCCTTGGAGGAATAAGATGGGACCCAAGGCCACCAGGAGTGTGGGGACACCTTGGGGACAGCTTGGGGACAGGGGGTGTCAGTGAGGAGGAGGAGGAGGAGGATGGCTCTGGCAGCTGGCAAAGAGCTGGGGGGACACTGCCCAGCGCTGTCCCCACGTGTCCCCTGCCCCCAGGCCAGGCTGGAGGCCAATGTCACCGCGCTGGGGGACGAGGTGGTGGCCCTGCGGCGCGAGCGGGCGGAGCTGGCCGGGGACAAGGTGGCCCTGCAAGGTGAGCTCTGTCCCCGCGTGGGGCAGGGGTCCCCCCTCACCCCGCACGAGGAGCCCACCCGGGGGGCCCCCCAGCCGGGTTTGGGACGATGCCCGGCGGGGGGGCACTGTGCTTTTGGGGTGTCGGGGCTTGGGGTGACCCCGCTGTCACCGCTGTCCCCCAGAGGAGGTGGCGCGGGGCGCGGAGCTGGCGCGGGGGCTGCGGCGGCGGCTGGAGGAGGCGCTGGAGCAGCAGCGGGCGCTGCGGGAGCGCGGGGAGCGCTGCGAGGGCCGCCAGAGAGAGCTCCAGGACACCCTGTAAGGTCCTTGTCCCCCTCCGCGGCGCGGGCACCCCCAGAGCATCCACCCACCCCAAAACCAGCCACCTCCCCACCCGGCCCCTGTGACATCCTGCCCTGTCCCTCCCTCCCCGTGGGGACCCCCGGCCCCCCACCCCGGGACAGGGGGACCCCCACACGCGGCTCCGCTCTCCCCCCGCAGACGGGATTACGCGGCGGAGCTCGAGGCGCTGCGGCGGCGCGGGAGGGACCGACCGACCGGGCGAAGGTGCCCCCAGTCCCGGTACCACTGTGGGGACACGGGGAGGGCAGAGGGGACAACCCGGGCAGTGGGGACAGCCCGGGGAGGGAGGACATTCGGGGAGGGAAACAGCCCGGGAAGTGGGACAGAGACCAGGGAGGGGACAGAGACCAGGGAGGGGACACAGCCTGGGGAGGGGGCACAGCCCGGGGAGGGGGCACAGCCCGGGGAGGGGGCACAACCCGGGGCTGGGGGGTTTCACTGGCACAGTCGCGTGTCCTGCCATGTACCATTGCCACCGGTGTCCCCCGGGGAGCAGCACCCGGTGCCGTGTGGGGACTCACTCCCTGTCCCCCCTCTTTTGCAGGAAAGGCTGAAGCCCCGCAGCCCCCCGGCCCCCTCCCCACTACGCCCAACATTCCCAGTCCCACCACGCCCAGCACAGTGGGACCGGGAGGGGCTCAGCCCCGGCTCCGGAGCTGGGGATGCTGGAATGGTGCTGGTGGGACACGTGTCCTGATCCCACCGTGAGTCCTGATCCCACCATGTGTCCCAATCCTGCTGTGTCCCAATCCCACCATGTCCCGATCCTGTTGCCTGTCCCGATGCCGCCGTGTGTCCCGATCCTGCCGTGTCCCAGTCCCAGCTCAGCAGCCTGGCAGCAGGACAGAGGGGTCACTTCTCCAGCCCTTGGGCAGTTTGAGCTCATCCTGGGGACAGTTTCCCCCCTGGCTGCTCGGAGCTGCTCTGGAATCAGCTCTGGGTGTTAATGCTCCAGAAACTGGGAACACTGGGAAGGTGTTTGGGCAATAAAGGTTGTGCTGCTCTCCAGGATGTCTCCCTGTGCCACCAGCCCCACTGTCCCTCTGTTCCCAAGAGCCCAACTGTCCCTCCCAAGCCCAGTTGGCCCCCCAGATCCAACCGTGTGCCCCCAAACTCAACCGTCCCCCCCAAAGGGGACTCCCCACTCCAGGGTTTTCTCCAGCCTCTCCCACCGCCTGCCCAGGGCAGGACCCGGCTCTACCAGGGACCCCAAAAAACCCCGGAGTGCCCGGGGGGACACTGAGCCAAGGACGGGGACCAGGAGCTGCTGCTGCTGCTTTGCTCTCACTTCCCAGCACCCTCGGATCCACTTTGAAGGTTTCCAGGAAAGCTGGATTTTCCTGCCACGGTATCCTGTGCAAAGGGCAGGCAGGATCCGCCCTGCCCCCCCCACTACCCGTGGGGGGACCCCCCCGTGCCCCCCACTGCCCCAACCCTGGGGGGGATGGAGAAGGGGTTGGCAGGGACTTCCCAGGTGAAAGTGTCCTGATGAGGCACTTCCAGCCAGGATGGGGCTCCCTGGGATGGGGTGGGGGGACAAGCCCCATTCCCAGACCCCAAATCCAGTGGTCCCGGAGTGGAGCCCCCTGGTCCTACAGAGCTTTAGGATGGGAAGGGAATTGAGAACAGCATTCCCATGGTCCAACCATTGGCATGGGAAGACCTAATTACAGTGAGGGGTTAATTGGGGGTTAATTGGGGGATTGGGACAGAGGTGGGGTCTGGAGAGGCCGGATCCCCATCGGGATCTGTGGTGACCCCGGGAGGCTGCAGGGATCCCTGGGAATGGGCTCTCAGAGGGAGAATCCCAAGGGCACAGCCACGGGTCCAAGGGGTCCTGGTCAGGATGGGTCGGGGGTCCGGCAGCGTCCCCACGGCGGGGCTGGGGGGGCCGGGGGGGCCCGGGGGTGACTCAGCGTTATTTGCGGCTCAGGAAGGAAACGGCAGTAGCTGAGAATGGATTCGGGAGCGACACCATCCCGGCCATCGCAGACACTTCCCGGTCCCCAGGGAACGCGGCGCAGCCAGAGGGCAGGAAACAGCCAACGGCTCGGGGTCAGCGCCCGGCGGGGCCCCACACCTCGGGCCCCCCCGCAGCCCCCCCGGCCCCGGGTTGGGCATCCTGCGGGGATGGGGGGGGTCCCGGGCACAGCCGGACCCTCCACGGCAGCTCCCGCGGGATGGGGACGGGGTGACAATGGAGGTGGAGGGGGTCTGGCACCCCCAGAGCTGGGGGAGCTGGGCCTGCAGCCCAGGGCTCCCGCAGGGCCAGGACAGGGTGACAATGGTCGTGGTCAGGACCCAGACACCCCGAGAGCGTGTCTGTGGTCACTGGCCCTGAAGGGCAAAGGGGCAGCATCCCCTGTCCCTCCCCAGCCAACCCACGGTGCTGCCCACACCTGATGTCACCCCTTGTCCCTGTGCTGAGCCCCCTCCATGTCCCCAGCCCGTCCCCGAGCTCGGGGTTCACCCCATGGCCCCACATCACCCACGGAACCTGGTGCCACCCCACCCGTGAGCCAGGACCTCACCACACCCTTCCTCATCCCCGCAAGGGATGTGGAGCATCACCCCTGAGTGCCACCCACCCGGTGGGCACACACGTGCCACCATCCCACCGCCAGGGTGGGGTGCCAGGACCACCCTGGGGTGCCCGGTGCAGGCAGTGGGATCCTCTCCATCACCCCACCAGCGGACACAGCCCACCCTGCCTGGCCTCGGGGGCTCATTCCCTGGAATTCTCAGTGTTAGGGGGT
Organism: Corapipo altera; assembly: GCF_003945725.1. NCBI lineage: Eukaryota > Metazoa > Chordata > Aves > Passeriformes > Pipridae > Corapipo > Corapipo altera. Next base: position 1,109,601 of record NW_020884962.1, read on the forward strand.
TATTTTGGGATGGGAGACACTCCTGGGAGAGCGCCGGGCACCAGCACGGGGCGGGGGAGGAGGGTCTCAGCCTTCCCCCCCCCCATCCAGGAACAATAGTCCCGCCGCCAACAGAAGCTGCACCGTGATAACCCGGCGGGTCCGAGGCATCCGGCACGGCAGGAAGGAGCCCAGCAGAAGGAAACATTAAATCCAGGGATATAAACACGGCGTCGGGGCCGGCCCCGCCCCCCGCACGGCCCCGCTCAAAGGGGGTCCCGCGGGGTGGGGCTCTCACAGCGCCGGCGGGATGGAGAAGGGCAGCTTCGCCATGGCCAAGTTCGGTCTGGAGGCCAAGGAGCCGATGCCCAAGCGGGACTGCGGGTTTTACATGAAGTACATCTTCCTCTTCACCTCCCTCATCCAGTTCCTCATCATCCTGGGGCTGGTGCTGTTCATGGTGTACGGGAACGCGCAGGCGGGCACCGACACCCACCTCCGGCTGCTGGAGGAGCAGCTGCAGGACCGCTACAACAAGATCATCACCCTGGGCACCAGGAACATGAACCTCACCCGCGCCCTCAACGCCACCCTCAAGGACAAGGACAAGCTGCAGGGCCTCGTCTCCAAGGTCCAGCGGGAGCTGGAGAAGTGTAACAGCACCCAGAGCACCAACAACCTCCCCCAGGTGAGGGCAGGGCAGGGGGATGTGCCCGCGGGGGCTGGGACCTCGTCACAGCAGGGCTGGGGGAGAGGGGCTGGGGGGCAGAGCCTGGTGGGGATGCTGATGTGCCCCCCCTGCCCAGTCCCGGGGGTCTCAGCCCCGGTGTCCCGGAGAGGGGTTGGCCACTGGGGTTCCAATCTCACAGTCCCTCTACTCCTCCTCCTCCTCATCATTATTGTCATCAGCATCATCCTTTTAAGTCTCCAGCGCTCTCACAGCGCCCACGATGTGATGCCAGGGGGTCCCTGACGCTCTGACCCCCCCTCCTCTCCCTCTCCCGTCCCCAGTGCTCTCACCAGTGTCCTGAGGGATGAAGTGATACCTCAGGGATGTCTTTGTGGGATGCTCTGACCCCTCTCCTGTCCTTTTCCTCCTCCTCCTCCTCCTCTCCAGCCCCCAGTGCTCTCCCAGTACCCACGAGGTGATGCCAGGGTGTGTGTGTGGGGGGTCCTTGCAAGATGCTCTGACCCTCCTCCTCCTCCTCCTCTTCCTCCCCCCCGTCAGCTGCAGGAGTTCATGTACATCAAGATGAAGTTGGCCGAGTGCCAAATCACCACCAGCCTCATCAACACCTCGTGCAACGGTAAGAGAGACCCCCGCCCCCAAATCCCAGGTATCCCCTTCCCACCCTCCTGGGGACCCCCACCACCCGCTTCCCACCCTCCTGAGGACCCCCAGCACCCCCCAGGGACCCGGGCAGGGGAATCCCTTCCCCATTCCCCATTCCCACTCCAGGCAGGGGTGTCAGGCTGGGACGGGGGGTGGCACTGGGGAACTCCCACCCTGTCCCCGTTCTCCGCGCAGCCGACAAGGTGCAGCTGCAGAGGCAGCTGGACCAGATCACCCTGTCCAAGAAGGAGCTGCAGGAAAACTACCAGAAAACGCAAACCACGCTGGCCAAAACCAGCCAGGAGCACGAGAGGTGCCAGGAGGACCTGAGGACCAACAGGACCAGCTGGGACTTCACCAAAACCGAGCTGGAGCTGCTGAAACACGAGAGCAGGAACCTGAAGAACGACATCAACGAGAACCTGCAGCGGGTGGTGGGCCTGGTGAAACAGTATCGCTGCAGCGAGGCCGAGAACAAGCTGCAGCAGCTCAGGGAGGACACGGAGGGGCTGTTCCGCTGGCAGCAGGACCGGGACACCGTGTACGTCAGGAGGAGCACCTGCGAGGTGAGCGTGGAGCAGTGTCGCATCGGCTCCACCAGGCAGCTCCAGGAGCTCCGGCAGCGCCTCCAGGCCACGGAGAAGCAGGCGAGGGACGGGCAGGAGGAGAGGAAGAGGCTGCAGGAGGACAAGGAGCGGCAGGCGAAGGAGCTGGAGGACAAGAGGAGGGAGGCGGCGGCGCAGGCGGAGTCGCTGCAGAAGCAGCTCAACTTCTGCGTGGGCAGCCAGGTGAGGGGCTGGGGGCGTGAGGGGGCACAGGGGGGGCACGGAGAGACCCCATGGACACACCGGGGACACACGGGAATGGGCGGGAGACGGCGCTGGGGTGGCACTGCTGGGTTGGGCACGTGCAGGTCGTCTGGCACCTCTGCAGGCACACCTTGAACGTGGGTTTTATCCTCACCAGTAGGTTTTATCCTTATCCTTGGGTTTTACCCTCACCCATGGGTTTTATCCTCACCCGTGGGTTTGATCCTCACCTGTGGGTTTTACCCTCACCCGTGGGTTTTATCCTCACCAAAGGGTTCTATCCTCACCTGAGGGTTTTCTTTGCATGTGGTTTTTCCCTGCTGGGCGGTGCCACCACTGACCAGTGCCAACCAGTGTCAGTGCTGACACCACTGACCAGTGCTGACCGTTGCCCCCCCCTCCCATGCCCCCTCTCCCCTGCAGATGAACCCCTTCTTCGACGTGCCCGGCTCGCGGGTGCCGGGGGGCACCGGGCGCTCGGGGCCCTTCCCCAGCACGGGCTACTACGCAGATTATCTGAAGAACCAGGGGGTCTTCGGCAACATAGGTGAGTCCTTGGCCTTGGGGGGGCCTCTCTGCAGGGCTGGGAGCCCCCTGGGTGCCCGGCCGGGCCTCAGCTCTGCTCCCCCCCCGTCCAGGCAAGGCGAACATGGAGGAGCTGCAGCGGATGCTGAAGATGTTCGAGCAGCACACGGCCACCCTGAAGAACTCTGGGTGAGGGGGGCCTGGCACAGGACCCCCCGGGCAGGGGGTGCTGACCCTGCCCCCTCCACGGAGGGTAAGGGCCGAGCAGCGCACGGGACACTCCGACGAGGTGCTCCAGGACAAGCCCAGGAGGTGCTTCCCACAGCACGGACGGCAAACCCCGACCGGGAGCCAGCAGCCAGGACCACCCTCCCCTCGTCCCCCTCCCTCCTCGAGCCCCCCCTGTGTGTCCCTCTCAACATGTATCCCTGAGCTTGGCTGGAATTCCGCCGGCCCTGAGCGCCGGCACAACTCGCCGCACGTGTGGTCGGATTCTCTGCGGAGGGCACAGAGGCCACGGCCGGGATGGGGAGCGGGAACATCCAGTCCCGGCTTCACGTGGGGTCCCTCTGGGGTGGGAAGTGCCGGAGGGCGAGGGGCCGGGGCGTCCTTGGCCGCCGAGCCCCCTCGGAGCGCGGTGATTAATCACTGCCCGTCACTCCGGGATTTACGGCCGCGCTTCCCGCTCCTTCCTGTGGAAAGAGCTTTTCCTGCCTCGCCGGGCTGCCCGCACGCCAGGCGCTCCCTGCCAGCACCTCGGCGGCACGTAGTGCTCCCACTCAGCCCCCATCCCCTTCCCGACCCCCTCTCCCGTCCCCAGGTCACATCCGTGTCCCCCAGGTCCCGCTTGGGCCCCCCAAGCCACATCCATCCCGGGATAACGGCGGCCACGTGCTCCTGCTGCCCCCCCCACCCCCAGCATGGGGATGTCACCAGGTGCCCCCATCCCTGCCCAGCCCTTGGAAGTGCCGGTGCCAGGGTGGGACGGGACCAGGATCACAGAGGGGGTCCCTCGCTGTCCCAGCTGCCCCCACACAGCTTGGCCGAGGGTCCGGGGGGACCCTCTCACTGCCAGAGGATTTCCTGGAGCTTCACTATAAATAATCTCGGAGCCCCAAATGCTTCCAGAGCCTGGGAGCCCCAGCTGGGGGGTGGGAGAGTGAGGGGTCCCCATGGAGCACCCACCCTTGGGGTGGCAGAGCCCACAGCTGCCCAGTGGGTGCAAGGGCTGGGGTGATCCCACATCCCCGTGGCTTGGGCTTTATCCCATGGCTTGGGGTTGTATCCCGGGGGTCCCAAGCCCCCCCATGCTGCATCCCTGGGGCTGGGAGTGCACTTGGGGCACAGGGATGGACCCACCAGGATGCTGAGCCCCTCACATGCCACGGTGGGGAGGGGGACACCCCAAGGGGGACGCCCGGGGTGGCTTTTCCCTTCCAGCCGCTCCAGCTCCTTGTTTGTCCTCCTGGCCAGGAAACGGGGCCTCTCCCAGTGGTTTTTTCCCATGTCTGGGGCTCGGGACACGCTCCCCCCGAGCCAGGAAAACGCAGGAGCCCAGCCTGGGAAGGAGGGAGGGGACAGACACCAGAGCCACCGAAGGCACCACGGTTTAATCCCGGCACGGGGAGCCCGGCGCTCCCTGCCCGCGGCGCCCGGCCCGGCAAGGGGAGATGCCTGGGCACATCCCTCACTTCCCCACGCAGAAATCCCTGAAGATGATGTCCAGGACGTCCTCGGCGCCCACGTGGCCGGTGATCCGGCCCAGCTCCCGCCGCGCCAGCCGCAGCTGCTCGGCCGCCAGCGCCAGGTCCCGCGGGCGCTCCCGCCCGAACCGCGCCAGGGCTGCGGCACAGCCCCCCAGGTGCCGGCTGTGCCGGCTCTGGGTCAGGCTGGGAGAGCCGCACAGGGGGTCCCCGCACCTGGGAAAGGGTGAGAAGCCAGCCTGGAGCACCCCCCAGAGCCGGGATGGGTGTTGGTGGCCCCGCCGCGCCCGCGCCGAGCACTCACAGCTGCGCCAGCTCCTGTGCCAGCAGCTCCAGGAGGCGGTCGAGCCCCTCGCCCGTCTTGCAGGAGAGGAGGGTGGTGGGGGGCAGGGGGGGTCTCTGGGCACAGCCGTGGTGCAGGACATCCCCGTCCCCCCGCAGCAGGTCAGCTTTGTTGAGCACCAGGACGCAGGGTGTGCCGGGGGGGGGCTGCAGGGCCCCCAGTGCAGCCCCCAGCCCCGCCGGCTCGGGGGGCACCGCGCTGGCATCCAGCACGGCCAGCACCAGGTCGGCCTGGCACAGCCTGGGGGGGGACACAGGGTAAGGCAGGGGGCCACCAACCACCCCCTCCCAGCCGGCCTGTGGTGGTCGGTGACCCCCCCCAGTGCAGCCCCCCCCCGGCCTCACCGGTCCCGCGCACGGGCCACCCCCTCCCGCTCCACCAGGTCGGTGGTCTCGCGCAGCCCGGCCGTGTCACTGAGCACCAGGGGGTACCCCCCGATGTCCAGGGCCACCTCCACCACGTCCCGCGTCGTCCCCGCCACCGGTGACACGATGGCGGCCGGGCGCTGGCCTGGGGACACACACACACGGAACGCAGGGGGTGATTCCCAGTGGAACCTGGGGAGCCCCTTCCCGGCTGGGAGCGGCCCCCCCGCCCCCAGCCCGTGCCCCCCTCACTCACACAGCAGGTTGAGGAGGCTGCTCTTGCCCACGTTGGGGGGCCCGGCGATGACGGCGCGGACACCCCCCCGCAGCAGCTCCCCCCGGCGCCCGTCCCGCAGGTGGGCCCCGATCTCCCGCTCCAGCGCCCGCACGGCGCCGTCCACTGCGGGCACAGGGGATGTGGCAGGGGGGACAGCAGGGACAGGGTGTCCCAGCACCCCCCCCAACCCCAGCACCCCCCCCTCACCTTGGGACAAAACCTCCTCCTCCACGTTGTCGTCCTCGCTGAAGTCGATGTAGGCCTCGAGGTGGGCGAGCGCCTGGGAGGCGGGAGGGGGGTCAGGGGGACACCCCGCTGCATCCCCGGGCCCCAGAGGAGGGACCAGCGGCCGGAGCCGAGGCCGGGGTGGCCCTGACCTGGGTGAGGGTGTCGCTCCAGCGCTGGTAGAGCTGGCCCAGCTCGCCCTCCATCTGCCTCAGCGCCTGCCGCCGCTGCGCCTCCGTCTCGGCCCGGATCAGGTCCCCCAGGCCCTCGGCCGCCGTCAGGTCCAGCTTCCCCCGGCGGAACGCTCGGAGCGTGAACTCCCCGGGATCAGCAGGACGGAGCCCCGGGAGGCGCCCTGAGAGCCCCCCCCCATGAGCCCCTGCCCACAGCACCCCGAGGAGGGGGGAAAGAGGGGTGTGGGGGGCTCACCCAGCACCCCGAGGGGCAGGATACAAGGGGAAGGGGGTAGGAAGGATGGGGGGAGGCTCATCCAGCACCCTCAGCACCCCGAGGGGCAGAAGGGACAGGAGAGGGGCAGGATGTGGTGGGAGAGGGGCAGGATGTGATGGGAGAGGGGCAGGACGTGGTGGGAGAGGGGCAGGAGGGATGCAGGGACAGGGAGGGCTCACCCAGTGCCCGCAGCACCCCGCTGACCACGGCGGGCCCCCCGTGCACATGCAGCTCAGCACAGTCCTCCCCGGTGAAGCTCCGGGGTCCTGCAGGGACACACGGCCTGGGTGGGCACCATCCGAGCCCCCCCCAGACCCAGTACATCCCTCCCGTGGGAACACGAACATTTCGACCCCATAGGAGCTCTGGGGGGCTCAGGAGAGACCCTCCAGTAGCAGCTCTACAGGATCGGTGCAGAGGGGCCAGTGGTGACCCAGGACCACCCCCGAGGGGTCCCCCCAGGCGAGGGGGCTGTGGAAGGCACCGAGACCCCCACTGGGCACCGAAACCCCCCCCAACCAAGCCCCCAGAACCCCCCTCGTGCGCCCGCGCCCCCCCACCCCACCTGGGAACCAGACGACGAGCCCGCAGTCGAGGGTCTCGGCGGTGTCGGGGTCGCGGATGCGCCGCAGGGCCAGGACGCGGGGTGGGGGCAGCTTGGGGGTCCCGGTGAGGGTCTGCAGGGCCCCCCGGCTGCCGGGGCCGCTGGCGCGGATAACGGCGACCCCGCAGCGCCCGGGGGCCGAGGACAGGGCGAAGATGGTGTCCTCCCCGACCCCCGCCGAGGAGCTCAGGCACCGCGCCCACCTGGGAGGGGTGGGGGGTCCTTATCCACACCCTCGGGGAGGCACAGAGGGTGCAGGGGGTGCACAGCCCCCCTCAACCACCCCAAAGGACCCCTGCCCCTGCACCCCCTCTCCACGTGAACCCCCTCCCCAGGGTCACTCCCTCCCCAGGGTCACCCCCACCTCAAGGGCACCCCTTCCCGGGGTGAACCCCCTCCCCAAGGGCATCCCCTCCCCGGGTACTCCCCCTCCTCAGATGCATGCCCTCCTCAAAAGCATCCTCTCCCCTTGTACTCCCCCTCCCCGTGCACCCTCTCCCCAGGTACTCCCCCTTCCCGAGCAGCCCCTCCCTGTGCACCCCCTCGTGATGCACCCCCTCCCCAGGTATCCCCCTCTCCCTGCACCCCCTTCCACATCAGGGCAGCCCTACCCCCATGCACACCCATTCCCGTGCGCCCCCTCCCCAAAGTCCCCTCCCCACAGGGTATTCACCCCCTCCCCGGGACCCCCCGTTCAGCCCCGGGGTGCCCCCACCTGCCCCCCGCCGCCCTCAGCGCCCTGGGCAGCGCCATGAGCGCGGCTCACGCTGCCCTCACCCCGCGCCGGCCTCAGCGCGGGCGCCTCGCCCCGCCCACCTCGCCCGTTCCCATTGGCCAGCGCTCGTGAGGGGGCGGGTTCAATGCTGCGGTCGCGTTTCTGATTGGTCGAAAGCGGCCATGGCGCTGCGCCGCCTGAAGCCGCGGGGACCGGGCGGTTCCGCCCGGCGCGGGGCGCGGCCCTGCCCGGGGGTCCCCGCCCGCAGCCCCCCCCATGGGCCGTCCCCGCCTGTCCCCACCCTGCTCCCGGGGGGTGCTGGGCTGGAACACACTCCCCCTCCGTCCCATTGTCACGGCTGTACCCTAAAAATAACCCCCAGCTCCACGCGACCCTGAGCTGTGGGGGTGCCCGTGTCCGGAGAATTGGGGCGACCCCCCCCTCGCCATGGCGGAGCCCACCCCTGCCCCGTCCGTCTTTTTCCTTTGCACCCACTGGTGTCTCCGTGCCTCGTGGGGGAGGTCCCTTTGACCCCACCCTGACACAAACTGTTCTGAAGCACTTGGAGGTTTTGGGGGACCCCTGCCCACCCTGGGGGGGTCCCTGCGCTTGGCACCCCCCGCACCCCGAGGGGCTGAGCCCCGGCTCCGCACCGAGCTAAGCTGCAGCTGCTCATCCCCGAGGGAACCCCTGCCCCATCCAGGGGGGGTCTCATCCACGCGGGGGGATCGGGACTGACCCCTGGGTTGCGGGGGTGGGGGGTCCCCACAAACAGGTCCCTCGCGTGCGGCGGGAGGGACCCCCCCCCGCAGCCGCCCGCGCCCGCAGCGCTCCGTGAACCAGAGAAATGATTCCCGAGCAGCGTCACGGCTGTGTCCGCTCCTCATCCCGCACCCCATCCCTGCCTGCATCCCTGCCTGCATCCCTGCCTGCATCCCGCTCCTCATCCCACATCCCAGCCCGCAGCCCAGCCCAGCCCGCCCCCCATCCTACACTTCATTTGGCCCCCCATCCCTGTCCCGATCCCACCCCCCCTGCCGGGACCCAAGTTTGGGGGGGGCCCAGGGGTTGGGGTCCGGGCAACCAGGACCGGGTGATCCCCCTGCTCTGGGGGTGTTCCCCCTTCCCAGTCCCCAAAATCTCTGGTCGGTTTGCAGTGGGTTTTGGGGGGGGGCCGAGGGAGCGCGGGGAGAGTGCGGGGGGCCGGGAAGGGGGGTGGTCGTGCAGACAAAGGCGTTGGAGTGGGGAGGAGCAACAGCGGCGGGGCCGGGAAAGGCTGGGATACAGACAGGGATGCAGACAGGGATACAGGCTGGGATACAGGCAGGGGTACCGGCAGGGATACACACAGGGATACAGGCAGGGATACAGACAGGGATACAGGCAGGGATACAG
>NW_020884962.1:1123323-1139149 GCF_003945725.1 Corapipo altera
CCCCCCCCCGGGACGCGGCCGCTCCCCCGAACGCTCCGTGCCCGGCGGCCGCGGGCTCCGCTCGGCGGCGGGGCCGTGCCCGAACCCGCCACGCTGCAGCTCCGGTGACCTTATCCCGGGAGCCAAGGTGAGCGGCACCGCCGGGACACGGGGGCCGCGGGGACCGACGGGGACACCCGGAGGGGCACGACAGGGCGGCGCTGGCTGGGACACCGTGCCCTGTCCCCACGGAGCCCTCGTGGGGGCCGCTTCGGTGGCGGCACCGTGTGCTGGGGGGGCAGCGGGGCCTGAGGGACCCGTGGTCGGAGCGGGACGAAGGTGGGTCACCCCCTGACCCCAGCCAGGGTGGGGGGGCAGGAGGGGCGCTGGGGAACCCTCTTTTCCCATGACCTTGGGCAGGGAAACCCCCCCTGCATCTGCACCCGACCCTCGGGGTGGGTGCCCGCCGGGCATCATCCTGGTTGCCCACACGTGTGCCAGAGTGGCCATGCCCAGGGCCGGGCCCCCATGGTGCCCAGAGCTGCCCGGTGCCACCACTCCCGGCAGGACATAAATAATGCAGGGTGGTGAGCTCAGCCCGCCGGCGTCACCCGGGGAGCGCTGCCACGGCCACTGGTGCCCTGTGCCTGCCTGGCACCCCGGGACACAGCACCCTGGTACTCAGCACCCCGGTACTCAGGCACCCCAGCACCCCTGTACCCAAATAACCCAGTGCTCAGGCACCTCAGCACCCTGGTACCCTGGTAACCCAGGACCCCAACACCCTGGCATCTCAGGACCTCGTCACCACAGCACCCCAGCACCCTGGCACCCTGGTACCTCAGCAGCCCAGCACCCTGTGCCCACCCAGCACCCTGGCAGCGCAGGGCAGGACACGGCCATGCCCAGGGTGCCAGAACAGTCCCCCTCCGGGGGTGGCAGCCTGGCATGACAGCCTGGCACTGTCCCCAACTTCCACCCACAGAGCCGGGACAGGGCAGCCTTTCAGAGCTCGGCAGCTCGGGTGATGAGTTTGGGAGGTCTCAACCCGGCGGGGGGGGTCCTGGCGGGTCAGGGGGTGCCCGGAGTTGGGGTGCATTCCCTGGGACGAGCTGCCGGAGCAGGTTTGGCATTTCCTGTTTTTCCGGAACCCGGGGACCTTCCCAGCCCTGGGGCAGCTGGAGAGGCCGTGACATCCCCTGGGCAGCGCTGGCTGAGGAGGGGACACTGAGGCAGGGAGGGGGCCGGCCTGGGAGGAACGGGGTCCTGCGGGACCCCAGCACCGTTGGAAGCCCCATCCTGCCATCCCGGGGCAGGATTTTGGGATGTCCCTCGTCCCCACCAGCCCCAGGAGGTGCGATGGGGACACTGGGCTCGGGGACTGCGTGTCCCAGCCGTGTGGCCACCCCACAGTGGGACAGGGGCCGTGTCCCGGTGCTGGCACCCGCCGGGGGCTGTGGGGACTGTCCCCATCCCACCTCCCCGCGGCGGCGCGGGGCCTCCCCGGGTTTCCATGGAGACCGGCTGCTTTTTCGACATCCCCATTTTTCCTGCGGTTTTCCATCTCTCGGAGCCGCGGCCCTGTCGGATCCCGGCCCCGCCGAGGGGCCGCGGGCAGAGGTGAGCGCTTTTGGGGGGGCTGCAGGGGGGCACCCCGGGACGTCCCGCGGCACCGGCACCCCGGGGATGCCAGGACACGCTGGCGGCTCCTCCCCGGCAGCTGTCGGGGCTGTTTTTGGGCACCCGGGGCTGTTTTGGGCACCCGCAGCCGCCGAAGGAGAAACCTGAGCCCGGGGCAGCGTCACCGGGAGCGGGGCCGTGACCTCCGGCCGCGACCGTGCCGGGGACAAGCCGGGGACAAGTCGGGGGTCCCCGCCCCATGACTCATCGGGGATTGGGATCTGGTTCCCAGGGATGTGTGTGTGTGTAGGGGATACCCCACAGGATCCCGCGGCTGCTCATCCCTTCCCTCCCCCCGGCAGATAAACTCTTCGGGAAGCGGCTGCTCCAGGCCGGGCGTTACATCATGTCCCACAAGGCCTGGATGAAGACGGTGCCCACCGAGAACTGCGACGTGCTCATGACCTTCCCGGGTAGGGACGTGCCCGGGGAACCCGGGATACCTGGAGCAACCGGGGGGGGGCAGCAGGGATGGGGGGTGTGGGATGTGGGGAGGGATGGGGACAGGGGACACGGGGAGGGATGTGGGATGTGGGGAGAGGTGGGAAAGCTGGGCAGGGGTGAGAATGTGGGGATGGATGAGGGTTGGGAGCGTGGGGAGGGATGTGGGATGTGGGGATGGACGGGGGAATGTGGAGAGCAAAGGGGTTGTTGGGGAGGGATACGAGACACAGGGAATGATGGGGGGGTGAGGAGGAATGGGGACCAGGATGGGGACATGGGGAGGGGTGGGGGATGTGGGAAAGGATGGAAATCAGGATGGGGACTGGGATGGGAATGTGGGAAGTGATGGGGGCCGTGGGGAGAGATGGGGGATGTGGGAATTGATCGAGGACTTATGGAGTGATGGGAGACCAGGATGGGGGACACGGGGAGGGAGGGGGGGTATCTGGAGGGGGGGGGATTAGGATGAGGCCCAGGATGGGGCCCTGGGGAGGGCTGTGGGCCGTGGCCCGTGCTGACAGTCCCCCCACAGACACCACGGACGACCACACACTGCTGTGGCTGCTGAACCACATCCGCCTGGGCATCCCCGAGCTCATCGTGCAGGTCCGGCACCACAAGCACACGCGGGTTTACGCCTTCTTCGTCACCGCCACCTATGAGAGGTGGGCTCCCCGCTCCCCCCTGGCCCCTCAGCCATGTCCCAGACATGTCCTCTTGGCTGTGTCCCATCTGTGTCCCCTTGGCTGTGTCCCATCCATGTCCCCTTGGCTGTGTCCCATCTGTGTCCCCTTGGCTGTGTCCCATCCGTGTCCCCCCATCCGTGTCCCAGCCACATCCCATCCATGTCCCCTCAGCCATGTCCCATCTATGTCCCAGCCAAGTCCCCCCAGCTGTGTCCCCCCAGGCACATCCCCCCAGCTGTGTCACTCTGGCTGTGTCCCATCCGTGTCCCCCTGGACATGTCCCATCCGTGTCCCCTCAGCTGTGTCCCATCCATGTCCCCTCAGCTGTGTCCCATTCATGTCCCATCCCATCCCCATCCCCTCATCCCTGTCCCCTCAGCTACATCCCCCCAGCCATGGCCCCTGGGTCATGTCCCCAGCCATGTCCCCTTGGCCATGTCCCCTTGGCCATGTCCCAGCCGTGTCCCAGCCGTGTCCCAGCCCTGTCCCTGTCCCCAGTTTGCTGCGCGGGGCGGACGAGATCGGGCTGCGGAAGCCGGTGAAGGCGGAGTTTGGGGGCGGGATGAGGAGCTTCTCGTGCGAGGAGGATTACATCTACGAGAACATCGAGAACGAGCTCTACTTCTTCACCTCTCAGGTGGGGGACGGGGGGGTACGGGGCGGGATACGGGGGGTGCCAGGCAGGGATATGGGAATGCAGGGATGGGGGGATACAGGGATTCTTGGCAGGGGTACAAGGAGGTGGGGATACAGGGGTCTGGGGATGTTGAGCAGGGATGGAGGGGTGCTGGGTAAGGATACAGGGGTGCAGGGATACAGGGATGTGGGGATGCCAGGCAGGGATGCAGGGATTTGGGGATGTAGGAATGCAGGGATGCAGGGACATGGGGATGTAGGAATGCAGGGATATGGGGATGTAGGAATGCAGGGATATGGGGATGCAAGGACATGGGGCAGGGAAGGCAGGTCCTCTCCCCCTCCCCAGGGAATTAGGGAGCCCCATCCCAGCTGGAGACTGACCCAGCCATCCCCTGAGCTGGGGACAAGGCGGGACAGGGAGGGGACAGGACAGGGACAGGGATCGGGACCATCCCCGGGATCTGAAGCCTCCGTGGTGCCGCAGGAACGGCAAAACATCATCAGGTACTGGCTGGAGAACCTGCGGGCCAAGCAGGGAGAGGCCCTGCACAACATCCACTTCCTCGAGGGACAGCCCATCAGTGAGTACGGCACGGCAGGGCACCAAGGGCAGCTCCATGGCACTGCATGGCACTTCCATGGCACTTCCATGGCACCATAGGGCACCTCCATGGCATTGCATGGCACTTCCATGGCACTTCAATGACACCTCCATGGCACCACAGGGCACCTCCGTGGCACTTCCATGGCACTGCATGGCACTGCGTGGCACCGGCATGGCACAGCAGTCCCCCCCACTGCCGTGCTCCCCCTGCCCACGGGGCTGTGCCATGGAGGCCCCGGGGGCCACCAGCCCACCAAGGGCCCCCTGTCACTCCGTGTCCCCCTCCCCATGCCCCTGTGCCAGCGGGGGTGGGGGGCACACGGTGGGCACAGAGCCCTGACCTGCCACAGTCACCCCACTGTCCCTGCCCCAACCCCAACGCCTCCAGGGCTGTGTGGGGTCCCGGGGGGGGTCCGGGGGGGGTGGACTGGCAGTGTCCCTGCTGTCCCTGACGCCGTGTCCCCGGTGCAGTCCCGGAGCTGGCGGCCCGGGGGGTCATCCAGCAGGTTTTCCCGCTGCACGAGCAGAGGATCCTCAAGCGGCTGATGAAGTCCTGGGTGCAGGCCGTGTGCGAGGCCCAGCCCCTCGGTGAGACTTCTGGGGGGGGGGGGAACAAAAGAGGGGTCTGGGGGTCCCAGCCCCGCTCACACCCCCCTTGTGTGTCCCCCTCCCTCCACCAGATGACATCTGTGACTATTTTGGGGTGAAAATTGCCATGTACTTCGCCTGGCTGGGCTTCTACACCTCGGCCATGGTGTATCCCGCCGTCTTCGGCTCCATCCTCTACACCTTCACCGAGAGCGACCAGGTGAGGGGGGGCAGGAGGTGGGGTCGGTTCCTGGGGGGAAGATGGGGGTCACGGCAGGGTTTTCACCCTTCCTCGGGGGTTTTGAGCCCCTCTGTGTGGGTTTCCATCCCTCCTTGTGGGTTTCTATCCCTCCTCACTCCAGATTTTCCCCACAGTCCTTCAGTCCTGGCGTTGCTGCTGAGCTGGGGGGGCTGCCAAGCCCACAGGGGTGGGGTGGGCAGGGGGAGCACCCTGCAGCTCCCCAGGGCTGGGCTGGGGGGGGGTGTGCCGGGGACGGGAGGGGACCAACCCCGGTGCAGTTGGTTCCCTCCGTCCCTCAGACCAGCCAGGACATCTCCTGCGTGGTCTTTGCCATCTTCAACGTCATCTGGGCCACCCTGTTCCTGGAGGAGTGGAAGCGCCGGGGGGCCGAGTTCGCCTACAAGTGGGGGACCCTGGACACCCCCCCCGAGTCCATCGAGGAGCCCCGGCCCCAGTTCAGGGTGAGGGGAGGGGGAACCCCTTCCCTGGGGGGTTCCCCAGGGCTCTCACCAGCACTGGGCTCCCAGAGGGAAGGGGGGTCACAGCTCATTGTGTCCCCCCCATACACAATTAGGGCATTAAGAGGATCAGCCCCGTGACCAGCGCTGAGGAGTTTTATTACCCGCCCTGGAAGCGGCTGCTCTTCCAGTGCCTGGTCAGCCTGCCCGTCTGCCTCGCCTGCCTCACCCTCGTCTTCCTCCTCATGCTTGGCTGCTTCCAGCTCCAGGTGGGTCCTTGTCCCAGCCCTGCTCCGTGGTGACCCTGTCCCTGTCCTCACTGTGTCCCTGCTCCTAAACTTGACCCTGATCCTGCCCCAATCCTGAACCTGCCCCTGTCCCCACCCCTGACCCTGACCGTGACCCTGGTTGTGTCCCTGTCCCTCATCCCCACCTTGTCCCTGTCCTTGATCCTGACTCTGTCCTTGTCTCCCTCCCTGTCTCCATCCCTGACCCTAATCCTGACTCTGATCATGTCCCTGCCTCCCACCCTATCCCCATCCCCATCCCTTTCCTTGCTCCTGCCCCTGATTGTGATCCTGCCCCTGTCCCATCCCTGTCTCTGCCCCTGTCCCATCCCTGCCCCTGTCCCCACAGGAGTTCGTGCTGAGCATCCAGGAGCTGCCCCGGATCATCCGTTTCCTGCCCAAGATCATCCTGGCCGTCATTGTCACCGCCTGTGACGAGCTGTACAAGAAGGTGGCCTACTGGCTCAATGACATGGGTGCGTGGGGGGGTCCGGGAGGGGGCTCCAGGCAGGGCTGGGAGCTGGGACCACCCCCCTGAGCCCCCACCAAACCTCCCCCTTTGTGCTTTGCAGAGAACTACCGGCTGCAGAGCGCCTATGAGAAACACCTCATCATCAAAATCGTCCTGGTGAGGGGGGCACAGGGGGGCATAGGGGGACTGGAGGGGTCCCAACAGCCCTTGGTGGGGGTCAGAGAGGGCTGGGGGGACTGGAGGGGTCCCAGTGGCTCCATGGGCTGACAGAGGGAATGGGAGGGTTCCCAAGGGGGACACAGGGGTCCCAGCAGCCCCAGAGGGGCCTGTAAGGGTCCTGTGGGGGACAGGGGGGACTGGAGGGGTCCCGATGTTGCTGGGGGGTACAGAGGGGTTTGGAGGGGTCCCAAAAACCTCTGAGGGGAAGGACAGAGGGGACTGGTTCTGGTAGCACTGGGGGCATAGAGGGGACCGAGGGACACCGGTGCCCCCTCCACACTCACCCCCCGCCCTTCTCCCGCAGTTTCAGTTTGTAAATTCCTACCTGAGTCTTTTCTACATCGGTTTCTACCTCAAAGACATGGAACGGCTGAAGGAGGTGAGGGGCCGTGCCCGGGGCCGGCCCGAGCCCCCCCGGCACCGCCCGGACGGACAGACGGATGTCCTCGACCCCGCCCCCCGCCACCGTCCCCCTGTGCCCCCCCGGGGTGGCCCCCCCCCCCCCCCCCCCCCCCCCCCCCCCGTGCCCCCTCGGGGGGGGCCCCCCCCCCCCCCCCGTGCTCCCACCACGGTCCCTGCGGCTGCTCCGCCCCCCGGGGGTCCCCGGTCCCGCTCACGGCGTCTCTCTGTCTGTGTCTGTCTGTTCTTCTGTCCCTTCCGCAGCTCCTGCTCATCTTCTCTCTCTCCCAAAGCCTCGTGCGGCAGCTCAAAGAGGCTCTTCTCCCCTTCATCCTCCTCCACCTCCACCTCTCTCTCATCTTCCTTAAGGGCCTCCTGAGCTTTTGCTGGAGACTGGGAGTATCCAAAGTAGGAGCGGGGAGGGAGGGGCGGGGCATCCCCCTTGCATCCCACCCCGGGACCCCCCCCCCCGGCCCCGGGAGGGACACCGCTGTCCCCCTCCCCGGCTGTGCCGCAGCTGGCGGTGGCACTGCTGAGGTCCCACCCCATCAGTTGTCACCGACGGGGCGGTCACAGGAGAGGGGACACCGGGTTTTGGGTGTCCTGCTCTGGCCGCACGGCCGCGGGGAGGAGCAGGGACCACCCCCGGGATGAGCAGGGACACCGCGGGGACAACAGGGAGGAGTAGGGACCCCACAGGAAGAGTGGGGACCCCGCGGGGAGGACAGGGAGGAGCAGGGACCCCACAGGAAGAGTGGGGACCCCGACGGGGAGGACAGGGAGGAGCAGAGACCCCGTGGGGACAACAGGGAGGAACAGGGACCCCACAGGAGGAGCAGGGACGCCGAGGGGACGACAGGGAAGAGGAGGGACCGCAGAGGAGCGGGGACCCTGCAGGGACGGGGAGGACAGGCAGGAGCAGGGACCCCGCGGGGAGGGGCAGGCGACGGGGATGCCACCCCCCCCTTCCTCCTCCTCCTCCCCCGGGTGACAGCCGCGTCCCCAACAGATGCTGGCCACGCTGCTCATCACGCGGCAGTTCCTGCAGAACGTGCGGGAGGTGTCCCAGCCCCACCTGTACCAGCGGCTGCGCCGCGGGGACCTGAACCTGCGCAGCCTGCGGCAGCTCGCCCACAGCCTGCTCTGCCTGCTCGCCCCCCGCCGCCACCCCCCGCGCCCCCCGGAGGGGCCCCGCGGAGAGAAGAAGTGTCTGAACGGCGGCTGCGGGGTCCCGGAGGAGGAGGAGGAGGAGGAGGAGCGGCGGGAGTCGGACTCGGAGGAGGAGAGCGCGCTGGACTGCGGGCTGAAGCTGAAGAAGGTGAGCTTCGTGGAGCGGGCGGAGCGGCGCGGGGAGCCCGGCGGCGCCGAGGACGAGCCTTTCCTCGAGGAGGGCAGTCCCACCATGGTGGAGAAGGGCATGGACCCCGCCGCCGTCTTCGAGCTCTGCGAGGACGACGACGAGGCCGAAGGGCCCCCCGGGAGCCCGGCGAAGGCGGCGGAGCCGGCGGTGGTGCCGCGGGCCCGGAGGAGGCGGGAGGAGGAGGATGGGGAGGAGGAAGGGCGGAGGCGCAACCGGGCGTCATGGATCGACCCGCCCGAGGAGGATTACTCCACGCAGCTGACGCAGGCGGAGGTGGAGAGCTGCATGAAGAAGTACGAGGTGAGCCCCGGGGAAGGACCTGGGGGGGCAACTGTCCATGGGCCAAGGTGTGCCCAGGTGGGGAAGAGGACAAGGGCACCTGGCTTGGGTCAGAATCAGTGTGGCCACAGGGCCAGGGCACTCAAGGCCACACCTTGAGTCCTGGGGTTAGTTTTGAGCCCCTTCATGACAAGAGAGACACTGAGGGGCTGGAGAGTGTCCAGGGAAGGGAACGGAGCTGGAGAGTCAATAGTGTGAGGAGCAGCTGAGGGAGCTGGGGGGGCTCAACCTGGAGAAAAGGAGGCTCAGGGGGGACCTTCTGGCTCTGTCCAACTCCCTGGCTCCTGGGGGAGCCAGGAGGAGTCGGGCTCTGCTCCCAGGGAACAAGGGACATGATGAGAGGGAATGGCCTCAGGCTGTGCCAGGGGAGGATCAGGTTGGATTCGGGGGAATATTCCTTCCTGGAAAGGGTGCTCAGGCACTGGCAGGGGCTGCCCAGGGAGGTTCAGAGTCCCCACCCCTGGAGGTGTCCGAGGAAGGCCTGGCCATGACCCTCAGTGCTCTGGGCTGGGGGACAAGCTGGGGATGGGGCACAGGGGGGGCCTCGGTGACCTTGGAGCTCTTGTCCCCAGGACACCTTCCAGGACTACCAGGAGATGTTCATCCAGTTCGGGTACGTGGTGCTGTTCTCCTCGGCCTTCCCCCTGGCCGCCATGTGCGCCCTGGTCAACAACGTCATCGAGATCCGCAGCGACGCCTTCAAGCTCTGCACGGGGCTGCAGAGACCCTTCGGCCAGCGCGTCGAGAGCATCGGCCAGTGGCAGGTGGGCTGAGGGGCCGGGGGGCTCTGAGAGGCTCCGGGGGGGCTCCGAGGGGGGCTCAGCCCTGAGGGGCTCACCCCTGGCACTGCCGCTCTTGCAGAAGGTGATGGAGGCCATGGGCGTCCTGGCCATCGTGGTCAACTGTTACCTGATCGCCCAGTGCGGGCAGCTCCAGAGGCTCTTCCCGTGGCTCAGCCCTGAGGGAGCCATCATCTCCGTGGTGGTGCTGGAGGTACGGAATTGGCGCCAGGATTCAGGGACGGGGGTTTGTGTAGGGTCTCCCTGGCCGGTGGCAGAGTGTGGTCTTGGCCCAGGGATCCCACAGAACGTGGATAATCCCACATATGCCTGGATAATCACATCCCTGGGCAGGCAAATCCCTGGAAACCCACACCCCCGATGTGTCCATCCCACACGTGCACATCCCTGGACACAGGCAGCTCGTGCTGCCAAACAACAGGGTGGGGTCTGGGATCCCCCCCTGCTGTTATTGTAGGGTCTCTCTGTTCCCCCATTCCCCACAGGATGGGATTTGGGAGGGGGTGGCAGTGCCAGGGGAGCTCAGCCAGATCCGTGTGCCCCCACAGCACTTCGCCCTGTTCCTGAAGTACATCATCCAGGTGGCCATTCCCGACATTCCCGCCTGGGTGGCCGAGGAGATGGCCAAGCTGGAATACCAGCGGCGCGAGGCCTTCAAGGTGGGTGGGGCTGGGATGGGACCCTGCTTGGGGCTGGGACCCCTGAACCCATGGCTGAGGGGGTCAACGAGGTGTCCCTGAGGCCACTGGGCTCTGCAAGGTGTCACCAGGTCTGGTGGGACCCCTGAGGTGTCCCTGGACCTGGTGGGACCCCTGAGGTGTCTCTGGACCTGGTGGGACCCCTGAGGTGTCCCTGGGCCTGGTGGGCTCCCCAGGGTGTTTCCAGGGCCAGTGGGTTCCCCGAGGTGTTTCCAGGGATGGGTGGGATGCTCCCCAGGGTGTCCCTGGACATTGTGGGTTCCTGAGGTGTCCCTGGACCTTGTGGGTTCCTGAGGTGTCCCCGGACCTGGTGGGCTCCCCGAGGCACTCCTGGGGTGGGAGGGCTCCCCGGGGTGTCCCGGTGGCCGCTGAGCCCCCCGAGGCGCCCCGGGGCTGACGCGCTCCCGTCGGCAGAAGCACGAGCGGCAGGCGCAGCACCACTTCCAGCAGCAGCAGCGGCGCAAGCGGGAGGAGGAGGAGCGGCAGCGCCACGCCGAGTACCAGGCGCGGAAGGAGCGCGAATCCAGCCGGGATGAGGCCAAGCCCGAGGCCGCCGGGCAGGACCCGGCCCACGAGAAGAGCCAGAGCAAAGGGAAGGGCTCCGGGGGCTCCTCGCACGGCTCCGACAAGCCCAAGCGCCCCAGCTCCCTCCTGGCCACCAACAACGTGATGAAGCTGAAGCAGATCATCCCCCTGCAGGGCAAGTTCCTGTCGGGGGGGGCCGGCGCCGGCGGCACGGCCACCGCCAGGTCCCCGCAGTCGCCCACGGGCAGCGAGAACAAGCTGCCCGGATTCCTCAGCTTCAAGTTCCTCAAATCCCCGGAGACTAAGCGGGACGCGGCCACCGAGAAGGTCCAGTCCCCCACCAAGCCATTCAACCCCGGCAAGCTCTTCAACTTCGGCAAATCCGAAGGGGCCGCGGGCAACGGCGGCACGGCCGGGGCATCGCCCCAGCCCCGGCCCGGCCCCTCGGCGGACCCCGAGCGCTCGGTGCCCAGCAAGTCCCACCTCAACGGGGCTGCGGAGGAGGGGGGCCGGGAGGAGCCGGAGAGCCGGGCGGAGGAGGAGAGCGGCGGTTATAGGCTCTAACCGGGGCTTTCGGGGGGCCGGGAGCGCGGGGGGCCGCCCGCTCGCTCCTCCGGGCAGCCGTGGCCATCGGCAGCCTCTCGCCCCCCCTGGCCGTCCCCCCGCTCGGGGCCGGGCCGAGCCCAGCGGCCACCAGCCCCTCGCTCTGCCCCGGCCCCCTCTGCTGCGTCCCCTCGTGCCCCCCCGGCCCCTCCGCCGGGACCCGCTGCCACCCCGGATCCCGCGCCGAGGATTCCTGAGCGGCGGCGCGGATGGAGCGTCCCGGCGGCTTTCCATGCCCGCGGGTGGGAGTTATCCCGGTGTGGCTCCGTGCCGCTCCCGGACCCTCCGGGAGGGCCGGGATTGCCGGGATCGGCGGCCAGAGGAGCCCGATTCAGCCGTGCCTACACCCCCTGCCCTCCGGCCACGGCACCGTGCCCTGCTCCGTCCCGCTCCCGCCGCCTCCGCCTCGGATCCTTCCCAGCACCGGGACCTTTTCCTGCCGCGGGATGGAGCGGGAGGAGCAGCAGCCACCCGCCCCCCCCCCGCATGGGCAGCGTTTCTTGCACTAAAACCCAACCAAACCCCGACGCCGGTGACTTTCTCCTCCTTCAGCCGGGGGATGGATGGCACCGGCCGCGACCCCCGGGACTGCAACGTGAGCCGGGACGGGCCCTTCCCATCTCCAGTTTCGTATTCCCTGGAATTATTTCGCAATAAGGCGCTCGCACGCGCGGAGGTCGCGCCGGAGCCCGGGAGAAGGAAGGGGCTGGGACGGGGAGGGGGGTGGGAGCCGCTTCGCCGCCGCCGGGGGAAGGTTTTGCCGGATTTGCGTCGCCGGGTCTGGACTTGGAGCTTCCCGAGCCTTGTCCGTGCTGGGAAGGAGGGGGTGGTCCCAGCTCCCCCTTTCCTGCTTTGCTGCGGTTCTGCTTCGCTTTCGGGGCCGGGACGGGGCGGTGGCACCTCGCAGGTGACCCGGGTGGGGACACCCAGCCCTGTCACCCCCCCCCCGGCCCTCGCCACCAGCTCCGCTCCGCCCGCAGCCGCCCACATTCCCAAAGGAAGCCGGGGAAAGGGGAGGGGGCTGCCGGGGGTCACCCCTTCACTGTGCCTGGCCCAGGCAGGGGGGGCTGAGCCCTCCTTCTCCCCCCACCCCCCCACCCCCCAAAAAAAAAAAAAATCCCCCAGGCCTGGGCTGCAGAAAACGTCAGGTTGGATTTTCCCCGCCGCCTCTTTCCAGAATTCACGGAAATTTCAGTTTTTGGGGGTCTAAAGAAGCCATTTTATACAGCAATAAGGGCAGGGGAGGGCCGAGGCTCCGCCTGCTGCTCCGCTGCCGAGGGAACAGCGCAGGGAGATGTTTTCCAGGGAAAAGGGCTCCCCCGTGGGAGCTGGGGACACCCCGGAGCTTTGCTGGGCCTGGAATGGGGGGGCCGGGAGGGCTCTGGGCCCTCCTCACCCTCCCACACGTGGGGGACGCAGGGAGAGGAAGATGAGGGAGATTCTGGGGTGAAGCCCGGGAAAAGGGAGCACTGGGAGCACTGGGAGCACTGGGAGCACTGGGGCCCAAAGCTCCCCGAGAGCGGGGAGGGGTCGGGCCACTCTCCCTCCCTCCCTCCCTCCATTCCATCGAGTTTTCCTGCTCTGCCGCTCCCCAAAAAACACCCGCTGGGCTTCAAGGGAACGACACCGATCCCGTTTCCCTCCTGAGAGAACCAGTCCCGGATCCATCCCGGAGGGGAGGGCAGGGCCCTGCTGCACCCGGACCCCCAGCCCGGAACCATTTCCCTCTCCCAAGTATCTCCCTGTCTGGAATGTGGCCCCGGGGGCAGTGGCTGTGCAGGGGAGGGAAGGATTGGGACGGTTGGTTGGTCTTTCTTTTGTTGTTTTTTTGTTTCGTTCCGTTTTCCTTTGCGTTGGGTTTCTGTAGGAATTCAAGGAAAGGAAGGGGGTTATTTATTTCTTTTTAATTTATTTTGTCATATTTTTGTAAAACCTGCAGAAATGCAATAAAAATCTATTTCAACAAGCCCGAGGCGTGGGGTGTCGTTATAATTATTATCAGCACGTTATTATATCGTTATTGTTGTAATTAGTGTGGATTGCACGGTGCTCAGGGGACGAGGATCCCTGGAAAAGGCAGGTGGGGACACCATGGACACCCTTCAGGAGAAAGCTCCAAGGACAAGCCCCAACCACGATGGGATCAAGCAGAGGAAGAATAAAGCAAGTTCTGATGCTCTAAATTCTGCAAATTTATTGTACACAGTATCAAACATGGAAGAGTTTAAAAAGAAACGCCAAAAAAAAAAAAAAAAAAAAAAGAAAAAATTCCAATGGCCACGACAATTCCAACCCGGCTGACGGGGGATTCACGGGCACCCCCCAGGGAAAACCCACCTTTTCCAGCCCCACGAGACGAGGTTTGTGCTAAAAACAGAGGAGTGAAGCCGCCAAGAGAGGGTGGAAGGAAGAGACTCTGGATCTTGAGGCTGCAAATGGAAAAATCCGGGAAAATCTGGCACTGGGGGATGGTGGAGCCTCCTGGAGCTGCTCCTGGACACCCACCCGGGACTGGAAACACCCAAGGAAGGTGGTTAATTAACTCTGAGCTGATTAATGGATGTGTCTGGGAATGGGCAGGAGCCCAGCCCAGCCCAGGGGTGACTCAGCCCATTCCAGGGGGATCAGTCACCCCGGATCCATCGGGAGCAGCTCCTCCTGCTCCCCCCCAGCCCCTTCCCACCCTCCTGGACTCGGCCTTGACCAAAGCAGGGAAGAGCCTTTGCCCCCTCAGACCATCCCAGACCTCCAAACCCCACCAGCCCTGGGCCTGTCTGGAGCAGAATCCCGGGATCTGGCGCTGCAGGACTCGGGAGATCCCGGGATGAGCCGTTCAGGGATGAGGGGGGGAGTGAAAGGTGCCAATAAAGTTTCCTTCAGCCAGGAAAACGAGGAAATGGGGAGGAACAAGAGCACAGATCCCCATCCTCGTGCTGCAGGAGGCAGCTCCCAGAGGGATCCACATCCCTGTGGGGCTGGAGAGAGCAGGGGCAGCGTGGACTCCCATCCCCAGGGGAAGGAGAACAGGAGCAGGGGGAAAAGCTGTGGAAAAGCTGTGGGAAACCTCGTGCAGCCCCCTCTCCCACATGGAAACATCCCTGCTCTGACACAGGGCCGGGATTTCCAGCCTCAGCAGCCGAACACTCCCTTCCCATCAGCAAAACCGGGAATTCTGCAGAGGGTAAAAGCCACCTCTGGAAGCGTCAGGGCCACCAAGAGGACCTTTGTCAATCCCTAAAACCAGGGAATTCCTCCTCATATTGGAGAAACATGGGGTTGCTGGGAATAGGGAGATTAGTTCCTGTTATCTGGGGACACACTGGGAAAGTTCTGCCTTTGAAAGGGGATCCTGGAGAATCTGGGAGGTTGGATTTCATTCCCTCGCTCCAAGATGCTCCTCCCCGAGCCCAGGTTTGGTCTTTCCAACATTCCAATATTTTTTCCCTGATGGGTTTCACCAGAGCCACGATCCAACACCCTCTCCTGGCAGCTGCTCCCAAACAAACACAACCCTCTCTTCCTTAAGGGAAAGGATTTCCCCGTTCTCATACATCCAAAAAATACAATATATAGGACAAAACCTGGGAGGGACCAGCTGGAATCCCTCTGGACACGCTGTCCCACAATCCCATGGCTGCTGGGATGTTGTTAATGCAGGAAAATAAATTAGTTTTATTAGTAAAAAAAAAAAACAAAAACCAACTAGAAATATAAGTGGGGACAGAGTTGCAGGGTTGGGAAAAAAATCCCAAGACTCCTTAGCCTTTGCCTTAAGGCCAGTGTCAAACTCCCAAAAAATAAAGCTTTGAAGTCAAACCTGTCCCAGTTATCCAGGAGAGAGGGGAAAAAAAAAAAAAAAATCAGACTAATATTTCAAAATTTGCCTCCCAGTGAGTCAGGGAATCATGGAATACCCTGAGCTGGAAGGGACCCCCCTGCGTGGGCACATCCCGGTGTTTTGGGGTTGGGAAGGACCCCGGGAGGTCCCTCAGGAAAGTTCCCAAGAGGAGACACCAACAAACCAAACCCAGCCAAGGGTCAGCCACCAACTCCAGCGGCACATCCTGGCCACAGCTCCCTGTGGATTCACCTGGAATCCATCCTTCCCCTCAACATTCCCCATCCCTGACTCCTCCACGAGGACCTTTTGTCGCTGTTCCTCCCCCGGGAACCAGCAGCGCCCAAACGGGACCAAGAACCGAGTCAAGGAGTCACCCGAGATTCCGGTGGCAGGAAAAGGCATTTCCCAACTTTTTTAATGTTCTAAATGCACCCCAAACACATCCAGTGGCTCCCACGGGGCGGGGGGAGCCGCTCCCGGATGGATCCATCACCCCTCCACGCGCCGAGTTTCGAGAAGAGACGCACAATTCAACCAAAACACCCCAAAAATTCCCATCTCGGACAAGTAGCTCGAGTTTTCATTAAAAAAGCCAGATTTTAGTAAACAATTGGTAACAGAAACAATAAAAATCCCACTGTGCAGACATAGAAAACCCCCGGAGGGTCACGAGATCCCGGGAACAGGAGGAGAAGTCGGAGGAGCCGGGAATTGTACAAACAAGGTGGGCAAAAATCCCAGGTTTGGTGGTTTTTTAAGGGTTTTTCGTTGTTTCAATGCACTAAGGCACCAGGAAGTCACAGTTAGGCAAAGATCTTCCATGGAACACTCCAAGCCCAGACACTCACCATGGGAACACGGGATCAGAGGGCAGGGGGGGGGAAGAGGGGCCAGGAAAAAAACCTGGAATGAGCTGGAGGAGGAGGAAGGGAGTGCTGGGTGCAGAGAGGATGGAGGAGGACAG
>NW_020884962.1:1139159-1142829 GCF_003945725.1 Corapipo altera
ATTCATGGAAGGGTTGAGGACAGACTGCAGGGATCCCAAATCCATGGCTGAGATGAGGACAGACTGCAGGGATCCCAAATCCATGGATGGCAGGAGGACACTGCAGGGATCCCAAACCCAGGGATGGGAGGAGGACACTGCAGGGATCCCAAATCCATGGCTGGGAGGAGGACAGACTGCAGGGATCCCAAATCCATGGATGGCAAGAGGACAGACTGCAGGGATCCCAAATCCATGGATGGCAGGAGGACACTGCAGGGATCCCAAACCCAGGGATGGGAGGAGGACACTGCAGGGATCCCAAATCCATGGCTGGGAGGAGGACAGACTGCAGGGATCCCAAATCCATGGATGGCAGGAGGACAGACTGCAGGGATCCCAAATCCATGGATGGCAGGAGGACAGACTGCAGGGATCCCAAATCCATGGATGGCAGGAGGACAGACTGCAGGGATCCCAAACCCCTCCTGCTCGTGCACCAACACCAGAAACCCCAAACCACTTTGGCCCTGGGGTCATTTGGCCCCCGTTTCTCCATCGCTCCCAAACCACTCGGAAAAGGCAACTTTCACCTGCTAAAACCACCTGCGACATTCCCAAGGCTCCCAGCCCACTTCTCAAGGACACAGAGGGAACACAACGGGGGTTTAGGCCAGGAAGGAACTGCCAACTCTTTAATGGTACGTGGCGGGGCCGCCGGCACAGCCCGGATACAGCGCGGAACAGCCCCGGCCCTGCGCACGCTCCGGCTCCAGCCGCGTCCTCCTGCCCTCCCTCGGGGCCTTGGAGCTCCTCCAAGGACTCCTCACATCCGGCTCTGGATCATCCCGGTGTCTCACGGCGCGTCCGGAGGGCGGGAGCTCCGGCAGGAATCCTCCTCCCCACACGGAGACCGCCGGGAATGGCCCTCTGGATCTTCGCGTCCCGGGTGGCTCCAGGAGTTGGGAAGGGGCCGCCACAGCAGGAAGGGGACGTTTTCTGAGGCAGGTCCAAGGTGCTAAACTACTCGGTGTGGAACTCATTCACAAACCCGGTGCCTAAAGGGACGTTTAAAATCCCAGCGGGAGCCGCGTCCTGCTCTTCCTAAGGTTCTGCTTCCGACACGTCCCTGCGCCCCCGGAGGGGATGTGTGGCACCCCTGGGACGGGCAGGGGTTGGGGGGGGACAGGGCCAGCAGGAACCCTCAAAGCCCCTCGGAGCCAGGCTCTCCAGGAAAAAAAAACAAACATCCGTGTGGTTCCCTGGTGTCGGGGGTTTGTCGACGAGGAAAAAAAACACAGCTACGAACGCCACAATTTCAGCGACCACAGTGGGGATCAGCTCCTCGGGGCAAAGCACACACGACATCGTGACTAAGCTACTCCTCTCCCGTCCCCTCCCGGTGACGATGCTCCTTTCCACGAGTCCTGGACCTCTGGATCCACCCGGATGACTGACGGGTCTCGGCTCCTCTCAGAGCCAGGGAAGGGTTACGGGCGACAGGCACTGAACTGTCACAGTCCGAAGGGGATTGGTCGTCAGCACAGACCATGGAAGCTCAGGTTTGATCCGCTCCAAGTCCTGCATTCCTGGCAGGGAAAGCCACTGTGCCATTATCCAGAGCAGAGGGATGAGGCAGGGAAGCAGACGGAGGCGCCGAGGTGCTCCCGGAGCAGATCCAGCGGTGCCGACCCCCCTCCATCCCCTCGGCCTCTGCCGGGACACGCGGCTGGAGCGGGATGGGAGGGTCCTTTTATTCCAGCGGAGAAATCGCAGGGCTCAGGCCACTCCAGCCCGGGAGAAGGTGAGAACTTGAGAGCAACAAAAGCAACACACCTTTCACTGCAACCCTGCAGCACCACGGGAGGAGGCTCGTGGGCCAGGAACACGGCCGGGATGGAGCTGCCAAGGAATCTGCTCCCGTCAACAACCCCCTCAGCGGCATCCGGGACTGGTTTGGAATATTTGAGGGAAAATAAAAAAATCGTCCCCACAGTTATGGCTGGATGGGGAACACCCAGAGGAGTGAACCCCTTGGAATATGTCAGCGGTGAGGGGGCGGCCCCGGGAGGTCGCAGGGAGCAGATCCCACCGATCCACTCAAAAGTGACAACGTGGTGTTTTTTGGGAAGGAGGGGACTAAGGTTCTGCTGCGTGGACTGCCCCGGGTCCCACCGCTGCTCCGTGAGCTGGGGGGGCATAAATAAAAAAAAAACAAAACAACTGGAGGAGGAGGAGGAGGAGGAGGGAGGAGAAGAAAAAAAACCCAAAATAAATACATTGGCTCCCGTGGAGTCAGAAGTGGTTTGGGCTGTGCCGTGGGGAGGGGGGGAAAAAAAGGAAGGGGGGAGAGGGGCCAAATTTACACACGTGGAGACAGAGTGGGAAGCGCTGGAAGGAGCAGAGGGAGAGCCCAGGTTCGCTCTAAGTGTCCTCGTTCATGTCCTGGCTGTCTGTCCGAGCGATTTTCCGCGGAGGCGCCGAGTTCTCCCCCTCGATCTCCACCTGCTCCTGGTCTCGCTTCTTCGCCGCATTCTGGGGGGACAGAGGGACCCCTGTGAGCCACCCAGGGCCTGCATCCCACCGGGAATGAGAGACCCCTGTGAGCCCCTCCAGGACCTGCATCCCACCTGCATCCCATCGGGAATGAGGGACCCCTGTGAGCCCCCCCAGGACCTGCATCCCACCTGCATCCCGCTGGGAATGAGGGACCCCCGTGAGACCCAGGCCCTGCATCCCACCGGGAATGAGGGACCCCTGTGAGCCCCTCCAGGACCTGCATCCCACTGGGAATGAGCCCCCCTAGGCCCTGCATCCCATTGGGAATGAGGGACTCCTGTGAGCCCCCCCGAGCTCTGCATCCCACCGGGAATGAGGGCCCAGGAATGAGGGACCCCCGTGAGCCCCCCAGGCCCTGCATCCCACTGGGAATGAGGCACCTGAACTTCCCAAACCTCCCAAATCCTTGTCACACACAAACATTTCCTTTTCAGCCTCCCCATTCCTTCCAATTTTCCCTCTCTCCACGTTCTCCTCTCTCTCTGCCCTGCCCCCTGGTTACCCCAGGATGATGGATCCACGATGGAACTGGGCATTCCCAAATTCCAGGCTAAACCTGGAGTTAATTGAGCTTTTTTTATGTCCTTTACATTCCAAAACAAATCAGGTTTTTCTTCCATTTCCAAGTGCTGGGCAGAGCCAGAACCTCCTCACACCCTCTTTGCTGAGCTGTTCCCACTTGATTTTAACTAACCCTCAATATTTTGATGATTCTTCAGCCCAATTAAGCCCCAATCAAGCCAAAACATGAATATTAAAGCCTCAAAAAGGTACCTTTTTGTCCCACTGCTGGTGTAAATAACGCAAGAGGATATTTGTCTTTTCTGTTACTATGACTGAAAAAAAACACAAAAAGAGAAAAAACACACCAGGGTCATTTTAAAGACAAGTCTCAAATCATTTTAACTCTCAAACATTTTAACTCTCAAACAAACATTTTAACTCTCAAACCATTTTAACTCTCAAACCTTTTAACTCTCAAACCATTTTAACTCTCAAACCAACATTTTAACTCTCAAATCATTTTAACTCTCAAACCATTTTAACCCTCAAACCATTTTAACCCTCAACCATTTTAACTCTCAAACCATTTTAACTCTCAAACCATTTTAACCCTCAAACCATTTTAACT
>NW_020884962.1:1142839-1144254 GCF_003945725.1 Corapipo altera
TTTTAACTCTCAAACCATTTTAACCCTCAAACCATTTTAACTCTCAACCATTTTAACCCTCAAACCCTTTTAACCCTCAAACCTTTTAACTCTCAAACCATTTGAACTCTCAAACCAACATTTTAACTCTCAAACCTTTTAACCCTCAAACCATTTTAACCCTCAAGCAAACATTTTAACTCTCAAAC
Source organism: Corapipo altera (assembly GCF_003945725.1). Lineage (NCBI taxonomy): Eukaryota > Metazoa > Chordata > Aves > Passeriformes > Pipridae > Corapipo > Corapipo altera. The sequence continues at coordinate 1,143,028 of NW_020884962.1, forward strand.
CTTTTAACTCTCAACCATTTTAACTCTCAAACCATTTTAACCCTCAAACAAACATTTTAACCCTCAAACCATTTTAATTCTCAAACCACTTTAAACCACTTAAGTTTCAAATAAAGGAGATTATACACGTGATTTTTTTAATATCAGACCAGTGTGAAGACATTTAAAAAAATCAGATTTTGACACTCACTTTGTTCAGAGGGAAATTCTCTCGTGGGCAGATAAACTGATGGGCGTCTGTTCTGTAGCAGAATTAGAGCAAAGACAGTAAAAAAGGGGATTATTTTTTTTTAACCCAAACCTGAAATGTCCATAAAATGGACTAAAAATTCCCTATATGGTTCTCTAATAACACATAATATAAATAATTATGTGTTATATAAAATTCTCTGACAAAATAATATTCTCTCTATATAGATCTATAATAATATATAATATAATGGGCATAACTTGTGATTCTATCCAGTCCATTTTGATCCATTTTTCAGGACACAGGCTCTGGAATTCAGGAATTTACTCACAAATGAAGCCCCAGAGCCGGGTGGAAATTCCAGGGGAGGTTTTCCTTGCCAAGCCCAGCTCCTCCACTCTCATTTCAATTCATTTCTCCCTTAAATTTCCCATCCTTTACCCCCCCCCCCCTTCAATCCCTGGGATTTTTGGGAATACTCACGGATGCTTTACACACGGAATCCGCATGGAATCTGCTGAAGTTGCTTTTGTTGTAGACTGGTAACCCCTTCAAAAAATCTGCCTGGAAACACCAAAAAAAAAAAAAAAAAGTGAGGAAAAAGGAGGGATATTCCCAGGAGGAACTGAGGGAACCCATCCCAAATTACCTGTGCCAAGCAAACCAACCCCAAAATTCAGGAACTGAGGCAAAAAAAGCTGCTCATTAAAGGTGTTTTTGGCACAACAAACCAGTTGCTCTTTATATATAATAAAATAATATATCACATATTCTACTTTATATCATAATTTTGTAATTGTGTATTGCATATTCTGTATTATGGTATTGTATATTATATAAAATACTAATTACTATTATTCTTATATTGATTCCTGTTGTTTTATATTAATTCCTATTATTTTTATATTAACTCCTATTGTTTTATATTAATCCCTATTGTTTTATATTGCTTCCTATTGTTTTAAATTAACTCCTATTATTTTTATACTAACTCCTATTATTTTATATTAATTCCTATTTTTGTATTAATTCCTATT
>NW_020884962.1:1149254-1153350 GCF_003945725.1 Corapipo altera
CCCCCCCGGGTGGCGGTGGCGGGGCCGGGGCCGCGCTCGGGGCGGGGGGTCTCACGTACCATCTTCGCCGCCGCCGCCGGGAGGAGCCGCCCGGGCCCGCCCACTGCCGCCGCCTCCCGCCCCGCGCGCCCCTATTGGTCCCCGCCTCTGCGCCGCGCGCCCCTATTGGAGACCGCGCCCGTCAATCATGGCGCGTCGGGGTTCGGTTGAGGCAGGAAGTGCCCGAGCGGAAGGGTGGGGTGCGCCGCTGGAGGGACCCGGATGTGGCGCCGCGGGGCGTGATGGAAGCCGTAGTTCGGGGGGGTCGTTCAACCCCTTAATGAAGGCGGTGCTCATTAGCGGCGTTAATGAGAATCACAGAATCAACCAGGTTGGAAAAGGCCTCCGAGATCATCCAGTCCAACCCATGACCCAACACCACCTTGTCACCAGGTGCCACATCCAGTCTCTCCTCAAACCCCCCCAAGGATGGTGACTCCACCATGTCCCCAGGCAGCCCTTTCCAAGGCCTGATGCCAAGAGCTTCTTCCTAATGTCCAACCTAATCCCATCCCCAACCCAGAGCTGCTGCTGAGAGCCAGGACCCCGAGCCTGGAGCAGCTCAGGGGGCCGGAGCAGAAAAGGGCAGAGGTGTGACATGAATTAAATCTGAATTCCCTCCCTATTTTCATTCCCACCATTTCTCTGAATCCTTCTATCCTTCTACAGCATCCTTCCCCAGCAGCTGTGACCCCAGATTCCCTCTTCCCATTAAGTTTTCCACCATAATTAGTGCAGGGAATCGAGGAGAGAGGCTCAACCACACTTTGGGTGTTTATCCCGGGACAACCACGAAATCCCAGGACAAACACAAGCGAAACCAGCCACAATTTACAACTCGAGAAACAATTCAAATGTACACTTTAAGGAGCAATTTAAATTTACAATTTAAAGGCCTGGCCAAAGCCCCAGGAACAACCCCCAGGCACCAACCCCTGGGCTCAGCCGGACCATCCCAAATTCCCGGCGGGTTCGGGGCCGTCCCTCAGTGGCTCAGCGACTTCCTGCCCTTGAGCATCCGGCGCAGGATCACGGCGATGCCGCCGGGGGTGCTGATCCTCCGGATCCAGCCGTGCGTCTTCTTGCGCTTCCTGTTGTTGGGCTGGTACTCGTTCCCTCGGGCTTTGCCGCGGAGCTGCTGGAACCTCCAGGGAGCCCCCGGCAGGCGGCAGAGGGCGGGGGGGTGGCCGGGGAGGAGCTCCGGGGAGTTGGGAAGCAGCGGGAAGGGGCAGGGGAGGGCGCGCTGGAGCAGGGAAAACCTGGGGGGGGAAAAGGGAGGAAGATAAAAAGAGTGAGGAGAGGTACGGGAATAACGGGATAGAACCGCGGAGTCGCTACGGCTGGAAAGGACATTGGTATTTGTCAAGCCAGCACCACTAAGGTCACCACCAACCCTGCCCCCAAAGGTCACATCCGCGTGTTTTATGGACACCCCCAGGGATGACGACCCCGGGCGGTGTTTCCCGGTGCTTTACACCCCTTTTCCATGAGGGAATTCCCACAATGTCCCACCTGACCCTCCCTTGGCACAGCTTGAGGCCGTTCCCTCTCCTCCTGCCCCTTGTTCCCTGGGAGTAGAGCCCGACCTCCCCCCAGCTCCCCCCTCATGTCAGGGGGTTGCAGAACCAGAAGGTCCCCCCTGAGCCACCTTCTCCCCAGGCTGAGCCCCCCCAGCTCCCTCGGCCGCTCCTGCTGCTCCAGCCCCTTCCCCAGCTCCCTCAGCCGCTCCCCATCAGCCCTGACCCCCCACACCCCTCTCGCCCCCCCGGTCCGTTCTCTCCTCGCTGTCCCGCCGCTCTCCCGAGGGTTTCACCCCCCGTTCTCCCCCTGGGCAGCGGCACCATCGGTACCTGCGGCCCCACACCGGGCCCAGCGCCGCCATCGCGCCCCGCCCGCCAACAACGCCGCTGCCCATTGGCTCCTTCCTGCCGGCCAATCGCAGCCGGCGCCCCGCCGCAAGGGCTGACGGGGGTTGTGGTCCCCGGGAGCTCACCCCGCTGTTTCCATGGCAACGGCCCCACCGCGGCCTGGTCGCCACTGCGGCACATCGACCCCCTGGTTGTGCCCCCTGGTTGTCCCCAACGCTGTCACGACGTGCAGCGCAATACAAAGGCACCAGGGAGACCCTTCCAGTGCCTAAAGGGGCTCCTGGAGAGCAGGAGAGGGACTTGGGACAAGGAGGGACAGGACACAGGGAATGGCTTCCCACTGGCAGAGGGCAGGGTTGGATGGGATACTGGGAAGGAATTCTTCCCTGTGAGGGTGGTGAGGTCCTAGCACAGATTGCCCAGAGCAGCTACGGCTGCCCCATCCCTTCAAGTGTCCAAAGCCAGGTTGGACGGGGCTTGGAGCAACCTGGGATAGTGGGAGGTGTCCCTGCCCATGGCAGGCAGTGGCACTGGATGGACTTAAAGGTCCCTTCCAACCCAAACCATTCTGAGATTCTGTGATTGCTTTTCTGGACCGATCCCAGCTGTATCCCAAGAGCAGGCACAGCTCTGGGCTTTTCCCCTGCTGGACTTTGTGTCCCGGCAGAAATCAGCCCGTCAGGGTGAGAGAATGCGGCTCAGCCATCCCAAAATGTGAAAACAAACCAAAAATCACCCCTGATCTCACGTGTGTCCTCCTTTCACAGCCCAGGGGGCTTTTGGTGCTCAGACACCGGTGCTGAGCCCCAACACACTCATGACCCTGTCATCCCCATGGCATTGACACACTTGTGGCCTCTGGGAAGCCACAAACACCAGAATGTTTGGAAAACAAGCTAAAAAGGGACCTCTGTCCCTCATCCCATTGGAAGAGCCAAACCCCAGAGTGACTCCCAGCCCTCCCATCCCTATCCAGCCCCCCATCCTTGTCTAGCCCCCCATTCCTGTGCCCCCCAACCCAGTCCAGCCCCCCCCTCCCTCCCCCCCCTCCCCCCCCCCCCCCCCCCCCGGGGCTGTGCCGGGCAGGGCCGTGACTGGCAGATCCCCGTGTCCGTCACACGCGGATCCCTCCTCCTTAGGAGGGATTTCAGGGGCTTTCCATGGCTACAGCCTCCAAGGACAAACAGCCCCCCAAAGCCCCCGAGCCCCGGCCATGAAGCTGCTGCTGGGGAAAAGACGGAAGGAGAGGTTTCGGTGGGAAGCAGGTGAGCGGAGCTGAAGGGATCGCTCCATCCCGCCCTCCAGACGGCCCCCAAAAAAATTGGATTCAGAGGGTTTAGAGGAGCTGCACAGCCGAGCGGCGCCGGCGTCCTGCTCCCACCGCCTCGGGCATCGCCTCCTCTCCGTCTCCTTCGGCCTCCTGCGGGATTTAAACCTTTTATTCGCCTCCTCGACCTCCGACAACCCTCGGCAATAAATGAGGTGAGCGGCCCCTTCTCCCTCTCTGTGGTGGTGGAGGGCACGTCCTCACGGGGAGGGGGGGGGAGGAAGGGGCTCTGCTGGGGGAGGGGGAGCAAAATGGCCAAAAAATGTGGGATTTTTTTTCTCCAACGGGAAGGGATCTGAGAGGCGCTCGGATTGCAGGGAGCTGGCAGCTCCGCTGGATTGCGGGGAGAGAGAGGAGCCACAGCATCGCTTTGCGCTTTAATAACCTGGTTCCGTTCGGCGCGGCTGGAGCGGGGGGTTATCCTGGAAATCAAACTTAAGGAACGGCTCCCCCCGTGATGCAATGGCACCGAAGGATTGCTGGCTCTGCCCGAGGCCCCGCTGTCGCTGCGTGCGTGTCAAATCTGCCCGGAATTTCGGCTGGGGAGCGAGGGGGCACCTGCCCGCGCTTGGCTGCCTCCGGTGCCTCCTTCCCGAGCCTCCTTCCATGGTTCCTCCCAGCCCGCCGCCGGAGGGATCCAGCCGGCTCCGCTGCGGCTCTGCGGCGGGAGCTGGAGCGATCCCCGCGGAAATCCAGGCGGGATTTAGGTGGCCCGGGAGGTCAGGCACAGGTTACTCCGCTGCGCGGTGCGGAATCTTTTGTGTCTCAAGGTCTTCGTCCTTCCGAAAGGGAGCGGGGGGAGGAGGCAGCCGGCGCTGTGCCTTGGGGATGTCCCCTTCCCCTGCTCCCCTTTCCCAGCCCT
>NW_020884962.1:1153360-1155189 GCF_003945725.1 Corapipo altera
CTGTGCCTTGGGGATGTCCCCTTCCCCTGCTCCCCTTTCCCAGCCCTGTGCCTTAGGGATGTCCCCTTTCCCTGCTCCCCTTTCCCAGCCCTGTGCCTTAAAGATGTCCCCTTCCCCTTTCCCAGCCCTGTGCCTTAGGGATGTCCCCTTCCCCTGCTCCCCTTTCCCAGCCCTGTGCCTTAGGGATGTCCCCTTTCCCTGCTCCCCTTCCCCAGCCCTGTGCCATATGGATGCTCCCCTTTCCCTTCCCTTTGCCTTACGGATCTTCCCCTTTTCCTGCCCTGTTCCTTGTGGATGCTCTCTTTTCCCTGCTTCCCTTTCCCTGCTCTGTGCCTCAGGGATGCTCCCTTTTCCCTTCCCTTTGCCTTATGGATGATCTCCTTTCCCTGCTCCCCTTTCCCTTCCCTGTGCCTCATGGACACTCTCCTTTCCCTCACAAGCCATTCCTTGCCTGAACACAATTTATCCACGTCCCCTGGGATCCGTGCTGCAGTCCCAGGACCAGTCCATCCCAGTCCATCCCCCTCTCCAGCTGCATCCCTGAGGATTTTCATGGCTGGCTGTTTGTCCCCCCGGTACACCCTTCCTGACTCCTTACCCCTGGTAACACTCCTGTAATTATATCCAGACAGGGAAGCCAGGCATGGAAGAATAAATCCAGCTGAAGTGGGTTTTCCCATTTTTTCCAGGGGGAATTTTACTTCCCAGGGCTGAGATCAGGCAGCCTAAAGATTTTCTGGCATTTCTCTGTGCTCGGTGCTTAAACAAACCTGCTCTGATGCATTTGGTGCTGCAGTTTCTGCACTTTGCCGAGAGGGAAGGACTGGGAGAGGGTGGGAAGAGCAGGATAACATTTGCCCATTCCTCAGGAGGGTCGTGTGTCATCATTAACGCTCCGGAGCCCCCGGGGGGGAAGGGATTAGAGCCCAACAAATTGTTCTGGCAGGTGGGATCGGGGCTGCAGCACAGCTCCTGCTCCTCTCCGGAGCTTCCACTCCGAGGATCTGCAAGGAATCAGCAGATTCCAAGTCCCTGCTGCTCCCTGAGAGGATGCAGAGCTCTGGGCTGGGGGTGCTGAGGGGATTTTGGGGACGTTCAAGGCCGTGGGTTCTGGCACCAATTCTCACTGTCCCTGTGGGAAACGTTGCTCTTGGTTTGTTTATTGGGATGAAATGTTTCCCAGGACTTCTCTTGGCAGGGGTGAGTGGTCTACCCAAGGAGGAGGAGGAGGAGGAGGAGATTTTGGTCACTCCCAGCCCCCTGGATGTTTGGGATATTGGCTGTCCCCAGTGGTCTGTGCAGGGGCAGGGCCCAGGGAGGCAGGAGCAGGGGCTCTTTGGGGCAGGGTGACCCTCTTCCCTGCTGGAATGGCAGTGGAAGAGCCAGCTTGGCTGGGCCATCCTGGTGTGGCTGTGTGACCATGGTGTGGTGGCACAGGCATGGGCACTGCCCTGATACACCACACCAGGGGCTCAGGGCCAGCCCCACAGGCTCAGTGTCAGCCCCATGTCCCCTGTGTCAGCCCTGTGGGTTCGGGATTAGCCCCACATCCCCTGGGTCACCCCAGGGACCCCACGGACACTCCTGTGCCAGCCCCACGGACTCTGTGTCATTCCCACATCTCCTGTGTCACTCCCATGTCCCCCTGTGTCATTCCCATGGACTCTGTGTCATTCCCATGTTCCTTGTGTCACTCCCATGTCCCCCTGTGTTATTCCCATGGACTCTGTGTCACTCCACGTTCCTGTGTCAGCTCCATGGATTCTGTGTCACTCCCATGTCCCCCATGCCATCCCCCATCCCCTGTGCCATCCCCTATCCCTGTGCCA
>NW_020884962.1:1155199-1170731 GCF_003945725.1 Corapipo altera
CATCCCTGTGCCATCCCCCCACCCCTGTGCCAGCCCCCCATCCCTGTGCCATCCCCCCATCCCTGTGCCAGCCCCCCATCCCTGTGCCAGCCCCACATCCCTGTGCCATCCCCACATCCCTGTGTAATCCCTCATCCCTGTGCCAGCCCCACATCCCTGTGCCAGCCCCACATCCCTGTGCCAGCCCCATGTCCCCGCCTGTCACGTTCCCCCCTCAGCCTCTCCTCCCTCCTCGCTGCCACATCCCATCTCATCCCATGTTTCCCCAACCATACCACGGTCCCTGCCCGTGGCACCAAAGCCGAGGCTCTGCAGCCCCGAAGTAGGTCAGGAAGTTGTTTTTCCCCCAGCCGGGTTATTCCTCCCAGCCAGGGAACTCCTCATGGATGCCCTGGGACTAGGGCCAGGGCTGAATCCTGGGATATTTCCCCAGCATCCCTCGGACATCCCATCCCTGCTGGGAGCGGTTTCCTGGGGCCAGGTGGGATTCTTTTTTTGGGGGTAACCACAATTTGGGTACGGCCTCGGGGCGATGCCACCACCTTCCCAAGCCCTCGGGACAGGGATGGGACAGATCCGAGGGCAGGATCCCGCCGTGCCTGACTCATTGTTGTGCCTGGCCTTATGTAACCGGTGCCGAAATCCCGCTCCCAGCCGGGAGCGGCGATGGAGGGAGCCGGGATGGGGGGGAAGCAGCTCGTCGCCATGGTTACCCACATCCTTGCAAAGTTCCTCGCATCCATCTGCTTTCATTTCCAGCCCCTTTCATCTCGCCCAGGGAACATCCCTGGATGTTTCTGGCTGCCTGCTCGGCGGCAGACGGAGCGCTGGGTTCGAGGAGGTGTGTGGGAGGTGGGAGACGGGAATCTTTTGCTTCCCAGCCCCAAAACAAGGCCCGACACGGAGCCGCTTTACCTCCCGTCCCTCCCGTTCCCACGAACGCCCCCGGCCGGGATGTGCTCCATGTTGTCCCTGGAAGTGTTCGGAAGGCGTGTGTGGATGTGGCACTCGGGGACACAGCTCAGTGGTGCTGCTGAATGGTTGGATTCCATGATCTCAGAGGGCTTTTCCAACCTTAACGATTCCACAATTCCCTCATTTGTTTGCTCAGATACACGTCAGGGACAGCCACATCCTGGACCAGGATGTCCAGCCTGGGTGTATCCAAGTGGATATCCCCCTTTGGATACCCCCCTTGGAGTGGATATCCCCCTTTGGATACCCCCCTTGGAGTGGGATCCCCCTCTTGCAGAGGGATCCGGGCTCCTGCCCAGTGCCAGGGATGCTGGAGGGCACCTCCAAGGCCGGAGCCTGAGCCCCTGGATGTGCCTGCAGAGCTCCTCGCTGCCAGAGCCTTCCAGCAGATCAATTCTGGGAATGAACAGGAGGGACTAATTGAGTTAATCCCGAGGAGTTAATCAATGTCGGGGCGGGCTGGCCAGGGCTCCTGGTTATAATCCACACCGACATCCCCGGGACCTTGTGGAGTGGGGGCTCGGTGCCAGGACAGGCTTTGTGGGAATCAGAGCCGGGATCACATCCCGGCTCCATGGGCTGATACCTGGGGCTGTGCGGGATGCAGGGGCTCAGGGGCTGCCTCAGTTCCCATCTACCCATTTTCTGCCCATCCCATCCCTCTGTTCAGCATTCCCAGCTCAGAGTTCAGGGGCCAAGAGCCTCCCAAGGCTGGCATGGAGCAGGGACAGTGCAAGGGCAGCCGGGCATCCTCCAGCCAGGGCTCCAGTCAGGCTGGTGCCAGTTCCTCGGGCCCAGCTCCCAACTGGAAGCACAGCTTCTGCCAGCCAGCTCTGGATTTGGCTTCTCCTTCCCAGGGCTCCAAGACCTCCAAGCTCAGCAGCTTGGGTGGGTCCATCCCTGGAGCATCCAGGGAGCCAGAGGGCTTTCGGTGCAGCCGGATCCTGCATGGATGGGTTTGTATCCAGACTATTGATCCCACAGAGAGCTGGGCCTGCCCTGCCCAGTGCCAGGGGAGCCCCAAAGGAGAAGGAGCCCCCAGGCCCAGCTCTGCTCATTCCCAATCCCCACATCCAGGACCCGATCCTTGGTGGGGTGTTTGGGGGAGTCAGGACACCGACAGAGCTGGGTGAGAATCAAACACTGGCTGCTGTTCCCAGGGCTGGCAGCACTCCCTGGATAAACCACCCTGGCCTTGCCAAGGGAACTGTTACCAGCATGGCCTGCCTGGAGCAAACAGGCTGGGTTTCCTGGGAAAACCCTCGAGCAGGGGGTTGTGCTGGGGCTGGAGCACCTGGGAGCCTGTCCAGTCCCTGGGTGTGTTTGGGTCCGTGGGAGTCACTGAGGAGGGTCTGGTGTTGGCATTCCCAGATGGAATGAGTGTTAAAATCCACAGAGAGGGACCCCTGCACTCCCAACCTGCCTCCAGCCTGGTTTTCCTTGGCATAATCTGCCAGCCCGATGCTTGTAACCCTGTCAGGCTGCTCAGGGGAGCTGAGGGGCTGCTCCTGAAGGATCACTGGGATTTATCCATTAAATTCCCAGCTGGGAACACGCTTCTCCTCCTCCAGGGGGATGGCAGTGGGCGCCCAGTGCCCCCTCCTGCAGGCCCAGCCCTTTGCACGGCGCCCGCTCCGCTTCTCTGCCCGCTGGCATCAATAATTCACCGTGTTTTGCCTCATCAATAATTAACACCCTCCCGGCTGCCATCCAGGGACCTTCCAGCCCCTCTGGCACCAGCGGGCTCCAGGCCTGGCATCGGTGTCCCCACTGCCACCAGCCTCCCCCCTCCCCAGGCTCGGTGGTCCCCCCCATCCAAAGCCAAGGAATGAGCCCTGGGGACACCAAGGGCAGTGTCACATCCCCCCCCAGCCCACGTGGGGATGTGGGAGGGGGTTCCCTCCCCGCTCCTTCTCTTGCTCTGTTATTTTCAGCCGTGGTTTGTGGAGTGGTTTTAATTAAATCCTTCATCTCCCGTCGCTGTCATTCCCACCTCGCTGCTGGATCGGTGGCTCAGGCTCGAGACATGTGTATATATATATTTAATTGGTATAAATAATGCATCCCCAGCACTGACTCTTCCCTTCGCTCCATATTTGGTGCTAAAAAGAGAGTTTTTTGTCTCAAACAGGCTTTTCTTCTGTGTTTCTCCCCTCGGTCAGAGCAGATCCCTCCTCGGGGGGCTGCGATTGCGTGACGGGGGCTGCTGGGTGACAAGGACATGGCCAGGACAGAGCAGGACAGGGAATGCTGGATCCCCCTGGGATCTGACCCCTCAGCCCACGTGCAGGAGGCTGAGCAGGGCTGTGATTTTGGGGAGCATCACCATCACCCCAAAGGCGTCCCCATTCTGTGCCACCACTGCTCTTCCCGGGGCCGGCAGCAGAGGAGAGGGGACAGGGCTGTCCCTGCTCCCCTGTGCCCCAGCCAGGACCCCTCTGGGTGCTGGAGCCGCCTCCTAACCCCCCTTTTCCCTGTCACCCCTCTCTGCAGGGAGCATAATGCTGAACAGCATCACCGATGGGCTCCTGTGCTGCCTCATGGGCAAAACCACCAACGCCGTGGGGCCGCTGGACAGCGTTGAGTCCGGCGACGGCTACAGCTTCGTGGAGGTGAAGCCGGGGCGGATCCTGCGGGTCAGGCACAGCGTTCCCGCCCGCCCGGCCCCGGAGGAGCCCGAGGAGGCACAACCCGGGGCGCCGGAGCGGGGGGTGGTTCACTGCAAGCGCAGGATCACCCTGTACCGCAACGGGCAGCTGGTGATCGAGAACCTGGGCGACGCCGTGCGCTCCGAGATCCTGCCCTGCCCCGGCGGCGCGGCCGAGCCCGGCGGCACCGTGGAGCTGGAGCTGTCCGAGGCGGCCGGCCAGGCTCCGGCCGGGACGCCGGGATGCGGCGCCCGGGACGCGGCGCCCGGGAAGCGCCGCAAGCGCAAGCCCAAGAAGGTGGTGAACATCGACTGCAGGAAGCGGATCACGAGCTGCAAGGGGACGCACGGCGACGTGGTGCTGTTCTTCATCCACGGCGTGGGCGGCTCCCTGGACATCTGGAAGGAGCAGCTGGACTTCTTTACCAAGCTGGGCTACGAGGTGGTGGCCCCGGACCTGGCGGGGCACGGCTGCAGCTCGGCCCCCCAGATTGCCGCCGCCTACACCTTCTACGCCCTGGCCGAGGACATGAGGGCCGTGTTCAAGCGCTATGCCAAGAAGAGGAACATCCTGATAGGACATTCCTACGGGTAAGGGGCCCGGAGAAGGGATGGATCCACCCCCCTGTCCCCTCCTTGGCAGCGAACAGATCCCGCGCCTCGGGGGCGTGGGGGTTCCTGTTCTGGGTTTATCCCTCGGTTCTGATCTCCTACATCCTCTTGGGGGGTGTCCCTGGGCCCAGCTAATCCCAGAGCCTGGCCTCCAGTGGGGAAGCTGGCAGAGCACGGCCTATAAATAGGGTAAGCCCAAGAAAGTCAATTAGACAGACACTAAGCAGTGCCTGGGAGGAGAGGGAGCTGGAGCCGGCTTGGAGACGGGCAGGATTAGACCAGGACAAGGCTGGGTCAGGCTGGCGGGCACCCAAGTGGGTCCCAGCACCCTGCTCTGCTCTGGGCAGGAGTGAAAGACCCAGCTCAGCCCCTCTGCTGGGGGGTTTGTGTCCCCTGCCCCAGAAAGGGGGAGCGCGGGTCAAACAAAGGGGTGTAGCCATGGATCCTTGGGATCACAGAATCCTGGAATGGTTTTGGTGGGAAGGGACCGTAAAGCCCACCCAGTGCCACCCCCCTGCCACGGGCAGGGACACCTTCCACTAGCCCAGGTCGCTCCAAGCCCCATCCAGCCTGGCCTTGGACACTTCCAGGGCTGGGGCAGACACAGCTTCTCAGGGCAACCTGTGCCAGGCCCTCCCCACCGCGGGGGTCAGGACGTGGTCCCCATGTCTGTCTGTCCCCGCAGGGTGTCCTTCTGCACCTTCCTCGCCCACGAGTACCCAGACCTGGTCCATAAGGTGATCATGATCAATGGTGGGGGCCCCACGGCGCTGGAGCCCAGCCTGTGCTCCATCTTCAACATGCCCACGTGTGTCCTGCACTGCCTGTCCCCCTGCCTGGCCTGGAGCTTCCTCAAGTGAGTGGCCACGCTGGCGAGGGGGAGGGTTGGGGCAGGGACGCCTCGTCCTTCCCCCATGCCCCCGAGGTCGGGCTGACCCCCGACTCCCTCCCGTAGGGCCGGCTTTGCCCGCCAAGGTGCCAAAGAGAAGCAGCTGCTGAAGGAAGGCAACGCCTTCAACGTCTCGTCCTTCGTGCTGCGGGCCATGATGAGCGGGCAGTACTGGCCCGAGGGGGACGAGGTGTACCACGCCGAGCTGGCCGTGCCCGTGCTCCTGGTCCACGGCATGCACGACAAGTTCGTCCCGGTGGAGGAGGACCAGAGGATGGCCGAGGTACGGGGCGGGGTGAGAGGCTGCGCTCCGGGGCCTCAGAGGTCTTTTCGTGTCGATCCTGTGAGTGGGGCCGGGGGCGGATCGCCCGGGGGACTCCTCCCAGCACTGACCCTGTGCCACCGCCCCCCTCTTCCGCAGATCCTGCTGATCGCCTTCCTGAAGGTGATCGACGAGGGCAGCCACATGGTGATGATGGAGTGCCCCGAGACGGTGAACACGCTGCTCCACGAGTTCGTCCTGTGGGAGCCCGAGACGCCAGCTGGGGACGGGCACGGGGAGAAGAAATAAGGCAGCGGGACACGGAGACCGGGCTGCTCCCATGGGAGAGATGTTTCGGAGCGCAGAGGGGTTTGTGAGAGCGGAGGGGCTCCGGGGGCTGCCCTCGTCGGGAGCGCAGCCCGTTTGGTTTCCCGGCCGTGCCGGAGGTTGGAGGGGGAGCAGGGAGGCTCCCCCAGGGCAGGGAGTGCAGGGCCGGCAGCGGGAACACGGCAGACCTGGTCCCCACCCCCGCGGGGACGGCGCCGGAGCGTCTTCATCCTGTTCCTTTGTAGTGTTATTTTCCTCACGCAGCGACACCTCCGGGGACTGGTCCCACCCGCGGCAGAACGGGAAGGACTCGCAGGGGCTCCAGGAGGGCGGGAGGACCTGAGCTGGGATTGCTTTAAAGGGGAAGCCAAAGTCTCTTCGGCCTCAGCAGCGGGATGTGCCTCTCGAGCCACCCGGGAGGATGGGACAGCCACGACCCGGCTTCGAGGGGCTCCTCGTGGATGGCAGCAGCTCCTGCACAGAGGATGAGGAGGTGTCCTGCCTCCGTGGGCACGGCCAGGACCGCGGTGGGACCGGCCTGGCTGTGGCAGGGCCGAGCCTGAGCTCTCCCACGTCCCCCCCGCGGTCCCGCCTCCATCGCTTCAGGTCCCGCAGCGCTTCCGCAGAGCCCCCGCTCCCCCTCCCGCTGCCGCAGCCCCCCCGGAGCCACCCCCACCTCCCCAGCTCCTCCTCGGCTCCGGGACCCACCACAAACTCCCCCTGGGATCACCCCCGTCCCCCGTGCGCTGGGGGAGCAGCAATACCCCGTCCCGTGGCCGCTGTGTCCGTCCCTCCCGACGGCTCCCGGACGGATCCGCAGGGTCTCGGAGCAACACGGGAGCGAGGAAGCGAACCAGGACCACCTGATCCCAACAGACACCATCACTGACACTGTTCTGTACATAACCCGTCACCTCCCACCCCTGTGCTTCCCATCCCGCTGCCGGGAGCTGGGCGGGGCGGAGGAGGTACCCAGGAAGTGCCATCTCAGCTTCCCGGGGCTCCTGGAAAACCGGGAGGATGCTGTTCCCGGGGACAGGCCCAGCGTCGCCCGCCCCGCTCCCGCTTTGTTTGCCCCTCACTCCCCCCATCTAAACCAAAGAAACGACGAGTCCCGCGGAAACCTCGCCCTCGGCCCCCATCCCACCAGGCCCCCGTGCCCTGAACGGGGCTGGCACCGCACCGAGGCACCCCCGGGGGGCTCAGGGGGGTCCTCCTGGGCAGGGCTGCTCCCAACAGATCTGGGATCACCCTGCAAAGCACCTTCCCCGGGGCTGAGCCCACCCTTGTCCCCAAAATGAGGGATGTGGAAGAGGAAGGGTCCATCAGACCCCGAGTGACGTGTCCCCTGCACCCCCTCTGCCAGTGCCTGCCCTTCCCACTGCTGTCTCATAATGAGAATTTTAAGCCCCCTGGGTTCAGATCATCTCCCTCTGCCCCCTCCCACCCCGTCCAGCCCAGGGAGACCCCCCCCCCAGCACACCCCGGGGCTGCAGAGGGTGCCCAGAAACGCCACCAAACGTCCCCCCAGACACGGCTCTACCCCCGCCGTGCCCCCCCCTCCCCGGCCAGCCAGGGGGTCGCAGCTCTGCCAGCTCTGTCCCCCACGGGCTCTGTCCCCACATCGCTTGTTGCTAAAGCCGAGGCAAACGCACACGGAACCCGCCGCCGACGCCGCGTTAGTGCCATTCCACCCAGTAAAGCCGTGCTACAGCCCAGCCGTGTCCCACTGCCTGCTGGGGACGGGGTGGGGGGGGTGTCCTCCTTGTCTCCGTGCGCGGCGGAGCAGGGATGCGAAGCCAGGAATCTCCCACAACTGGGAATTCTTCAGGCAAACCCAGCCCCGCAGCGATTTATTGATCACCCGGCCGGGGAAATAGAAAAACAGAAACAAATCTTCGCAGCGGTCACGACATAAAAGCTGCCCCCCACCCCCACCCCCCCGAGCACTGTCACCTCCCCGGGATGTCCCCGGGCCGGAGCTGCCGCTCGCCCTCGGCCAGGAAGATGCTCATGGCCCGGTACAACATGTGCACCCCCAGGCGCCGGCGCCGCTCGGGCGCCCAGCCCGCGGCCACGCCATAGCAGTGCCCCTTGCGCTGGTTGGTGAGGGTCTGCAGGCCTGTGGGGAGGGGGACAGCACCCACGGGGACAGGGTCAGGCACCCACGGACCCGGCCCCCTGCTCCCCACCAGCACCCACAGCCCTGTGAGGACAGAGGTAGCCCCACACCCCCCACCATCACCCACCCCCAGGCAGCTTTTCCCACTGGAAATGGGGGGTCGGGGGGCTGTGCCAGACCCTGCCCTGGGAACTGGGAATCCCAAAGTCCCCAGGATGGGCTGCACCCCCCTCCACGGCCCCCCTGCAGCCCCCGGCTCCTGCAGGGGTGGCAGAGGGACGTGGGGAGCGGGGGCAGCAGCAGAGCCGACGCCGGGGGCTGTGCTGGGGGTCGGGGCAGCCCCAGGATCCCCCCACCCTGCTCACCCAGCGCCTCCACCATGCAGCCCTCCCTCGTGTAGGCCTCGGCCGGGACCCTGTTCTGGAAGCAGAGCACGGAGATGACGCCGTGTCCGCTCTCCCAGATCTCCAGGATGCGCCGCACCTTGGGGCAGCCCTGTGGGACAGCAGGGACTGTCAGCAGGGCCACCAGTGCCCACCCTCGTGCCCATACCCATGGTCCCCAGCCCCCTGTGCCTGTCACCGTGTCCCCAAGCCCCCCCTTTATGCCCATCACCATGGCCCATCATCAAGCCCCTGGTGCAGCCCCCCCACGTCCCTCACCGTGGTCCCCAACCCCTTGTGCCCATCCCCACAGCCTCAGGTCCCCCATGCCCATCCCCACAGCACTCAGCCCCCCCAGTGCAGCCCTCACACCCCTCCCCACAGCCTCGTGCCCCCCATGCCCATCCCCAGAGCCCCCAGCCCCCACCTCCACCCTCCCCAGCCCCCAGCCCTCCCCACCCGCCGTGTCCCTGCCCGGTGCTGCCCAGGGCCTCGGCCAGGTGGCAGTAGGGCCTGGCCCGGGTGCCCTTGCCCACGTAGAACACGGCGCTGACGAAGGTCTGGAAGCGCTGGGCGGGGCTCAGGCGGGGGCAGCGCAGGGGCAGGTCCCGGGTGGTCCTGGAGGTGCAAACCCCACCTCAGAGCCTCGATGCCTCGCAGGAGTCCCCCCTCGGGCCCTGCTGGCACAGGGAACGGCAGGCACGGCGCCGTGGCCCTACCTGGGGTCGAGGAGGAGGTAGTTGAAGCTGGACTTGAGCAGCCCTTCCCGCCAGCGCCGGCCGCGGTCGGGACGCTCGAACTGCCGCGCCAGTGCCAGCTCGTCCTGGGCACAGTCGGGGATGTGGCCGGTCCTCAGCGCAGCCACCAGCTCCGGGCTGTGCCCTGGGGGGGCCGTGCCAGCATTGGGGACCACTGTGAGCCTCGTGGCCGAAACCATGGGCTCAGTGCAGCCCCCCGTGCCCATCATCGTGGGCTCAGCGCAGCCCCCCGTACCCATCCCCACGGCCCCCAACCCCCATCCCCACTCCCACCGGGAGCTGCCAGGTCGGATGGGAACCCCAGGGTGAGTCCCCCAGGATGGGATGCCCAGACTCACCCCCCGGCTCCCCGCCGCGTCCCGTGCCCAGCTCCCGCAGCCGCCGCCGGTAAAGCCCCCGGGTGAGGTCGGTGACGGGTCCCGGCTCCTCCCCCAGCTCCCGCAGCCGCCGCCGCAGACTTTGGTCCGAGAGGGGCCCCGGGGACACCGGGGACACTCGGCCATCCCGGCCCGGGGCGTCCTCGGGGCTGGGGGTGGCCCCTGTGCCGGGACTGTGACACTCGGGGGGTGACAGTCCCTGCCCCTCGTCGTCTCGATGCCCCCTGGAGCAGTGGGGACCACAGCCGGGGGGTGACAGTGGCATGGACGGGGTGCCCAGGTCCCCCCGGGCACTGCTGGATGCTTGTGGGGCCAAAAGGCGCCTGGAGCTCCCGTGGGGCCACTGGAACTGGGGTGTCCCCGAGGGCGAGTGCTGCTGCCACCCAGAGCCACCCTCCAGCACCTCGGGGTGGGGGGAGCCCCGAGGGCCTGATGGGGGATTCGGAGGGGGCCCGGGGTCCCCAGGGCACAGCAGGACCGTGGGGCTGGAGCCGGGGGAGCTGCCGACCCCCCCCCGGGGGTGAACTGGGGGCTCCGGGCAGGATCTGGGTGTCTTCCAAAGAGTCTGTCCCCTCTCCGTCCTGCCCGGACACATCCTCGTCCCGCGGGGTGACACAGTGTCCCGGGGGGGTGACAGGGTCCCTGGGGACCCCCCGGGGGGATCTGATCCTGGGGGGTCTCCGGGGCATCGGCAGCGTCCCATTGAAGAGGGAGGAGGAAGAGGAGGAGGAGGAGGAGTTGAGCCGCTCTGCCACCGCCCGGAGGCGGCTCCTGGTCCTGGGGGTGATGTGGCGGTGCCCGGGGGGCTCCTGGCCCCGGGGGGTGACATCCCCAGCGGTGACACCGGCCGGGCTGAGAGGGGACCGCGGGGTGCAGGGCGGGGACCCCCGGAGGCTGCAGCCCTGGAGCCGGGCAAGCAGCTCCCCCACATCACCCGCTCCTGGGCCCCCCCCGGAGCGAGGGGCTGCCCCGGAGCCGCCCCAGAAACCATCACCCTGAGCCTGCTCCGCGAGGGGGGGGCTGGCAGGGGGCAGCTCCCGGGGGGCAGCTCCCGTTGGGGAGGGGGCTGCACCCCCTCCCAGCCCCCCGGCTGCCCGGGGCGGGGGGGAACAGCGGGGCTGAGCCCCCCGGCCCCCCCCGGCCTCACTGGGCTCCAGGGAACCCAGAGCAGTGACAAAGCACTCGGTGGCAC
The DNA here is from genome assembly GCF_003945725.1 of Corapipo altera. Taxonomy (NCBI): domain Eukaryota; kingdom Metazoa; phylum Chordata; class Aves; order Passeriformes; family Pipridae; genus Corapipo; species Corapipo altera. The sequence goes on from NW_020884962.1 coordinate 1,165,744, forward strand.
TGCTGCTGTCCCCAGGGCTGCTGCTGTCCCCAGGGCTGTCAGGGTCCCCAGGGCTGCCGGAGTCCCAAACTCCAACCCCCACCTTGGGCACTACCCCCCCCATTTTGGGGGTAGCACCCCCCACCCCTCCCCAGGGGACACCGGGGCGGTGCTGAGGGATGTCACTGTCACCAGGGCTCGGGGACATCTCGGAGCAGCTGCTCAGGTCACGGCAGGGCAGGGGGGCTCTGTGCCCCCCCAAGGTCCTGCTGCAGCACCGGGGGTCCCTCAGGGACCCACTGGGGCCAAACTGGGGGCAGGGGGCACGGATGTCCCCAACACTGGGCTGGGGGGGAGCCCAGGGGGGTGGTCCCATCCTTCCCCCCCCAGTCCAGTTCGGGGGTCCCTCCTGGAGCTCATCCCTGTCCCAGAGCAGTGTGCTGGAGGCCAGGGGCTGGGGGGGGACAGCAGAGCCCCTGGGGTCCCCCTGGAGCCATGGGGGGAGAGACAAGGGCTCTGGAGCACGGTCCTGCCACAGTGGGGGGACACAGCAGCCCCCCAGCTCCTGCTCCTCCAGGAGGGACCTGCGGGTGCTGCTGAGGGGTCCGGCCTCGGAATTGTCCTCAGGGAGCCCAGGGGAGATGCTGCCATCGGAGTCATCCTCGGTCAGGAAGGACAGGGTCCTCCTGTGCCCCCCCGGGGCTGGGGACAGGGATGGGAATCAGTGCCCAGTCCAAACTGGGGGGCTGGGTGGGACCCCCAACCCCAGCCAAGGGGGCACCCAGGGGACCTCACCCTCCACGAGGGGCCAGCCCTGCTCCAGCACCACATCCACGGCCTGTTTTCCATCCTGCGGGGAGGGGACATCGCTGTCACTGCCGCCAGGGCCACCACCACGGGGTGACACAGCTCCCCCACTCCACGGACGAGGAGGGTCCCGTGGGTGCTGTCCCCGTGCCCAGGGCTGTCCCTGTCCCCACTCACCTGGTCCCGCAGGTGCCCCCGTTCCCGCAGGAGGAGCCCGAGGCACCGGCGGCACCCCCGGGCCGCGGCCTCGTGGAGCGGCGTCAGCTCCCGGGAACGCCTGGAGTGTGGGATCGGGAGCGGGGGTCACCCCCAGCCCGGGCCGCAGGTCGAGGAAGGTCACGGGCGCCCCCGGGGGTCACACAAGTGCCACCACCCCGCAGCGGGGCTCCAGCACCGTCGGGGCGGACCCTGCGTGGCCCCGGCAGGTCCCCGGTGTTGGGGTTCCCCCCGTGCTGCAGCACTCCCCCCTGTCCCGGTATCCCCCCTGTCCCGGTATCCCCCCTGTCCCGGTGCGTTCTCCTTGTCCAGGTGTCACCCCCCGGTCCCGGTGTCTCCTCCCGGCCCCAGTGTGTGTCCATGGTCCCGGTGCTCCCACTCCGGTCCCGGTGTCCCCCCTGATCCTGGTATCGGTCCCGGTACCCCTCCCGTGTCCCAGTGTGCCCCCGTGTCCCCCCCGTCCCGGTATTCCCCGATGTCCCCCCTGGATCCCGGTGTCCCCCCCCGACCCCGGTGTCCCCCCTGAACCCCCCCGGTGTCCCCCCCTTACGTTCCGCTCATCCCGCCCCGCGCACGTTCAAACCCCCCGCGCCGCCGCTCATTGGCTGGCGAGGAGTCAATGGGAGCCGGTCGAGGGCGGCCACACCCACTTTTCACCGGGGAGGCGGAGCCAAAGCACTCCCCGCCCCCTGACCCTCAGCGCCCCCCAGCGGCCGGCGTCGGTATCTCCCAGCACCAGCGCTCCCAGTGCTCCCAGTGCCTGCACCAGTGCTCCCAGTGCCCTGAATGAGCACTGCCCAGTGCCTCCCAGAACTCCTCACCAACTCTACCCAGCACCTCCCAAAACCCAGCAGCACCCACACAGGGCCGGGAGGGGTGACCCCTCACCCCCAGTCCCCACCCCGAGCCCAGACCCCGCAGCAGCACCACGACACCACCAGTCAGGCAAACACCTCTCTTTCCCCGTCCCAACAAAACCCCGCAGGAGCCGCCACGACGCCCCCTCCCCAGCCATCCCCACCCCCTCCCCGGGGGCTCAGACGGTGGCCTCGACCTCGGGGGGCTCGTCCTCCTCCAGCAGCCCGTAGGCCGCGTGGCTCTGGAAGGGGCGCTGCAGGGGGTGTGCCAGCAGCTTGGCCATGCAGTTGTGCAGCTCCACCGCCGGCCCCGTCAGCGGCACCTCGTACTTGTAGTTGGTGCCCTTGGTGTCCAGGCTGCTGAAGAAGCCGTACATCTCCTGGGGAGGGCACGGGAGGGACTGGAAGGGTGGGCAGGGGGTGGCCCTGCCATGGCAGTTTCCCCCCCAACAAGGGTCAGAGAACCCCGCTGGGATCCCCCCAGGAATGGGCTTGTTCTGCATCATCCTGAGTTTTGTCCTACTTTTTACAGAGTAGTCTCCCTCTAAAGCACCATAAGGTCTGGGGGTGGCCTGAAAGAGCCCCCTCAAACCCCTCCCCAGGCCCAGGGACTGGCCCCAAAGAGCCCCTTCAAACCCCTCCCCAGGCCATGGGCTGGCCTCAAAAGAGCCCCCCCAGGAATTCAGGGTCGTTCTTCCTTCCCTGCCTCCTCATTTTTCAGCATTACCAGCCCCCCATTTGTCAGGATTACCAGCCCCAAGGAAAGGGTGGGGGGTAGGCTGGTCTCCCCCCCAGTGTGACCCAGTTCTGGCTGGCACCTTTCTGACATGGAGAATTCCTTACTCAAGGTGAGGGAGCAATCCCTCCCAAGAGCACAGAGCTCCTGCTGAGCCCAGGGTCTCCCAGGAAATCCCCCCTGCCCGCTGTACCTTCCAGCTCGTCTCCTCCTCCTTCTCCTCCAGGCCGTTGTGGATGTAAACCACGTCGAAGAAGAAGTAGGGGCACTGCAGCATCTTCTGCAAGGGAACCAGGGAGCTTTTCCAGGGACAACCCTGGAGCCACCGAGGTCACCCAGAGGGGACACAGGGGGCACTCACAGCACAGAATCAACGACCTCTGAGATCATGGAGTCCAACCCGTGACCCAACACCACCCTGTCACCCAGTCCATGGCTCTGAGTGGCACATCCAGTCTCATTTTAAACTCCTCCAGGGACAGTGAGTCCACCCCCTCCCTGGGCAGCCCATTCCAAGGTCTGATCACTCTCTCTGTGAAGAGTTTCTTCCCAATGTCCAACCTAAACCTCCCCTGGCACAGCTTGAGACTGTGTCCTCTTGTTGTCCTACTGCTGGTGGCCTGAGAGAAGAGACCAATACCCACCTACACCCTCCTGTCAGGGAGTTGTAGAAAGTGAGGAGGTCTCCCCTGAGCCTCCTTCTCTCCAGGTTGAGCCCTCCCAGCTTCTCCTCACAGTACTTGTGTTCCAGTCCCTTCTCCAGCCTTGTTGCCTTTCTTTGGACACACTCAGTGTCCTTCCTAAACTGAGGGGCCAGAACTGGGCACAGCACTCCAGGGGTGGCCTCACGAGTGCCCAGTCCAGGGGCAGAATCACCTCCCTGGTGAATCACTATTCCTAATCCAGACCAGGACACCACTGGCCTTCCTGGCCCATGTTCAGCTTCCTGTCCCTCCCCAGTCCCTCCCAGCCCTCCTGTCCCCAGGTGGTGCCACAGGACTCACCTTCATGTGCTCGGACATGGAGAACTGGGGCTGGCACCCGGGGCGCCCGAACACCAGGATGGTCCGGACCACGTAGGGCGGGGGGATGGTCTGGACATTCTCTGTCACTGGCAGCTCAATCTTCTGTTGGCTGTGCCAGGGGAGGGGAAGGAGGATCAGGGACCCCCACGGCACCCCCAGCTCAGGGACCGTCCCAGGGGAGCAGCACCCACCCCCAGGAGCCCTTCGGGTTAAAGGCTCGGGGTGTAAAGTGGGAAATCTGCAGCCAGGTGGGAGCTCTGAGCCCCCCACCCAGCACCCCCAGACTGCCCCAGCACCCACTGACCCCACCCAGCAGCCCTGAGCCCCCCCAGCACCCCTGAGCCCCCTCAGACGTACTCACATCAGGTTGAAGAGTCCTTCCAGATCTGCACCCCAGTTAAGGACCAAGCTTGGCACATGGACTCCCCTCTGCCCACCCCCGGGCACATCCCACGCCCCAGGGACATCCCAACCCCCCAGGCTGGCACCGGGACACCCAGGCAGCCCCCCCAGAGGGAGGTGATGTCACTGGGCACTGGAAATGGGGAGAAAACATCAATAAATGTGGGTCTGGTGGGTGGGGAGGGTCTGGTGTTACCCCTCTGCCTTGGGGGGGCCTCAACAGCTCCATTTGACCCCCTCCAGCCTCCAGATGCTCAGGATGCCAGGGAGGAGCCTCGAGGGTCCCTGCAGATGCTCAAGGGACCCTGTTTGCACCCAAGGGACCCCACTGGCACCCAAGGGACCCCCACCCCAGCCCCACAGGCGGGTGGATACTGAAGGACTTGCAGACGACGGTCTCCAGGTCGTAGAGGCAGCTGCAAACCTCGCGGGGGTCCGAGGTGAACCCTGAGAGCTGAGAGGAGCAGGGTGAGGGGTGCATGGAGCTGTGCCCGTCCCCAGCCCCGTCCCTGTCCCCCTCTCACCCACGTGGCGTCGTTGTTCACCACCACCAGCGCGAACTCGTGGCACTTGTCGATCTTGTGCTTGGTCCTCACGAACATCTCGATCATCTTCTGGGAGATGTTCAGCGCGTTGGTCTTGGACCTGCCACGGGGGGAGAGGGGCTCAGCGGGGCCCAGCAGCACCCCCCCGAGCACCTCCCAACACTCACCCGTTGAAGGACTCCAGTTTGGGCACTGCCATCTCCTCGGCCAGGTCCAGGCAGATGATCTGCGGGAGAGGGAGGCACAACTCAGCCCCCCCAGCCCCTCACCCCGGGGTCAGGGTTGACCCCTGCTCAGCCCTCCTGCATCCCCCCATATCCCCACACCCACCTCATGCATCCCTTCAGCATCTGCCCTGATAATTCCTCAGTGGAATGCTGGGGGGATCCCCAGCATCCTCCCTCTTAATTACCCAGTATCC
>NW_020884962.1:1171131-1177628 GCF_003945725.1 Corapipo altera
GGGGGGGGAGCGGACAGGGACGGGACCCCCGCGACCCCCCGCACCGCCCCGACCCCCTGAACCTCAGATGCCCACGTGCACGCCCCTGCACCCCAAATAGCCGTGTGCGCCCCGCTCCACGAATGACCATGAGCACCCACGCACACCCCAAAATCCATCTGCACCCCCCTCGACTGCCCCCTGCACCCCAAATATCCACGTGCACTCCTCTACACCCCAAATATCCTGTGCATCCCCGTCAACTGCCTCCTGAGCCCCGAATATCCATGCGCACCCCACTGCACCTCTCATATCCTGTGCACCCTTCTGCACCACTCCCTGCACCCCAAATGTCCCTGTGCACGCCTATGCACCCCAAATATCCATGTGCGCCCCCACGAGCCACCCCCTGCACCCCAAAGCCTCATGCACACCCTCCTGCACCCCCGCACCCTCCCTCTGCACCCCAAATCCCCATCCTCCAGCCCTGCACCCCAAACACCCCCACAGCCCCCCTTTGCATCCCAAAACCATCCTCCACCCCTCCCACTGCCCACAACACCCCTGCCCTGGCTCCCTCTTGGCCCTACACCCCCAGTGTCCCCCCCAGTGCCTCCCAGCACCCCGAATTCTCCTGCACACCCCCAAAGTTTCAGGGTGCCCCCCCCAAATTCCAGGGATGCTCCAGGGCGTGAATCTGGGAGCATCCTCCTGCCTGGGAGCACAGGAGGGGACCCGGGGGGGCTGGTGGGGGGCAGAGTGGGGAGGGGGCAGTGCTGGGGGGCAGAGCACCCCAAAATAGCTCTGCCCTCACCCCCGCACGGGGCAGCGCGGGGGTTAAGTGGAGGAGGCTGCAGGGAAGAGGAAATCTCGGCAGGAACAAGGACAGGGGAAGGCCAAGGGCAGCGGCCGGAGGCGCAGCCGGAACGTGCCGGAAGGTGTCGGAGCCTTGGCCGTGGGATCAGGACGTGCTGGAACCCCAGGGTGGAACTGGGACGTACTGGGAGCACCGGTGTGGAACTGGGATGTGACGGAGCCCCAGGGTGGGACTGGGGCGTAGCAGGACCCTGGGCGTGGACGTGCTGAGACCCTCGGAGGGGAACTGGGACATACTGGGACCCCTGGTGTGGGACTGGGACGGACTGGGAGCACCAGCGTGGAACTGGGAAGTACTGGGAGCACCGGCAGACGCAGGGCAGGAGGTGCCCGGGATGGAGAAGGCAAGTGGGGTGTGGGGTGTGCTGGGCACTTCCCGGGGCTGATCCCACACGGTCGGGGGGCTCCTTGTGCCGCCCTTGGGTACCCCCCGGCCACAGGCCTGGTGCCGGGCTCTGGGGTGGAATTCCAGGCCCGGAGACCAATGGGCTGGTGGCCAAAACTCATCCCCATCCCAGGAAACCCCGGTGGGTGCCACCCCCTCCGGCCCCAGTGCTGGCTGGGGGACAGACACACCCCCCTGGTCCCTGCGGCCCCCACAGCTCCCACCTGGCGAGGAGGAGGAGGAAGATGAAGAAGGGGATGAGGATGATGAGGAAGAGGAGGATGAGGATGGCGATGAGGAGGACGTGGCGGGTGACGCCGAGGACATCCTGCGCTACGAGGAGCGCATCGCCGGGCTCCTGGCCACGGTGGCCCGGCTGCACCGACGGGCAGAGCGGCTCCAGCGCCGCCCCGGCAGGTACCGGCACCAGCATTGGCACCCGGGGGGCACTGAGGGCTGCCACCACACGGCCCCTCTTCATCTCTGCCCTTCATCGCCCCGCAGGGAGGGTGAGGAGGGCTGGGAGGGCACCGCCAGCCCCCCCCCTGCCAGCCCCACACCGCGGCACCTCGACGGCACCGGCGCCGGGCAGGAAGGTGAGTGCTCAGTGCCGTGTGCGCTGTGCCACCTCACCCCACGCCGTGCCACCCCTGACCCCCTCTGTGCCCCCCACCCACAGCCCACAGCCCCGACCTCTTCGCCGACCTCCAGCACGCCGTGAGCTCCCTGGAACGCGCCGTCTTCTCCCGGCACCGGCGGCCGCCGGCACAGCCCCTGCCCGGCGAGGAGTGGGCGCGAGCGGCCAAGGTGGGGCTCGCCGGCACCCACGGCCCCGATGCTGAGGGGGTGGGCACCCACTGACCTGCTCTGCACCCCCAGAGCCTGGAGGAGCTGAGCCGGGCACCGGGCTGGGCCGGGCGGGTGACGCGGCGGTGCCCGGCGGTGGCGGAGGGCGAGGAGGTGCCGGCGGAGGTGGCGGCGGCGCTGGCGAGGAACGCGGCGCTCCGGGCGGCTGTGGGGCGCCGGGACGAGGAGCTGGAACAGGCCACGGCCGCGCTGCGGGCGCTGAGGGGGGAGCGGGACCGTCTGCAGGGCAAGGTGGGTGCGGGGGGCACCGCATGGGGGGCACCGGGTGTGACCCCAGGGCTCAGCCCGGTGCCCGGCACAGGTGAAGGACCTGCAGGATGCTCTGTCCAGGCTGGAGGAGCCGGGGGGCTCTGGAAGTGACACCCCCGGGGTCAGCAGCCCCCTGAGGCTGCTCCAGGTGAGTGCAGGGGGGCTGGAACATGGTGAGTGGGGGGTTGGTGGGTGGGATCCTGCCCCAGTGCTGGGCTCTGCCTGTTCCCTCCGCAGGATCTGCCCCAGTGCAGGGACAGTGCTCAGCCCCACGGGGTGCAGCCCCAAGGGATCCAGCCCCATGGGGTGCAGCCCCTCAGGATCCAGTCCCATGGGATGCAGCCCCTCAGTATCAAGCCCCACGGGATGCAGCCCCTCAGTTCTCAGCCCCACAGCCCCCTGTCCCCCCAGCCCTCGGTGGGCGCCAGCCGGGAGCAGGACGAGCGGCCGCAGCAGCTGCAGGGGTGAGATCCCCCATCCCAGGGGCTGCCGGGCCCTTCCCGGTGGGGAAGCCAAGGTCTGGCACGGCCTGACCACCGCGCTGGCCGTGCCCAGGTGCCTGGGGCGGCTGCAGGAGGTGAACCGGGAGCTGGCGGCCGCGCTGCAGGAGTGCAAGAGCGAGGCGGAAAGGCTGAGCATGGAGCTGGGACAGCACGAGTCCCGCAGCACCGCCCTGCGCCTGGCCCTGCGCTGCAGGTGGGATGGGAGGGGAGGGGATGGGATGGGAGGGGATGGCACCAGCACGGGTGGCAGGATGGGACAGCCACACTGAGCCCCTCGTCCTGCAGCGAGCGCTGCGGGGGGGCTTATGCCGCCCTGCTGGACCTGCTGCAGGCAAAGGTGGGACGGGAGGACGGTGCCCGCGGGGGTGAGTGACAGCTCAGGGGGCTCTGGGGTGTTGGGGATGCTGGGGAGTTGTCAGGGAGGATGATGGGGGGATACTGGGTGTGCCGGGGAAGACACTGAGGGGATACTGGGAGTGCCAGAGGGGATGCTGGGAGGATGTTAAGGGGATACTGGGGAGTTATCGGGAGGGATGCTGGGAGGATGTTAAGGGGATACTGGGGAGTTATCGGGAGGGATGCTGGGAGGATACTGGTGCTGCTGAGGAGAATGATGGGGAGGTTACTGGGGAGTTGCCAGGACGATGCTGGTGGTCCTGGGGAGGATTCTGAGGGGACACTGGGGAGTGACCAGCGAGGAGGCTGAAGGGATGCACGAGGCATGTGTGGGGATTTGGGATGATGCAGGAGGGCTGAGCGGGAACACTGCTCCAAAGAGGGGCACTGGAAGGGTACGGGGAGGATGCGGGGGGGCTGCAGGGAGGCTGTTGGGGAGGGAGGATGCCCTGCAGAGGGGCACCTGCCCGCACACTGCCTGTCCCATGCCCAGGAGCCGCGGAGGAGCCGAGCCTGGGGCACACACGGGGGTCCAGCCCCTCGGCCACGGAGGGGACGCAACTCCCGGGCCCAGCGGAGCCGGACGGGCGGGAGGAGAGCGGGGCCAGCAGCTCCCCCAGGGCACAGAGGTACCTGGAGGAGGGCGGGGGGCACAGTGTTCGGCCGTCCCCGGGGTACCCCCGTGCCCACCCCAGGCACATCCGTATCCCACAGCACTCCGGTGCCCCGGGGGATGGAGGAGGGGGCCCTGCGGGAGCACATCCGCCGGCTGCGCGCGGAGCAGGCGGCCGTGGAGGGGTCCCTGCTGGACGCCCCGGCCCCCCCCCGGGGTGACCCAGCACGGCCAGGACGCCCGGGCCCGGGCGGAGAGGGCACTGCGGGACGCCAGGGCACTGCTGCCAGGCTGGAGGAGGCCCGAGAAGGCGGAGCTGCTGCAGGACCTGGCGATGCTCAAGGTGAGGGATTTGGGGTTGAGGGGCCCGACGCCCGGATCCCTCCACGTGGGAGTGGAGCCAGAGGGTGGTGACGCTGCTGCCGTGCCAGGAGGCCATGGGTGAGCTGAGGACGCGGCTGCAGCTGGCAGAGAGGGAGAAGCGAGGCCTGGAGGTGCTGCTGGCCGGGCAGGGCCCGCGGGAGGCTGCCCTGTGCCTCGTGCTCCAGCACCTGCAGTGGGAGCGGGATGGGGGCACCCGCCGCCCCCCCAGCAGCTCCAGCAGCTCCAGCAGCAGCGAGGGGGTAAGGATGGCTCCGAGCCCCCTCCCCGGGGCTGGGGGTCTCCCCAGGGATGGGACCCACACCCAACCCCTGCAGGATGCCCAGATTGGCTGGGGCGGAGCGGCGGCTCCGCGGAACCCTCCGGATCCGGAGAGGATGAGGGAAGAGCTGCTCCGTGCCTCGGCCAGGTGAGAGACCTCGAGGGTGTGAGCGGTGCCAGGATGGCCACTGTGAGGGGCTGGGCATGGGGTCGCACTGGGAATCGTGCTGGGAACTGTGCTGGGATGGGCACTGTGTGGGCACCAGGCTCGGTGCAGGACTGGCTGCCACGCGCGTGTCCCCAGGGCGGAGGAGCTGCGTGCCCGGGCACAGGAGCTGGTGCTGTCCCTGGAGCAGGGCAGTGCCACCAGCCGAGCACAGCAGGCACAGAGTGTCACCATCACCATGGATCTGTTCCAGGCACACAGGTGGGAAGGGGGCACCCACGTCTCTGCTGGGTGGGCGTGGGGTGCTGGGTGCCCTGTGTCCCTTGGGTGCCCTGGATTCCCTGAGTCCCCTTGGTCCCCTGGATCCCCTGGGTGCCCTGTGTCCCCTCAGTCCCTTGTGTCCCCTATGGCCCCTGGATCCCCTTGGTCCCCTGGGTGCCCTGTGTCCCCTGGTTCCCCTGGGTGTCCCAGATCCCCCATGTCCCTTGGGTCCCCTGAATCCCCTGGACCTTCTCAATCCCCTGGATCCCCTGTGTCCCCTGGATCCCCTGAGTGCCCTGGGTCCCCTGGTTCCCCTTGGTCCCCATGACCCCTGGTTGTCCTAAATCCCCTGGGTCCCCATATCCCCCATATCCCCCGTGCCCCCCATGTCCTTCACGTACCCGGTGTCCCCTCTGTCCCCCACATCTCCCGTACCCCCCGTGTGCCCAGTGTCCCCTCTGTCCCCCGTATCTCCTCTGCCCCCCCTGTCCCCTGTGCCCCCCGTGTGCCAGGGCGGGTGCTGAGCGTGCCCCTCAGTGCCCTGGCCCTGGCGTACCGCGGTGCCCGGCGCAAGCAGGCGGCCCAGGCGCGGCGCCTGGAGGCGCAGGCGGGAGCCCTGCGCAGGCAACATTCCCGGCGGGAGCAGGCGCTGGCCCTCAGGCTGCAATCCCTGGAGCAGGGCCCGGCCGGCAGCGAGACCTGCATCTAGAGACACACCCCCCCCCCGGAGCCCTCTCCCCGCTGTACCCCCGCCATAATAAACGGTGGATGCTCGTGGTTTGGCGTTGGGGGGGGTTTGGAGCTCGGACGGGGCTCAGCTGGGGGACCCCCGGCTCGGCTCGTCCCAGGGGGGCCGGGAACAAAGGGCGTCCCCCCCGCGCCCCCCCCCCGCTGTCTCCCGGCGCAGATGAAGCCATTTGGTTGTCCCTGGCGCGGGATCAAAGGTGACGGCAGTGGCCGTGGCGCGGGGCCCATCCATATTCAGGAGGAAGAGGAGCGCTGACCCCGCGCCGGGGGCATCCCGGCCCTGCACGGGGGGCTCCGGGAGCGGGCTGGGCCGGGGGGCTGCCGAGGGGACTGGGGGGGGCTCAGCCCACCATCCTGAGCCCCTCCATCCCCGCACGAGGGAGCACATGGATGGTGGGAGCACATGGATGGTGGGAGCAGGGCTGAGCATGGGGCTCAGGGGGGGATGAGTGGGGACAGGGCAGGGCTTGGATGCACTGAGGGGTGGAGGGAAAGTGAGGCACGGAGCTGGAGATGGGCTCCAGTGAGGCCTGGATCACTCTGGAGAGATCCTGCAGCAGAGTTCAAGGCTCTGTGGATCAACATCTGGAGCTGTGGTGATGGAGAGTGCTGGGAGAGGGACGCAGGGATTTGGGGATGCAGGGACACAGCAGTGCAATTTTGCAGGGATGCAGAGCTGTGGGGATGCAGGGATGCAGGGGATGTAGGGATTCGGGGATGCAGGGATTCAGGGTTGCAGAGCTGTGGGGATGTAGGGATTCAGGGCTGCAGGGATATGGGGATGCAGGGATGTGGGGATGCAGGGATATGGGG
>NW_020884962.1:1177638-1181699 GCF_003945725.1 Corapipo altera
GGATATGGGGATGCAGGGATGTGGGGATGCAGGGATGTGGGGATGCAATGAGGCAGGGATTTAGGGATTCAGGGCTGCAGGGACTCAGGGAGCAGGGATGCAGCTCATCCCCCCTAGCTGCCCGTGCCCTCCACCCCCACCACCTCTCCGCTCTCTGAAATGGGGTCACCTCCCTGTCCCCAGAGGCAGCAGGGCTGGATCAAAGGACAGCTTCCCCAGGGAGCTGCCCTGGCACAAAATGGGAGCAGCAGAGCCCTGATTGGTGCCTGGCACAGGGGTTGGGTGCCCAGACCCGGATACCGGAGCCGGGGGCTGCCTGTGCCCCCTGTTCCCAATCCCTGCTTGTGCCCCCTGCTCCCAATCCCTGCTTGTGCCCCCTGTTCCCAGTCCCTGTCTGTGCCCCCTGTTCCCTGTCCCTGCCTGCCCTGGGCACGGCCCCGGTGGGGAGCGTGGCTGGTGGGGGGGTCCCGTGGGCCGGGGCCGGTGGTGTGGAGGGGCTGACCCACAGGTTGAAGGTCAGGGCTCCGCGCTCAGACCCCTTTTCAGATTCAAATGGGCTCCCGGGGGCTTTGTGCGGGGTCAGGCTCCACCGAGAGCCTCATGAAAGGCCGGGGCAGCCGGGGCGGCCTCGACCCTGGGTGCCGGGAGGAGGGGGAGGGCAGGTGGGACCTGCCACCACCCCCACCCCGCCCAGAGGGTCCCCCCTGCCCCGTCCTGCTGACTCTGGGGCCGGGCCGGGGCTCCACATGCCCGCTGATGTTCTGTCCCACTCCCTGCCTCAGTTTCCCCTCTGTGGAGCAGGAGGGGGATCAGGTCACCCCAACTTCTCCACAGGGCTGGGGGCAAATCCATGGCACTGGGGGGGTGCAGCCACCCCTCCATGGGGTGACATGGGGGGCACAGAGAGGGTGAGAGCCCCTGTGTGTGGTGACCCCCACCCACGGTTTGCAGCCTCACAGGGATGGGAGCAGAGCGGGGCCTGAACAAGGGCTGAAAATCAGGGAATTGACCCCAAATCCCCATGTGGGGCTACACTGGGGCTCAGGGGGGACAGACAGAGGGACAGGATGGTATCTATCCAAGCCCCCGGGAAGCACCGCTGCTGGCAGCCCCCACATGGGCCTGGGAGAGGGAATGGCCACCCCACAGCCCAGAGCGGGGACAACTGGCATGAGGGGTTTTGGGGCCGGGCTGGTGCTGGTGTTGGCATCCACCTCTCATCAGGGATGGCACCAGGCTCTCCGGTGTTGCTGGATCCCACCTCTCATCAGGGATGGCACCAGGCTCTCCGGTGCTGCTGGATCCCACCTCTCATCAGGGATGGCACTCAGCTCTCCAGTGCCACCGGCACCCTGCTCTCCGTCGGCACAGCCGCAACCCCAGCCCTGCCCCGCACATTTTGGCAAGAACTCCTCTGCCATCCCCTTGCCCACGGGCCGAGGGGACCAGGGGGGGAATCACGGCTGCCCCCCGTGCCCACGCTGGAGCCGGGTCCAACCACCGCGACTCCGGAAACCTCGGCGAGGCCTCCGCCGGTGCCGGACCCTTCCCGGGGGCGCCGGGGCGGCACGAAACGCGCCGGCGGCTCCCGGGGGCCCTTTTGTGCGGCGGAGGCAGCGGAGCAGCGCGAGGAAGGAGGAATTCCTCCGGAGATCAAACGCCTTCGCCAACTGGACACCGACGTCAAAACAAACCGGCTCCCAGCGCGGGGCCGGGAGCCGCGCGGGGGACAAGATCCAATTTCCTCCTTTGTTCCTGGATTATTATTTTTTGCAGGGGGCGAGGAGGGGGCGGGGGAGCGGCAGGGAAAGGGCCATAAATCACGGCCTGACAGAAGAGAAAGGAGAAGCGGGGCTGGCTGCAGGTGGGGGTGACCCCCCTGCCCGCACTCGGACCCCCCCCCAAGCCCAGCCCCGTTCCCAGCTGGCTCTGCCGGGTGTTATTCCGTGGCCACGGCAGCCCTGGGGCATCAGGGCCTTTCAGGGCACCATATCAGTGGGTACCCGGTGAGCAGAGACCCCTAAAGCCAGGAGAAACAGGGGGGTTGTTTTGTTTATGGCCATGTCACACACACCCCCCCCCCGCTGCACCCCTGCTCCAGGCTCAGGGCCTTGCTTTGCCCTTCCCTTAACCTCAGCCCTGGCACGTGGGTTGGGAATGCCAAGGACACCGGCAGAAAGGTCCTGGCAGCGCCGGTTCCAGGCGGTGTGGGCATTCCCAGCCACGCCACACGGCACCAGCATCCTCACCGTGAGGTGGAGTGCCCCGTGGGGACACCGGGGGGTCAGGGGTGCGAGGGGGCACCCGGTCCACCCCACCCCATCCCCGCGCCCTGCCCGCCGGACTTTGCCCCTGGAAGTCAAGGCGAGCAGGTGCCGGGATTCACCGGGGCCGCCGTGGCATGGCCGGGAGGGGAGTTTGGCCCCGGGTGAAAGGCGGTGGCAGGGCGGTGGCGGGGGCTGCTCCGGGGTCAGGCACCTTTCCACAGGGTTTATCCCCTGGTTAATGATTTCCAGGGCGGCAGCAGGCGGGCGAGGAGCACCCAGCACCCACCGCCCGCCCCTGGCCGGCTCCTACGGGTCCGACTGGATTAACCACATTGCAGACGGGCTTTATGGGGCCACGGGAGTCGGGCCCCGGCCACGTCCGGCCCTTTTGCTCCCTCCCAGGGCTGGTGGCTCCCCAGGGACCCCCTGGATCACCCCGTGGCCCCACGCGAGCCGAGGCCTCGGTAATTAAAGATCCCGCTGGGGCTGTCGGCGAGAGGAGGGGATTGAGGATGCCGACGGCTTGGCCACGGGCCAGGAGTAGTGGGGAATTGCTTCCCAGCCAGGAGTAGTGGGGAATTGCTTCCCAGCTTCCCAGCATCCCGGCAGCCCCTGACAGCATCACACTGTGCCACGACGCCGCAGCCCAGGTGGCCCTGCGTGCCGGGCTCTCGGTGCCACTGGAATCCCAGTGCCACGCTGGGCTCTCAGTAGGATGTGGAGCTCCCAGTAGGATGTGGAGCTCCCAGTGCCATGCTGGGCTCCTGGTCCAATGTGGGGCTCCCAGAGTGATGCTGGACTCCCAGTTCTGTGCTGGGATCCTGGTGCCACACCGGGCTCCTGTGACAGTGCCAGGCTCCCAGTACACCACCAGGCTCCCAGTTCGATGCTGGGCTCCCAGTACAACACCAGGCTCCCAGTTTGATGCTGGGCTCCCAGTAGAACACCAGGCTCCCAGTTTGATGCTGGGCTCCTGTTCCAATGCCAGCCTCCCACCACAATCCCGGGCTCTCGGTGCAGCGGGAGGTGCCGAGCTCTCCCGGTGCCAGCCAAGGGCTCTGGTCCCCAAAATGCAGCGGGGGACCGGGAGGGGCCACATCCCGCCACCTCCGGTGGCCAAACCTCCCGCTCCATCACCACGGCCCCGCACCGGGGCCGTGCCCGGCTCTGCCACCGCCGGTACCGCCGGTACCACGGGCCCAGGGCGCCGGTTACCGCCCCGCCCGGGGCTGCGGGGCCCCGCGGGGTGCGGGGGGCGGCGGGGGCGGCCCGGTGCGGCGGCGGGGCCGGGACCGGGGCAGGACCCGGGAGCGGAAGGGGAGGAGGACGGGGAGGAGCATCCAGGGCGGCCACCGCGGCAGCGGCTGAACTTTGCTCTTTCACGGGAGGCGGGGAGAGCCCCGGGGCTCGGCGGAGCCGGTCCCGCCGCACCCGCACCCGCACCGGGACCGGGCTGCGTGCGGCGGCGGGGCCCGGGGGGGGCGAGGGCGGGCCGGGGCAGCGCCGCCCCCTCCCTCCTCCTCCTCTCCTCTCCTCCTCCTCTCCTCCTCCTCCTTCCAGCCGGTGCCGCGGAGCGGAGGAGCCACCGGGGGCGGGAGCGGCCCCCGCATGCGGCCGGTCCCCGCGGGGGGATGCGCCGCGCCCCGCGCCCGCCGCCGCAAAGTTTCCGCGGGGCCCCCCCGTTAACCGGGGCGGGGAGGAGGAGGGGGAGGAATCGCTGGGAAAAACGAGTCCCTGGGCGAAAGGGATCCCGGCGATAGGGGAGGGCTAAACGGGGAGGGAGGGGGGGGGGGG
>NW_020884962.1:1181799-1191030 GCF_003945725.1 Corapipo altera
CGGCGGCGGCGGCGGCGGCGGCGGCGGCGGGGAGGAGGCGGCGTCCCCCGCGGGCGGCGGCAGCGACGCGGAGCACGGCGAGGAGGAGCGGGCCGGGGCCGCCGTGGACTGCGTGGTGTGCGGGGACAAGTCCAGCGGGAAGCACTACGGGGTCTTCACCTGCGAGGGCTGCAAGAGCTTCTTCAAGCGCAGCATCCGCAGGAACCTCAGCTACACCTGCAGGTACCGGGGGGGGATGGGGGGGTTTGGGGGGTGCCTGGGGGGGGGGGTCCCCACCACCACCACCCTCCCTTCCTGGGGTAGGGCAGCGGCGCGGTGGCGGGTCGGAGGGTGGTCCCCGGTGGCACCGGTGCGGGTCACTGGTGTGGCTCTGCAGTGGCCTCTGCGCTGGCCCTGCTGTGGCTGCGTGGTGGCCTCGCTGCAGCAGGAACGGGGGCACCGGTGTGGCCGGACGGGGGGCCCCGGTACCGGGTAGGGGTCCCCCGGCACGATCGGTGGCCCAGGGTGCAGCACAGGGTGCCCGGTACGGCTCGGGGGTCCCCGGAGCAGCACAGAGGTTCCCCCTCGGTCCAGCCCTGGCGTCTCCCGGCAGAGCACAGGCGTCTCCTGGTGCAGCACGAGGGTCCTCCCAGGAAAGCACAGATGGCCCCCCCAGTACAGCACAGTGGCCCCCCGGTGTAGCACGAGGGTCTCTGGTGTAGCACAGTATGGCACAGTGTCCCCCAGTATGGCAGAGGGATCCACCAGAGCAGCACAGGGGTCCCTTCCAGTACGGCACAGGGATCCTTGGGAGCAGCACAGGGATCCCCCCAGTACATCTCAGTGTCCCCCCAGTACAGCACCGGGGTCCCCCCATGCCCTGCACCCCACCCCAGCAGCCCCCCGGCCCCCGGGATGCGTGTGCTGTGTTCCCTGTTCCCGGGGCCCTCGGGCACAGCCGGTGTCCGGATCCTCGTCATCCTCGCCCGCCGCTGCTCCGGCATTAATTGTGCCCGTGAGTCACTCCGGTCACGGCCGCTGCCCCCGCACAGCGCGGCAGGACCGATCCGGCCGGAGGTGCCGGGAACCCGGGCACGGATCCGCTGGGGTGCTGGGAACAGGGATCCGCTGGGATGCCCGGGTGAGGGGCTGCGTCCTCTGCCAGCCCCCCGAGCGCTGCCGTGGATCCAGGCCCACCAGCAGGACCGGGATATGACCCCTGGCAAGTTGGGAGCTGCCAATAACTCCGGAGTTTCTCGGGCTCGGAACAAGGATGGGGCTGGCTGGTGCTTGGAGGGGAGACCCCCCCACGTCAGGCTGCTCCCAGAGGGGGAAATACCTCCATAGGGGCTGGATCCGAGCGCTTCCAGCGGCGTTTTCCAAGCCAGTGAGAGCGCTGCAAGGATGGCACTGGCACCCCATCCATGGGCATCCCTCATCCTTGGGGCACCCCATCTCCACACCCCGCTCTCTGCTTGCCCAGGGAAGGGGTCGGATGCTTCGAGGGAAGGGAAGGGAATTGTCTGGGAGCCGCTTTGCTCCCGTTTGGGCGGCCTAGATTCGTCCTCCCCCGTGCGCAGCGGCTCCGCTCCCGGCGGCTCCCGGCAGCTCCCGGCTCCGGTCCCGGCTGACGTCAGCCAGGCAGCTCGTGGCCGTGGCGTGGGGCCCCCCCGGGCTGCCAGCGTGGGGCAGGGGTCGCTTCCCGTGTCCCCACGTCCCCGAACGTGTCCCGTGTCCCGCCCCGTGGCCGCGGCGCGTGCGGAGGCGTCGCCCCGGCCCTGCCTCAGTTTCCCCACCGGAGCGGCGGGACCCGCTTGGCTCGGGATTAATGATTTGAAGATGGGGAATACAGATGGCTTTTGAGAAATTCCAGCTTCCTGGAACAAAGGGAAGGCCGAAGCGGCTCCCCGGGAGACGGACGGACGCCGCATCCCAGATTGCCGGGGTGACGGGGCTCGGATCCCCCAGGATTTTATCCCACCCTCGTCCCCGGGGTCTGGGCTCCCACTTGTGATGTTTGGGGTTTGTCGGTTTTTTTTTTTTTCCTCTTTTTGTGCCGGGAAGTGATTTGGAGCAACAGAGGAACTGTTGGTTTTCCAAGTGGGGAGTGAAGTGTCGGAGGGGCCGGGAACAAAGCTCCCCCGGCAGCCCCGGCATCCGCTTTGTTCCGGAGTCAAAAGCGGCACCGAGCCCCGATGGCGCTAATTTGAATATTAAAAGTGAGTTGGATTCAGTTTAGTTCTTGCACTAAATAATTACCCGCTCTAATTACATAATTAGCACAGTCGACGCCTTTTGTAGCCTCGAAGTTTCCCAGGTCGCTGCTGCCTTTTCCATTGGAAAACTCGTTAGGAGCTGCTGGTGGGATCCGAGGTGGTTTTGGGGAGGTTTTCCCGGTGCCCCGAGGGCGCGGTGAGGGGCAGCCAGGTGGGTTTCTGCATTGGGAGGGAGCCAGGACGGTTTTTAGGGGGGTTTCCCATTGGAAATCCCTGCCTGTCTCGCCCCTGGAGTCGTGTGGGAATTGGGGAGATTCGTGTCAGGGTTCCACCCGGGTGGGTTTGTCCCTTGGAAAGGAGCTGAGGTGATTTTGGGGGGTTTTCCCAGTACCCCGTGGGTTTGTCCGTTGGAAAGGGTCTGAGATGATTTTTGGGGGGTTTTCCTCATACCCCAAGGCCGCAGTGAGGGTCAACCAGATGAGTTTATTCACTTCAAGGGAGCTGAGATGATTTTTGGGGGGGTTTTCCTGGTACCCCAAGGCCGTGGTGAGGGTCAACCAGGTGAGTTTATTCATTTGAAGGGAGCCAAAATTATTTTGGGGGGGCTTTTCCTGGTGCCCTGAGGCCGCGGTGAGGGTCAGACAGGCAGTTTTGTCCGCTGGAAAGGACCTGAGATGATTTTTGGGGCCTTTCCCGGTGCCTCAAGGCCGTGGGGATGGTCAGCCAGGAGGTTTTGTCCATTGGAAAGGACCTGGGGGGGTTTTCCCGGTGCCTTGAGGTCTCGGTGAGGGTCAACCGACCGACTTTATTCATTTGAAGGCAGCCAACATTATTTTTGGGAGGGTTTTCCCGGTGCCCCGAGGCCACGATGAGGGTCAGCCAGGCGGGTTCCTCTGCTGGAAAGGGACTGGGATGATTCCTGGGAGGGTTTTCCGGGCTCCCCGAGGCCGTGGTGATTAATTCACTTGGAGGGAGCCAAAATGTTTTTTTTTTGGGGGGTCGGGGGGGGCTTTTCCCGGTGGCCCCCCAGGCCGCAGCGAGGGTCATCCCGGCGGGTTTGTCCTCTGGGAAGGCGCTGAGGTGGCTTCTGGGAGGTTTTCCCGGCGCCCTGAGGCCGGGGAGGGGGGCGGGCGGGCGGATTCTCCCGGCGCTGGATCCCGGCAGCCGGAGATGAAGTTGTCACCCGCCGCCTTGATTAGTTATCGCTCCTCCGCCGGCACAAGTTTTCATCGGGAGCACGTTCCGGAGCGCAGCGGTGATGTTCGGGATGAATTAATTCCGGTTGGAGCGCCGTGGGAATCCCTGCCTGCCTCGCCTCTGGAGCCGTGTAGGGATTGAGGAGATTCGTGTCAGGATTCCCGGGCAGGGCCGAGCTGGCGATTCCCGGCCCTGCCTCCTGCTTTATCCGCTTTAATTTATCCCAGATTCCCTGCTCCCACCCCTCTCCCCCCCCTCCTCTCCGTTCGCTGCTGGGGTGGGATGTGAGAATCGGCGTCTCCCCTTGGAATGGGGGCTGGGAGGGGGTTTGGATGCTGATGATAATTCCATTTGGGAATGGTATTATTCCGTTTGGGGATGGAATTATTCCCTGCAGGAGCAGAGCTCAGCAGTCGCTCCAGGGGATGGCTGCTGTTGCCTGGAATGCCGTGCTCAGGGATGGATCCGTGTGCCAGGGGTGGGCAGGACCCCCTCCCAGGCTCCCAGGGGATTTGGGGAGGGGGACATCCCTCTGTCCCAGCTGGAGGACGTGTCCCCCTCCTCTGGGGACAGGGGACTGCAGTGCCCAAGAGGGCTCGTGGGCTTAACACCTCCCCAGCCCCGTAGGAAATAGTTGGAATTCCTTGAAATTCCTGGCGTGTCTGGTGGGCAGGCAGGGAGCTGCTGACATGGGACACCCTCCCTGGCCCTACATGTCCCCAGGGACTGGAGCCCGGGGGGGGATCTTCCCAGCTTCCCAAGAGCCCCGGGCAGCGCTGGCAGCAGGATCTGGAGGAAAATGTAGGAAATGGTTGTTCCCATAGGATCAGAGTGCGGAGAGAAGGGCTGTGACCGAGGCTGGTGGAAAGGGGGGGTGTAGGAGCTCGGGCGGGGGCTCAGGGACCCCTTGGAAGGGGTCACTCCTTCCTGGCCCCTCACCTGCTCCCGATCCTTCCCACAGATCCAACCGGGACTGCCAGATCGACCAGCACCACCGCAACCAATGCCAGTACTGCCGCCTGAAGAAGTGCTTCCGAGTGGGAATGAGGAAGGAAGGTAACAGGGACGAGGGGCGGGGGTGCTTCCCAACCTGGCCTGGGAATCCTTGGGATATCCCTGTTTCCAACAAAACACACACCCCCCCTTTGCCCCTTTTTCTGGTGGTTTTTGGTTTTCCCTCCTCTCCTCGCCCCCCCCACCCCGTGTGTTTTGTTTGGAAAAGCCTTGGGACGCTCCTGGAGCAGGGATCACCTGCTGGGGTGGGCTCCTGGATCCCAGCAGATCCCACAGCCTGCTTTCCTCCCGCTCCCCGTCACCCGGGGGGGGGTGATGTGCGAACCCCAAATGCTTCTGCATCCAGGATGATCCCAAAAAACCTCAGGTTTATCCCCCAAAAATCTCCAATCCCTGGGGCTGGGGCTGTGCCAGGATGGGGCTGGAGATGCTGTGGCTGCTCCGTGGCAGGTGGCATTGACACAGGGAGGAAGAGGGGACGGATGCTGGAAGCAGGACAGTAATTCCCTCTTTTCCAGAGGAGTCGGGATGGCATTATTGCCACTTAGCATGATTTAGAGCTCTCATTTAAGTGCCTCACGAACAGCCCATAAATTAATTACCAGGGATTGAGCAAATACTGGGCACTAATGGGGGTGGGGGGAGCCGAAAAATGGCTCTTCCTGCCTGCAATTAGGAGAGGGAGCTCCGGGGCAACGGCGCTTCCAGGGGGGACGTTTTGTGTGGAAATAAATGATTCCTGCCGTGCCATGACCCCGGGCAGCAACTGCAGCTGGTGTGGGGGGCCCTGTGGTGCCAGCTGGGCACCCAACCTGGCGTGGCTGGGGCCGTGGGTGCTGGTGGAAGCTGATGGATCGCCGAGATATTAAATGGACGAGTGTGGCTCGTGCCACCTCCCTCTCCCCGGGCGCCTCAAAGCTGCTCCTCGTCCCTTGGGATGGCAGGACATGGCCCTGCTGGGGATGTCAGGATAGTGGGAGCATCCTTGTGGTGGGATAAGGCTCTGCTGGGAATGCTGGGGATGTGAGGATGGTGGGAGCATCCTGTGGTAGGATAAGGCTCCCAGCAGAGGCTGGGAATGCTGGGGATGCTGGACAGGTGGTGGGAGCATCCTTGTGGCAGGAGAGGGCTCTGCTGGGAACGCTGGGCAGGTGATGGGAGCATCCTTGTGGTAGGATATGGGAATGCTGGGGTTGCTGGGAATGCTGGGCAGGTGGCAGGAGCATCCTTGTGGTAGGATATGGCCCTGCTGGGGATGTCAGGATGGTGGGAGCATCCTTGTGGCAGGATAGGGCTCTGCTGGGAATGCTGGGCAGGTGATGGGAGCATCCTTGTGGCGGGATATGGGGATACCGGGGCTGTCAGGACAAATGGTGGGAACATCCCCATGGCAGGCTGTGGTGGGTGGGCGGTGGGACCACCCAATCCTTCCCCACCCTTCCCGTGGGCACTGGGAACGCCGGGAGCGGGCCGGGATTACCCGGCAGGACCCACCCACCCCTCCTCTCGTCCCGCAGCCGTGCAGCGGGGCCGGATCCCCCCGAGCCACTCCAGCACCAGCCCCAACACCATCCCCAGCGGGGAATACTTCAACGGGCAGCCGGTGTCGGAGCTCATCTCGCAGCTGCTGCGGGCTGAGCCCTACCCGGCCGCCCGCTACGGCTCCCAGTACGCGCAGCAGGGCAGCGTGATGGGCATCGACAACATCTGCGAGCTGGCCGCCCGCCTGCTCTTCAGCACCGTGGAGTGGGCCCGCAACATCCCCTTCTTCCCGGAGCTGCCCGTGTCCGACCAAGTGGCGCTGCTGCGGCTCAGCTGGAGCGAGCTGTTCGTGCTGAACGCGGCGCAGTCGGCGCTGCCGCTCCACATGGCCCCGCTGCTGGCGGCCGCCGGCTTCCACGCCTCGCCCATGTCCGCCGACCGCGTCGTCTCCTTCATGGACCAGATCCGCATCTTCCAGGACCAGGTGGAGAAGCTCAACCGGCTCCAGGTGGACTCGGCCGAGTACAGCTGCCTCAAAGCCATCGCGCTCTT
The DNA here is from genome assembly GCF_003945725.1 of Corapipo altera. Classification (NCBI taxonomy): domain Eukaryota; kingdom Metazoa; phylum Chordata; class Aves; order Passeriformes; family Pipridae; genus Corapipo; species Corapipo altera. Next base: position 1,188,240 of record NW_020884962.1, read on the forward strand.
CACGCCCGGTACGTCGGCGGTGCCGGGGGGGGTTTGGGCCGGGCTGGGCGTGGGAGCGACCAGGGAGGGGGTGTCCGCTGTTTTCCTGGGGGTTTGGGGTCCAGGGAGTGTCTGGAAGAGGGCAGAGGGACCTCCTTACCCGGTGCTTCACCGTGCGTTGTAGCGTCCCAGCGTGTCCGTCTGGATGCAGGGATGAGCTTCCCGGGGTGATGGGAATGGGATCTGCAGGAATGCAAATACCCCCTGGAAAACAGGGAGGTGGGAGCCTCGTCCCTTGGTCCATCCATGCTCTTCCCGTGCCACAGAGGTGGTTTTGGGGTCCAGGGAGCATCCGGGTCCTGTTCCCTGGTACTTTTCCCCTGTGGCGTGTTGCATCCTGGGTTTCTCTGGGTACAGGGATGAGCCTCCCCAGGGTGGTGGGAACAGAACAGATCTATAGGAACACAGATACCCTCAGGGAAATGGAGGGGGACCTTGGGGAACCCCATCCCTTGGTCCCTTCCGTGCCCATCCCACGCTGCAGCAGCGGCCCTGGGCTCCGGGGTTCATCCGGAGGTGGCAGAGGGTCCTCGTTCCCCGGCGCTTCACCACCATGGTTTTGGTCATCCCGGCGCGTCCATCTGGGTGCAGGGACGAGCGTTCCCTGCAGGAATGCAAACACCCCCTGGAAAACCATGAGGGTCTCACCCCTCGCTCCATCCATGCCCATCCCACACCGTGGAGTTGCCCGGTCCTTGCCGGCGCCACCACACCGGGCGGGAATTCGGGGGGGTGCTGCTGTCTGGGGGCATCTCCAACCGGTGCTCCCCGTTGCCTTGCAGACGCCTGCGGGCTGTCGGACCCGGCGCACGTGGAGGGGCTGCAGGAGAAGGCTCAGGTGGCCCTGACGGAGTACGTGCGCTCCCAGTACCCGTCGCAGCCGCAGCGCTTCGGGCGGCTCCTCCTGCGGCTGCCGGCGCTCCGGGCCGTGCCCGCTGCCCTCATCTCCCAGCTCTTCTTCATGAGGCTCGTGGGCAAGACGCCCATCGAGACGCTAATCAGGGACATGCTGCTGTCCGGGAGCACCTTCAACTGGCCCTACGGGACGGGGCAGTAGGGACGGAGCGCTGGGGGGGGGGACGTCCCGGGATCGCCCCCACAGCTGGACGTGGATTCGTTCCCGTGGTGTCCCCGGGGTGTAACTGTGCTGGCCCTCGGCCTCAGAGCTCTGTCTGCCACAGGAGGGGGCCCTGCTCCCCGCGGGAGCTGTGGGGTCACGGTGGTGTCCCCCAAAAAGAAGCGGGGGCGTGGCGTTGTCCCCCTGAATCCGAAGGTACTCCCCGTGTCGCCGCCGTTGGACACCGGACTGTTCTGGACCCCGTGGAGCTTCCCGACCCCACCCTGGTTCCCCCCCTCCCAGGGACTTTGGAGCATCCCCAGGGCTGGTTCCTCTCCCAACTGTGGAACTCGGAGCATCCCAAGGGACCTTGGAGCACCCCCGGGGCTGGTCCCTCCCTCTGCCTCTGTGCTGGAGCCCCAGGGAAGGGGGATCCCATCCCCTTCGCTCCCCCAAATCTGGATTTCAGATGTCGGAAGGCTCAGGCAGGAGGCGGTGGGAGATGGGACCAGCCAGGCTGGGACCCCTGGCTCTGTCGCCCCCCCACTCCAGTCCTGGGAATCATGGAAAAAAGGGTCATTTTAGAACCCCTTTGTGCCCACCAGGCCAGATCCAGCCTCGAGGACTGATGTGCTGAGCTTGGAGCAGCCCCCTTTTGGGGCTGATCCCACCTTCCACTGAAGCGTCTCCGGCGTGGGGGCACTGGGAGGACATGGGGACAGAATGGGGGTCACAGGAGGGGCTGGGGGAGTTTTTTGGAGTGTGAACAGCACCCAGCCCTTCCCCCTGGGCTCATTCCTGCTTTTCCCTCCCTCAGGCCAAACCCAGCACCCCCCACCCTCCCCACAGCGGGGGGGTGGGTGCCAGCAGCCCCCTCCCCATGGTCCTTGCCTCCCTGGGGGGGTTTTTAAGCCACATTTGGGCGAGAAAGGAGATTTTGGGGGACCAAAATCAGGCTGGAAAGGGGTGATGCTGCTGAAGGGGGGGTCCCCAGGGCTGGAGGGGGCACATGGAAGCGGGGGGGGTGGGCACAGCCAGCCAGGAGGGATCAGGGGGGTCCCCCCCCCTTGGTGTGACAGACGGCGTCAGGATTAGCCGGGATTTGGCATTTAGGTTGATTCACTGAAAATATAATCCTTGTTCAATGATACTAAACAAATGAATTAAGTCAATAAAAGATGTTTCTTACAGCCCCGGGGGTCTGGTGTGAGCAGAGATTTGGGAGGGGGGGGCTCATCACCCACCCCGGGGGGATGGAGCCAAGTGAGGGGTGTGATCCCTGCCCCCAAAAAAATGGAACCCCCTGTAAAACATCTAAAATTGGATGTTTTATGGGTAATCTGGGGATTTGGGGGGGGCTCCTGGGGGGTGGTGGTTAATGGGGGGGGGGGGTGTCCCTTGGGAATAAATCCTGCTGAGGCAGAGCTGGATCAGCAGGAGGGAGGGGAGGAGTCAGCACAGGGGTTGGGATTGGGGCTTTTGGGAGGGGGTTGGTGTTCCCCCTTTCAAGGTGGGGTGGTTTGGGGGACTCCTCCCCCAACCCCATAACCCCCCCCAAGCCCCTTTCACACCGACCCTGATTTAAAATCAATAGATACACTTCATTTATTTTAAAAAAAAAAAAATTGAAATATTACACAGTTTCAAAGAGTTCCTTATAAAATATCACCGGGAGGGGTCCCCAAAGGGGTTCTT
>NW_020884962.1:1191430-1200833 GCF_003945725.1 Corapipo altera
TCCCATGTGGTTATGGGGGAAAAAGGAATGAGGGGAGGTCCCCTGGGTGGGCAACACAGCATTTGGGGAGGGGGAGGCTGGAGAAGGACCCACAGACCCCAGAGCCCCCATGGGGTGGAGGGGGGTCCCACTGGGGGACAAGAACAGACGGACACAGCTCGGGGGGTTCTGACACCCCCAGGGTGACACCTCCCGGGCTTTGGGGGGGGGTTCCTGGCCTCTTATCCAGCACTTCCCCACCCTGGACCCCCATCACCCCCCTGGCACGGCCGGGGCTGCTCCAGGAGGACACGGGGCGTCCGTCTGTCCCCCCTCCTGCTTCCTTCCTGGCCTTTGTGGGCTGTTTGTGCCGGAAGCCGGTCCCTGCCTGGATGGGGGCCCTGGGGACATCCGGCCGGTCACGCCGCTTCCGACGGCACCTTCCCCCCCACTAACGAAGCCACGGCTAATTGGGGGCCGCCAGGTGACAGGGCCAGCGGCGTGGGCACAGCCGTGTCCCCGGGCCACGCCGGGACGGCAGCGGGTGGCTTCGGTGGCTCCCGCCCGCTCGAAGGTCACCCCGTTATCTGGGTCCCATAAAACGGGAACAGGACGTCCCAGGAGGGAATCACACCCCGAAACCTCCCCGGTTGAGGGGGGGGTGTCACCTGAGGGTGACTCCAAGTGTCACCAAGCCGAGAAAGACCCCCCCAGGGGACCCCGGGGAGTGGGGCCCTGTGTCCCAGAGGGGCAGGAAATGCTTTGCAAGGGAGGGACTTTAACCAAATAAATAAAACCCCAACAAAGGGATTTCTGCGAAATGAAAAATAAATATTGGACTTGCAGGCGAGGGTGAGGCGTGGGGACATGGGAGAGAGAAGTGGGGACAGGGAGAGAGGAGTGAGGACAAGGAGAGAGGAGTGGGAACATGAGGAACACCTGGGGAAAGGTGTGAGGATACAGAGAGAGGAGTGGGGACATGAGGGACAGAGAGAAAGACATAGGGAGACACAGACATGGAGCACAACGTGGGGGGACACGAGAAGCAAGGTGTGGGGACACGGGGGGACACAAGGGGACACGTGGAACAAGGTGTGAAGGGAAACATGGAGTGAGGTGGAGGGACATGCAGAGCACAGCCCAGATTTCCAGGGCTGGAGAACTCCAGGTCTGCATTGAAGGATGGGGATGAGAATGGGACAGGGACAGGGACAGGGAAGCAGTCCCCAGGGAGAACCTGGGCAGTCCCTCCTCACCCAGAGCACAGCAGCACCCCCAAAGCCACGCTCTGCACATTCCCAATCCTCCTTCCCTGCAGGATGCTGCAGGCATTCCTGAACCCTGTCCAGGCTCGGGGAGCTGCAGAGCCGGGGCAGGACGTGGCACATCCCCAGGCCAGACTGGGACCAGCACGGGGAGGGGGGTCTCCAACATCCCCCTCGCGGGGACGCGGGCTCAGGGGAGCTGTAAATCCCTCGGCTTCCTGCTGGCACATCCCCGCAGAGCCGAGTTAATCATTGCCCAGACCGAAACCGCGCAGTGTGGCCGGGCAGGTCCCCGGGCAGGTCCCCGGGTAGTGTCCCCTGGCTGCTGTTTTGAGCACTGTCCCACGGCCAGCGAAGGGGCCAGGACCCGGCCAACACTCCAGCAGGGAGCCCCTGGCCCCCAGCCCATCAGGTCCCGCCCTGTTTGCCTTTCAGCGAGTTTGGGACCAGCTCGTCCAGTTTTTGCACGCCGGGAAAAGCTCAGTGGTGCCGGGGAATGGCAAAGGCTGGGAAAACACGGGGTGACAGGGAGGGACACGGGGAGTGTGATAACGGGGTGTGCAAACACACCAGGACTGGGCTCTGGGGTGCCAGGCTGGGCAAGGGGAGGGGTCCCCACGCAGCCCTGGGGTCCCCACACAGCCCTGGGGTCCCCACGCAGCCCTGGGGTCCCCACACCCTCCCTGTGCTCACCCCAGCACATCCCGACCCACCCCTGCCTTGGGAATGTTTGGCACAGGGCAGGCAGGGAGGAAGCTCACAGGGATTCTGCCCTCTCTCAGGACCCCCAGCCCCCCTCAGACTCACCCACTCCTCCACGTTGGGACCCTCCTGGGCCACCGGCACCTTGTCCCAGTAGATGTTTGGTTTTCCGTATTTCCAGATCTTGCTCCGCGTCTTGTGAGCGAAGAAGCAGATGAGGCAGAGGAGGATGACGATGAGGAACCCGCAGACGATGGCCACAGCCTGGAGGGGAGGAGGGAGGGGGCTCTCAGGGTGGGGGTCACAGGGGCTGGGTTCCCTGGGACGAGCAGGAATTGCTCCCTTTATCCCCAAATCCTCCTGATGTTGGACTCCTACCATGGCAGGGGGAGAGGGGCAGAGTCCCCCCATCCTGGGATGGAGCCCATCAGGGGTTCCAGAGATTTAGGGGCCAGGTCAAGCAATGGAGGGTGGTTTATTTTCCCAAGGGGACAGGACAAGTTTGGGATCTGGGAAGCAGCGTGGAGCTGGCACCCTCCAGCACCTCCCTGCAGCACCCTGACCCCACCGCCGGCTCAGCCACGCGCCAGCTCCCACACCAGGCATCCCAAACGGCTGCCATGAGCCAGATCCCTGCAGCCACACAGGAACCGGGATGGAGTAGGCCCTGCTTGGCCTTGGCAGGGAGCAGGAGCAGCCGGGGCCGGGCTCAGGAATGTGGCACGGCCGGCACGGCCGGATGGGAACCGGCAGCGCCGGTCCAGCACGTGTGCCACCAGCTGGAGCCCCGGGGCTGGGGACGGGGCTGGGGACGGGGCTTGAGGGCTCTGGTTGCCCCACGGACCCCTCGGGGTCCCAAGCTGGGCTGGTGGCACCAGCAGTGCCCAGCTGGCACCCTGACCCTTCCCAGCCCCGCAGAGTCCCAGCCCCGCTCCAACACTTTTACAGTTGAGGAGAACAAAGGTCCAGAAACTGGGTCTGTGTCGGGTTGAGAGCCCGTCCCGTCCCCTCCCCGAAACTCCTGGTGCAGGCAGATGGATCACCCCGGGTCCTCCCGCACCCCTGGATTGTCCCAGCCCTTCCCACAGCCCTGGATCACCCCGATTCCTCCTGCAGTCCCAGCTCATCCTGGATCCTCTTACAGCCCTGGATCACCCCAATTCCTCCCACAGCCCCAGATAATCCTGGTTCTTCCCACAGCCCCTGCTCAGCCCAATTCCTCCCACATCCCTGGATCACCCCGACTCCTCCTGCAGTCCCAGCTCATCCTGGTTCCTCCCACATCCCTGGATCACCCCATTCCTCCCACAGTCCCAGATAATCCTGGTTCTTCCCGCAGCCCTGGATCACCCCAGTTCCTCCCACAACCCCAGGACACCCCGATTCCTCCCAAAGCCCGGGATCACCCTGATTTCTCCCACAGCCCTGGATCACCCCAATTCCTCCCAGAGCCCCAGCTCATCCTCGTTCTCCCCCACATCCTCAGCTCATCCCAACTCCTCCTGCAGCCCTGGATCACTTGCCCCGGTTGCCGCTACACCCCCAGATCATCCCAGTTCCTCCCGCAGCCCCAGATCACCCCAAACTCATTAAAGAGAGAGGGAAAATGCCAAGAGCAGGACAGGGACCGAGGGCAGAACAGGGACTGAGGGTAGGACATGTGGTCACCCACCCTCTCCCTCCCCAACTCCACACCCCGTGGGACGAAGCCCAAAGGGGTCTGTGCCCAGAGCGGGGGGGGGGGGGGGTGGGCCCAGCGCCGGGGCCCCCCCCCCCCCCCCCGGGGGGGCACGGCCGAGGGGGGGGGGGGCCGGGGGGGGGGGGGGGGGGGGGGTGTCTGGCCAGAGCTGGGGCTGCCCCCTCACCTCCTGGGGGTCCACGGTGCAGTAGTGGTACAGGTACTGGTTGAGGTAGGTGCTGCCGCTGTAGATCTGGCTGCACATGGTCAGCAGGGGGTTGTAGTAGTAGCTGCCCGTCATCTGCGCCTGGGGGTTGACGCCCACGACGTAGACGATGGAGGCGATGAGCATGGCCAGGGCCAGCACCGCGCTCACCACCAGCACCACCAGGTAGAAGCGGCGCGAGCGGGTGCTGCTGGACTTGCTGACGCCGGCCACGAAGAGCCCCAGCTGGGCCAGGAAGCAGAGCACGGCCATGGCGATCATGAAGCCGTTGGCCGCCCGCGGGTTGGTGACGCCGCCGTAGTACCCCCCGTAGCCGTACCCGTAGTTCAGCCCGCTGCCGTAGTAGCCGGAGCCGTAGTAACCCCCCAGGCCGTTGCCGTAGAGCCCCCCGAAGCCGTAGCCGTACTCCCAGGCCAGGGTGGAGGCCACGCAGGCGAAGATGGCGATGCAGAGCAGGATGACCGCGGCCTCCAGGATCCTCACCACGCCCGGCGGCGACGACCACTTGTAGAAGTGCTGCGGCACGTCCTCGATGTAGTAGGAGCCCGGCGGCGGCGAGCGGGCCCCGTAGTCGTAGCCGTAATCGCCCGTGGGGGCCCCGTAGCCCGTGGGGGGGCCGTAGCTGGTGGGGGGGGCCGTAACCCATCGGGGGGCTGTCGTAGGGCTTCTTGCTGAACATGGTGGCGGAGCCTGGGGGGGACACGGACGGAGAGTCAGAGCCGGTTGAGTGCCAGGAGGTGCCGGGAGGAGGAACCGCCGCGTTTCCACCGCCCCGTGGGGACTTTGGTCCCCCCCCCTCCCCACTCCCCGTCACCAGCACCGTCAACACCCGCCCAACGCCGCGGCACCGGAGTCAGCGCGGGGAAACTGAGGCACGGGCGCGGTGAGTCACCGGCGGCGCCCGGCCCGTCACACCCCGGCCCTGCCCCACGCCGGGGACCCCGAAACACCCCCACAGCGGCCCGAGGAACCGGGGATTGTTTAAATTCTCCTGAAAGCAGCACAGCGCTTACCCGGGGCCCGCCCCCGCCCCGAGGGTACCGCCGTAAGCAGATCTGAAGGATTAAAGAGGAAAATAATAATAATAATAATAATAATAATAACAACACGGGGCACGTGAGCAGCAGCCCCCAGGAAAGTGGTGAATCGGTGCGCAAAAATTTGGGCGGGGTGTCTCAAAATCGATGCGGGGACCTCCCCACGCGGTGCAGAGACCCCGGCCCGGAGCAGGGAGCAGCACCTGAATCAGGGGAAACCTGAAGCCCTGTGGGAAATCCAACCCAGGCACCCGTTCTGGCGGAGCTCAGCGGCAGGATCAGACCCCCATGTTGGGTGGGGGTGGGTTGGGAGGACCCCCTGAGCCGCGGCAAGGGTGGGCACTGGGCCCCAGTGGTGCCCCCGGGGCTTTGGGGCTGCCCGACCCAACCCCTCTCCACTTCAAGTGTCCCAACATCCCCCTGTCCACAAACCCCCGAACCTCCGGATCGCGGTCGGATTCACCCCCGGACCGCGAACTGATCCCCCCGCCCTCCCGGGGGTCCGAGCGGCCACCGGGACCCGGCAGCTGCGGGGACCCCCCCGAGCGGGACTGGGGGGGTCTCGGGCTCCCGGAGCGGGAACCGGAGCGCGACGCCCCCCGGGGCCGGGGGGAAGGACACGGGAGGGGGATCCTGGGGTCCCTTCCCCTCTGAGGGGGCAGCGGGCGGGCAGCGAGACCCCCGGTCCCGCCGCCCGGGGAGGAGCAGCGGCCTCTCGTCTTTGGGAGCCCCGGTACCGGTGGGGATCCCGGTGGGGACCTCGGTGGGGAGCCCGGTACCGGTGCGGACCCCGGTGGCCGGTCCCGCGGGGGTCCGCGGTGAGACCCCGGTACCGGTGGCGGAGTTCGGCGGCCGGTACCGGCGTGGACCCCGTGGGGAACTCGGTGGCACCGGAGGGGATTTCGGTGCCGGTGGGGACGCCGGTACCGGAGGGAGGCTCGGCGGGGACCCCGGTACAGGTGGGGCGGCGGGGAAGGAAGAACCCCCCCCGTGCGCGGCGGGGCGCGGGGACCCCCCGTGCGCCCTCCCGCCCCGGGAGCCCGCTCGCCCCGCGGGGCCGCGGCCGGGGCCGGTACCGGGGGAGGGGGTCCCGTCACCGCGGAGCCACTCACCTGCCGCCGCCTCCTCCGCTTTGTTCACCTTAAAATGGCAGCCGGGAGCGGCGGGAGGCGGCGGCGGCAGCGCTGCGGGACCGGCCCCGGGTCCCGCCCCCGGGAGGGGTGGGATGGGGGGGTGGGAGCACCGGGATCCGCCTCGGAGGGGGGGGGGGGGGGGGTGAAATTGGGGGTGAAATCGGGGGGCGATGAAATTGTGCCCCGTGCTGAGGGTCCCGAGGGCGCTGCGGTGGGATGGGGGCACTCGCGGCCCCCGGACACGGTGGGTGCCCCGGGATGCGCGTTAAGACCCCCGCAAAAAAAAGTTGAGACACCCCTCCCAAAAAAAAAAACAAAACAAAACACCACCACGTTTCTTAAACCCGGTTACTGAATTAAAGCCACTTCAGCAGCTGCACCCCCTGTCCGGGGAGGGGGGTGAGGGGTTCCCCGATTCCCAGGGATAAGATGGGGGCACAGCCGGGGCCTGGGGACAGGCAGGACCCACCCAGCGCTCGGGGGTCCCGGGGCCACGAGGCTCCACGAGGACCTCCAGAATGAGGAGCCGGTGGGTTTGCTCCCCGTTCCCGCGTGGGTGCGATGGGTCGGTGGGTACCGGGTGATCCCTGGTGGGTACCGGGTGATCCCCGCGGCAGCGCCACCCCCTCCCCATCCCCTGGGGTGCCTCGGGCGGGGGAGGGTCCCCCGGCCCGGGCACAGGCTCAGGAGCCACCGGCGCTGGGGTGGGTGACACGATTGTACTCCTGGATCCGCGCCTTGAGGTGCGTCAGCTTCTTCTTCAGGTACTCACAGCGCCGCTGCTTCTCCAGCCAGGCTGAATCCTGCCGGGAATAGCCCTGCCAAGGCACCGGGGTCTTGTGATGCCCAGGGCACACTGCCCCCCCGCTCCCCAGAACAAATCCTGAGCCCTCCCGCTGCTCACCCTCCTCTTCCTCACGAACTCACAGCGGTTGTGGGTCACGTCCCGGAGCCCCGCGGGGGGTTCAGCCCTAATGAGGTGGCTGGAGGTGACAAATCCGGAGGGCTCAGGGGCACCCAGAGTTCCTCCGGCACCTCCGGCGCTTCCAAGACCTGCGGCAAAACCCTCCCCCAGGGCGCAGCCAAGAAATTCCAACGCTCATTAATTTTCCAGGAGCTGCCTTCGGGCGCTGCTGGTGCCAGCGGAGCCTGGGGGTCCACGTGTCTCCTCCTGTCCCCCCAACACCCTCTGCAGCCCCTCCCCAGGCTCACCCCTAATCCCTGCAGAGAACGCCCAGCTCATCACACCCACGGGACGGTGCCCCGTGCCCACCCAGGGACCCACCGTCCTGCCCGGGGGGTGACATGTGGCACGGAGCTCCCGGTGCAGATCCACGTATTCCGCCAGCTGGTCCTGGAAGACGCCCTTGTAGCCCTCCTGCTGCCGGGGGCTCAGGATCGCCGGGTACCTCCTGCCCCCCCAAAACCACGGGGCTCAAGTGCTGCCCTCGCCGCCGGGACCCTCGTGGTTGGGTCACGGGGGATCCGTGACACCCCCGTGACCACCCCAGTTGCCAAAGGGACACTTACACCACGTAGTCGGGGACGGCGCGTGGTCGGGGCGACAGTCTGGGGGCGACAGACCTGTCCCCCCGCTTCTCCTGCTCCCCGGCAGGACGGGTCCTCCCCGGGGGTCCCGGCGGTGCCACCACCTCGTCCTCGAAGGTGACACGCCTGGCACGGGCTGGCGGCGGCTTCGGGACGCAAGGGAAGGGTGTGAGGTGGCAGCGCCGCCGAGCCGGGGGACAGGGCGGGGACCACCCGGGGCTGCCCCCGCTCCCGGTGACCGCGGGACCCCCGGGGACCTCCCGGGGCTTCCAGGTCACCTCGCCCCGCCGCACGTGGAGGCTGCGGGCCGGGCAGAGCAGCGCCGGGAGGAAGAGGAGGGTGAGAGCAGAGACAGCAGCGAGGGGGGCCCGTGACACAGCCCCCCAAGGGTGGCAGTCCCCCGCCACTGCCAGTGACACGAGGGACATGAGACCCGACGGGGCGGGGGGGCAGGAGGATGCTGCGGTCACCGAGGGGTGGTCGTCAGCCCCAGCCGCCCCCGGCCCCGCCAGGCAGGACTTAACGGGGGTCCAACGCCCCCAGCCCAGCCCGGGGGCTCAGCCCCCCGCTCCCGCTCCGTACCGGGCGGTCCCGGTGTCCCGGCGGGGCGGGGGGGCTCGGCCAGCGGCTCCCGGCGGTTTTGGGGTGACGGGGGTGCCCCGGGGGCATCCGGCTTCGCTCCCGCAGCTCCGGGCTGGGTCCCGCTGGAGGAGAAGCCCCGGGATGAGGGGGACGGGAGCGAACCCCCCGGTCCCGGTGTCCCCGGCCCCTCCTCCTCCGCGTCTCAGCTTCCCCCGCGGTCCCCGTCGCTCCCACGGGGACACAACCGTGGCCGGGGGTGTCACCTCTGGGGCATGAACCACCGTCCCAGTCCCCCCAAACCTGGACTGGGATGGAAAGCACCCACTGGTGCTCCCAGCACCCAGGAGCAAGGACCCCTCTGGACCCCCTCAGGGCAGGAGGGAGGGAGGGTCCCCCCCACGACCCCGCGAGTCCAGCAGCCGCTGGGTCACTCCCAGACGCTCCGTGTCCCCTCCGGTCCCCGTGCCAGCCCCTGCAGGGCAGTGTCCGGCCCCCGAACCCCGCCACCAACGTTACCTGCCCGTCTCATGGGGGGGGACGCGGCCCCGGGACCCACCGCGATGTCCCTTGGCCGCCGCCCACCGGCACCGCCGCCACCACCAGTGCCACCACCAGTGCCACCAGTCACCGCCACCACCGCCCGGCACCGCTGGTTAATCATTAACAGCCCCGTGCCACCCCAAACCGTGGCACGGGGCCCCGCGTGGGCAGCCTGGGGCCCCTGCCCCCCCCCCCGAAGTGCCCCCACTGTCCTGCCCCCGCCTTCTGCAGGACCCCAACACCCACATCCCGGGGCTGCAGAGGGGGAGCCGGGGTACCCCAGAACAGGCTCGGGATGCTCCATCACCCACCCCAATCTGCTGCTGTGAGCCCCCCCAAACCTGCCCTAGTGGGGGGCTGCAAGCCCCCGGCCCTCCCAGTGCCCCCCCCCCTCGCCCCCCGAGGGGTTTGGAGCCCCCACACCAGCCCCATCCACCCCCACAAGGTTCCCAGGGTGGGGGGAGTGACAAAGACCGCCCAAAACACCCTCTTTCACCCCCTTTCACCCCCCCAGGACCCCATCCCGCCCCCCCGCCGGGGGGATCCCGCTGCCGCGAGCAGAGAGTGACGCGTCCAGTTCAGGCTCCTTTAATTTGCGCCTCAGCCCCTCCCGGACCCCCCCCACGGCGGGGGGGAGCAGGACCGGCCCCGGAGGGGGGGTGCAGGGCTGTGGGGGTCCCGGCAGAGGGTCCTCGCCCACCCCGCGGGGGGGG
>NW_020884962.1:1200933-1208024 GCF_003945725.1 Corapipo altera
CCCCCCCCAGAAATCCTCCACGCTGGGGCTCAGCCCTGCTCTCACCACAGGGGTCTCTCCCCGCTCCGCACCCTCCAGGTAAGACCCCAGGCGTCCCCCCACCCTGTCCCCAACCTCCACCCCCTCCACACCCGGGGGTCAGCCCCTAACCCCCCCCCTCACAACACTCAGGGCTCCTGGTTTCTCCCCCCTCTCCCTCTGCCCCCCTCCCAGGGCTGCTCCAGCCCCCCCACTGCAGCACTTGCTGCATCCCACCCCCCCAAAAAGCCCTCCTGGAGGCTGGGGCTCAGCTCCCACCCGGTCGGGGGGGTGCAGGGGGGGGGCTCGGGGGGGGCTCCAGCCTCAAGCCAGCACAGTGAACGCAGGAAATTTATACAGGGCTTTACAGAACAAAGCTACTGAAATCAGCCACACGATGGCCAGACATAAGAGGGGCCCCCCCAGACCCCCCCTCCCCATCACCCGCTGTCCGAGGAGGTGGGGGGGTGGCAGAGGGGGACCTGTGCCCCCCCCCCCATACACCCCCCTCCCTACCAACTGCTGTCTGAGGAGGTGGGGGGGTGACAAAGGGGGACCTGTGGGTGCCCCCATAACCCCCCCACCCCATCACCCACTGTCCATTGTAGGGGTGGGGGTGCAAAGGGACCTGGGGGTGCCCCCCCCATCACCCGCTGTCCGAAGAGGGAGGGGGTGACAGAGGAGGACCCGGGGGTGCCCCCCACAGCCCCCTCCCTACCACCCGCCGTCCAAGGGGGTGGAGGAGGTTGTAAAAGGGCACCCGTGGGTGCCCCCAGCACCCCCCACCCCTCACCCGCTGTCAGAGGCGGGGGGGGCACCGGCAGGGGCGCGGGGGGCGCGGGTGGGGGTGCAGGGGGCCGTGGCCGAGCAGAGCCGGGGGGGCCAAGCCCCCAGGAGCTCCCTCTGCTGCTGGCCCAGGGCCTGGCTCACCAGCCCGGGCAGGGCCAGCAGGCTCAGCCCCAGCGCCTCCAGTTTGCTCTCCAGGGCTCCCAGTCGCTTCTCCAGGTCCTCGTGGCGCTCCTGCAGCTCTGAGACCATGTCGTACATGATGTTCTGGGTCTGGGGGGAACCACAGCGGCACGGGGGGGGGCTCAGTGCTGGATCCCCCCACAGTGGGGTCCCCCTGAATCCCCCCAGACCCCACCCTCCCTCAGCGTCGCTCACCTTGGCCAGGTCCACCAGAGTGTTGGCCTGGTCGTTGAGCTTCCGCTGCTCCATCTTCACACTCCTCAGCCTGGGGAGACACCAGGGGGGTTGTTCAGGCTCGGTGACTCCCCCCATGAGCCCCCTCAGACCCCCGTGAGCCCCTTTAGACCCCCATGCAGCCCCCCCACAGCCCAGCATGCAGTCCCCCACCCCACCCCAACCCCACGAGCACATCCCCTGCCCCTCCATCCCTGCGGCCCAGACAGAGCTGGGGGGGCCACCCCGAGGTGTCCCCCCCGCCCCAAACGTGGCAGCCAGAGCTCATGCAAAGGGGAGCAGCCGGGGAGGGGGGGGCAGAAAGGGGGTGACTTACTTCTGAGCTCTGCAGGGACAGGGCAGAACAGAGACAAAACACAACAGCAGGTTTAATAACACCACGAAGAGCGCGGGGGCACGAGAGCAGAGCAGCACGACCCCCCCACACCACGGACCCCCACCCAAGCCAGGCACCCCCCAGCCCCACCCCCCTAAAGCAGGAGGCACCCGAGGGGGCTCAGAGCCCCCCAGCCCTGCTCCCCTGACAAAGAGACAAGGTCACACCAAACCTCATCAACTGGGCACCCCTGGGGTCACCCCTGGAGCAACGGGGTCCCCATGTGTTGGGAGAGTATCCCATGGTGGGGGGGGGGACAGGGGACAGGAGGCAGGGACAGGGGACACCAGGGATGGGGGACAAGGACAGGACACAGGGGATGGGGAGAGGGGGACAGGGATGGGGGACACAGGGGATGGGGAGGAAATGGGGATGGGGACAGCAGATGGAGGACAAGGACAAGGGACAGGGGACAAGGAAAAGGGACAGTGACAGGGGAGGGGGACAGTGGAGATGGGGCCAGGAAATGGGGAATGGGGACAGGGGACAAGGACAGGGACAAGGGACAGGGGACAAGGACAGGGACCTCCTGGCTCCCAACCCAGAGCTCCAGGCAGGTGCAGAAGGGGAGGAAGCACCCAGCTCTCCTCCTGGGAAAAAAACAAAACCTCTGGGATGGGACACCATTCCTGGTAGGAAGCAGGTAAAGGTTTGGCACTTACTGATGGATGGCTTGGAGGAACTTACGCTGGTGTTTCCGAACTTTGGCATGGTCGATCTTCTTCACCAGCTTGGTGTGTTTGTAGATGAGCCACGTTTCCCTGAGTACGTTGGCAGCAGCATTTTTCACCTGGAAGCCACCGGATGCCCAGGGGTGAGGGGTGGGTGGGGTTGGGGGAGGGCCGGTCCTGCCGCTCGGGGGAGGGGGGCCGGGGGGTCTCACCCGCTTCGTGAGCTGCGTGTCCATCATGAAGTTGTGGACGTGTTTCTCCGCTTTGGTGAGCTCCAGCTTTCTGGCCACCACGGCCACGACCAGCGCGGTGCAGCCGGCGCCCTGCGGGCAGGGACCCCCGGGGGTGTGTGTGTCCCCAGCTCTGGGGGGCACAGGGGCCGTGTGTGTGTCCCCCCCCCAGCTCTGGGGGGCACAGGGGCCATGTGTGTGTCCTCCAGCTCTGGGGGGTGCAGGGTCATGTGTGTGTCCCCCCAGCCCTTGGGGGGCACAGGGGCCGTGTGTGTGTCCCCCCCCAGCCCTGGGGGGTGCAGGGGCCGTGTGTGTGTGTGTGTCTCCCAGCTCTGAGGGGTGCAGGGCCGTGTGTGTGTGTCCCCCCAGCCCTGGGGGGCACAGGGGCCGTGTGTCTGTGTGTCCCCAGCTCTGGGGGATGCAGGGCCATGTGTGTGTGTCCCCCCAGCCCTGGGGGGCACAGGGGCTGTGTGTGTGTGTCCCCCCAGCTCTGGGGGTTGCAGGGGCCGTGTGTCTGTGTGTCCCCAGCCCTGGGGGCCGCAGGGGCCGTGTGTCTGTGTGTCCCCCCCCCCGCCGCGGCGCTCACCATGATGCCGGTGAGCAGGCACACGCCCTTCCCGCAGTAGGTGTGCGGCACCATGTCCCCGTAGCCGATGGACAGGAAGGTGATGGAGATCAGCCACATCGCCCCCAGGAAGTTGCTGGTCACCTCCTGCTTGTCGTGGTACCTGCCCGGGGCCGAGCGCAGCCGCTGTCACCGCTGTGTCACCTCCCGAACCGCGCTCATCCCTCCACGAGGGGTTTGGGGCGTGTTCCCAGGCAAGGAGAGTCCCCAGGCTCCCAGATGTGCTGCTGGGAGCCCCAGAGAAGTTGGGGACACCTCGGGGACATCAGGCACGGCCGCTCCAGACACTGGGAGGAGGGATTCCCCGAGTGGGCTGTGCCCCCCCAGGAGTGGGGTTGGGTCAGGGGGTGCTGCTGGATGAGGGCAGCAAGGGGACAGGCTCAGAGCAGCCCCCCAGTGACCTCCATCCCCCTGGAGCCCTCCCAGAGATCTCAAAGCACAGCACATGGGTGTCACCACAGACCCCCGGGGAGGGGACACCCCGTCCCTGCAGAGACCTGGATGAACCGGGGCACCCCGAGCTCCTTGGGGGGCCACTCCGGCTCCAAAGGGCCCCGAGAGCAGCGTGGGTGACACTGGGTGGGCAGTGGGGGACGCTGTGCTTTGAGATTCCGTGGCCGGAGCCGGTGCCACGGACACGGCCGGCCGTGCCCCCCACCCCTCCCCGAGGGACCCCCGTGACAGGGGGACGAGCCCGGCCGGGGACACAGAGCAGCGGCCAAGCTGGGCAGCAGGGCTGGGACATGCTGGGAGCAGTGGGGAGCTGGGAAAACGGGGTGCTGGGGGTGAGGGGAGGGAAGGGGGGAGACGGGAGCAAGCCAGGAGAGGGGGGGCTCAAGCGTGCGGTGAGGAATTTAGGATTGCTGCGTCCCCCCACCCGGCCCCCCCGGGGGGCTTGGAACCTCATCTGGCACTGAGGGGCATGGCAGGGAGATGGGGGGGCACCACGGGACAGGGTGGTGTTGGGGGCACCCCACACCCTGGGTGGGGTTGGCAGCCCGGGATGTCACCCCACAGTGATGCTCCCCAGGACCTGCAGATCTCCCCACTCCCAAGGAGCACCTGGGACTCCCTCCAGGCACTCAACACATGCAGGTTAAGGAGGGGAAACACCAAGGAACGATGTCCAGAGCCAAGGAAAACCCTTTGGAGGCTCATCCAAAGCCTCCCGTTCAAAGCAATAAGGATCCAGTGGCTCCTTCCCAGCTTCTTGCCGGGGTTTCCCCTTCCAGGGTCACCCCAGAACCCACAGCAATCCCTGCAGCAACCTCCCCTCCAAGAGCCCCCCAAACGCCAGCACAGAAGGAGCTGTGCCCAATCCCCCCTCCCAACAGGACCCCCATTCCGTGCCCACAGCCAGGCTGGGCACCACAGACCCCCAGCTGGGGGGCACAGGGGGGACAGGAAGCAGCTACTGAGGTTCCAAGTGGAAAAGGGCTCCAGCCCCTTTCCGTGTCCACGGCCCCTTTGCCCCCCCGGCCCCTCAGCCCTGCCCTCCCCCCCCCCCCCCCCCCTCGGCCGCGCTAAACCCAAAATTGGGGGGAGAAAACCGGGGGGGGGCGGCCCCGCCCCGGACGCGCGGGGGGTCCCTGGGGTCACTCACAGTTTGTCCGTGCAAGCAGCGGGGGGTCGGGGAGGGAAAACAAGAGCAGTTAATGCGCGGCCCCGGGAGGGGGGGGGCGGGGGGCCGGCCCAGAAGGGGTGGGCATGGGGAGGGCACCGGTGCGGGCATCCTGGCCCCGCCCCGCGGGAGCAGCTGAGGAGCACGGGCACACCCCGAGCCAGGTCCCCTCCGTGGGACCCCCACCCACCTCCTGGGACCCCTCCGGGAGACCCCCGGATCCTCAGTCCCCTCTGTGAGACCCCAGGTCCTTGGTCCCCTCTGAGTGACCCCCAGCTCCACCTGGGCAGCAGAGAGTGGGTCCTGCCCCACCCCAGGGGGGCACAGAGGAGTTTGGGAGAGGTTTGGGGACACCCTGGGGGTCCGGCCACCCCCACCTTGCCTTGGCGAGCGAGTTCGGTTTGGAAAAACCACCGTGGCCACCACGGGGGTCCCACCAAGGGGGGTCAGCCCGGGCAGTGGGGGGCTCTTCTCCAAGAGGTCTCTTCCCCAAGGGGTCTCTCCTCTGCCCTGACCCCCCCTCGGGGTCTGCACCGTGTGTCCTCAGCTGCCCCCCAACCCCATTACCCCCCCGACCCCTCCGGGGAGCCCCCCCCGCACCTCTCGCAGACGCGGACGGTCCAGGCGGCGATGATCCAGGAGGAGATGCTGAACACCAGCAGGACGGTGCCGGGGCAGATGGTCATGAGGGTCTTCATGACGAAGCGGGTGTTGAAGTTGATCTTGTTGAGGGCCCCGATGCTGCGGGACGAGGCGTCGGTGAAGAGTTTGCTGTGCAGGAGCATCACGCGCCCGATCAGGTAGAGCCGCAGGAACATGGGGATGGACAGGATGATGTCCACGTCGGCGTCGGCCACGGAGGCGGCGTAGGTGAAGGCCAGGCGGGCGGTCCAGGTGAACAGGTACTGCCCGGGGATGGGGTGGATGGCGCACACGATGAGCTCCAGCGCGATGAAGAAGATGCGCTCGTAGGTCATGGCGATGCGCCAGTCGTCGGCGCCGTTGTCCACCATGAACAGCTGCGGGGGCACAGAGGGCGCCGGTGGGACCCCCGGGGTGGCAGGACCCACCCCCGGAGACCCCCATGGGCGGGTGCCCCTCACCTGGATCTCCCTGGCGTGGTACATGACGATGAGCCCCAGGAGGATGAGGGTCGAGAGGCTGATAAGGCATTTCAGTGCAAACGAATACGACGACTCCTGCCAGGGGAGCGGGGCAGGGTGAGCCCAGACGGACCCCCGGACCGACCCCCACCCGCCTCCCACCGCCCCCCCAACCTTGGTGTAGACCCCCCAGGACAGCTCCGTCTCCGTGACCATGACCACGATGCCGAACATCCCGAAGATCAGGGCGTAATCGCTGAGGCGCTTCCGCTTCTCGAAGAGGGCTCGCCGGTGGCCCAGCTTGTACCCGATGTTCTGGTTCCTCCGGGGTTCCCCTCCCCGCTCCTCGGCCCCATCCTGCCCCGGGGCTGCCGCCGGGCCGGGCTCCGGACCCCCGGGCTGCTCCGGCCGCGACACCACCACCTCGAGGCCGGGGGACGGGCAGGGCCGCAGGGGCTGGGTCTCCCCCTCGAGCGGGTGCAGGGAGCGGGCGGAGGCGCTCAGGGGGCCCCGGGGCCGTGTCACCCCCCCATTGTACCGGCAGCCGCTCATGGCTCTGGCGGGGAGGGGGCCGGGCGATCCCGCATGGCTCAGCGGCGCGGGGGCGACCTGTGGGACAGGGGACCTGCGTGGGTGGGGGGGGCCACGGGGAGCCGGGATCGGCGTCCTCGTCCCGCCCGGCACCGGGTGATGCTTCCCAGGGACACGTCCTGCCCGTGGGGACACATCCTGCCTATAGGGACGTGCCCTGCCCACGGGGGACGCGTCCTGCTGGGGGAGACACGTCCTGCCCATGGGGACGTGTCCCACCCACCGCGGACCTGTCCTGTCCTGTCCTGCCCGTGGGGGACGCGTCCTGCCGGGGGGGACACGCCGTGCCTACAGGTGCGTGTCCTGCCCACGGGGGGGGACGCGTCGCGCTCATGGAGGACGCGCCCGCGTCCTGCCCACGGGGGGGACGCGTCGTGCCTGCGGGGACATGTCCTGCCCGTCGGGGACGCGCCCGCGCCCTGCCCACGGGACCGCGTCCTGCCCCCGCCGCAGCCCCGCCGCCCCCTCCGCACCCCCGGGGCTGTGCGGACCCCGAGCCCAGGCCGTGCCCGCGCCCCGCGGTGCCCCCCGCTCGCCGGGCGCTGCCGCTGCCCCGCGGCCCCGGGACGGCTCCGCTCCGCCGTAACGGAGCCGCAGCTGCGCGTCCCCGCCGCCCCCGAACCCGCCGCTCCCGGGGCTCCCGCTGCCCGGGG
>NW_020884962.1:1218024-1227612 GCF_003945725.1 Corapipo altera
CACACACACACACACACACACACACACACACTCACGTGGGTTCCTTATTCCAGCAGGAATGGGGGGGCTTTCCCCCTGTCAGGAGCTGCAGCTTCACCAAGCACAACCTGCTGGGGATGGGGGGGACAAAAAGGGGGAACCCCCCTCCCCCGAGAGACCCCCAATCCAGGCAGGAATCACACGCCCAACTCCCAGCGGGATTTTCTGCAGTGTTTCATGGGAATAAACAGCCCCCCCCGTGGAGAGCCAGGAAAAGGAAACACCCCCCCCCTGCCCTCAACCATCCCCTCCTTATTCCTTCCCCAGTTTAAGAGGATTTTGGGGGTGTTTTTTTAATTTTTAATTGGGTTCAAACACAACAAACTCTCACAGAAAGGGGATGGGGGGGTTTCACTCCTCCCTGGCTGGGTCTGGGGGAGCAGGGGGGGCACTGGCCAGCCCAGCTCCTTTAGGGGGGTGCAGAGGGCTGGGGGGAGCCCCAGAATGGCCGTGGGGGGCTCAGCTTCAAAGGCTCACCCCGGCTTGGGATGAGTCTGCTTTAATCCCGTGGGAAGAAGCCAGTGGGATGTGGAGCCAGGAGTGTGACACCCCCAGGCCGTGGAGCCGCTGGAAGGAATTCCTTGGAGAAGGAATTTCACTCCCAAAGGAGCCCAGGAGACGGGAAAACAGAGGGAAGAGAGGAAAACCCAGTGGCTGCTGGAGGTGAGGGCAGGACTGTGCTGTGGCTCCGGGGCTAAACCTCTCCGGCATTCCCAAGGCAGCCCGTGGATCTCACCTGGCATTCCCAAGGGAGCACATCCCAAGGGAGCTCATAGACCTCACATTCCCACAGGAGCTCATCTCATTCCTCCTGCCTGGGCCAGCACAGGGACCCCGAGGGCAGCAGAGGTGGCACAGGGGGTCGGTGTCACCTCCCTTTCCAAAGGCCCACACGGCACCTTCCGGCCTGAGCCTGGGATCAGGCACGGGAAGAAGGGATGGGAGAAGCAGCAGCTTCCCTTGTCAGGGTGGATTTTGGGTTGCAGCCCCTCCGGGAACCCTCCTGTGCCACCAGCAGCTGCCCAGGGGCACTGGGAATGTCCCACGGAGCAGCCTGGCACCAGTGCCCTGCCCAGAGGAGGCAGGAACCACGCTGGGCTGGGATTTCTCCCATTCCTCCTGGAGAGAAGGTGGTTTTCCCTCTTCCCCACCCTCCTGCTCCCGCTGGGGCTGAGATGGAGAGGAGAGAGGCAGCTGGAGGAACAGCAATCCCAGTCTGGAATCTCTTCGGGACACCCCAAGGATGGCACTGGGAGCAGGGAGCAGGTGCCTTCCACGGGATGGTTCCAAAATCCCCCTGCGGAGCACGAGGGCGGGGACAGGGACAGTCTGGGAGGGGGTGGCCACCACGGGAGTCCCCACCTGGACCTGCTGGAGGTCTGGAAGTGAGTTAGTAGCTGGTTTTGTCAGGGAACACCCGGATTTGGGAAGGTGAAGGTGGCGTTAGTCTGTCCGGGGGGGGACACAGGAGTGTCCCCAGGCGGGCGGTGGCCTCGTGCTTCTCTTAAATCCGAGGAGAAAGCGGGGACAGGGAAGGGAAACCAAAGGAGAGGAGGCTCCTCGTGTCTCCTGCTTCCACTGCGAGCAGTCCGGGGCAGGGTGGGGGGGGACGCAGGAGCAGCTCGAGTTCTACTTGTGGCTGTTGTAGGCCTTGTGCCTCTGGTTCATGGGGTTCTCCGGGGACTTCATCCACTCCTTCTTGAGGAGCTGCTTGAGCTGGGACAGGCGCATGTTGGGGTTCTCCTGCTTCAGGCGGGGCAGGTGCAGCTCCTCGAAGGCGCTGAAGGCGGCTTTCATGCGGCGCTCGGGGTGTCTGTCCGCCTCGTTGGCCACGCTGCCGGGGCAAACCGGGACACGTGGGACACAGGGACAGCCCCACCCCGCCCTCCCCGCCCACCCTGCCCCGTGCCCCTGCCACCTGGAGCACGGGAATAGCGGGATAAGGGGCTGAGAATCTCCCCGTGACAAGTCCGACCCCGCTCCCCGCGGAGTTCCCGTTGGGATGTGTTCGTGAAGCCACTGGTTTTGGGGGGAATGTCCAGCAGGAATTCCCCTGGGGAAGTGGTCCCCTCAGAGGAGGGCACGGCTGGGGTGTGGCCACGCACCTGAGGACAGCGATGGCATCCTCGATGGTCCTGGCCTCCACCGAGCCCTCCTCCAGCACCCTCCTGTTGATGTTCTCCTCCAAGGGGACTTCCAGGTGAGTCTTCTCCGCTGCACAGGGAAGGGGAAAAAGGGAGAGCCATCAAACCCAGCCCGGGCAACCATCAAACCCAGCCCGGGCAACCCCCCAGGAGAGGGTTTTCCCTCTGGAAAACTCAGCCAGAGTCCAGGCCCGGCGCTGGAAGAGCTCTGGCTCTGCAGCTCTGCTCCACCCCGAGGTGCCAGGAGGGTTCTTTTTCCCATATTTGGGTGTCAGACATGGGCACAGCAAAGCAGGGAGCACGGGAACGGCTGCAGGCAGCACAGCAACAGGACCATGGAATCACTAAGGTTGGAGAAGACCTTTCAGATCACCAACCCTCAACCCACCACTGCCACATTCACCACTGAACCACGGCCCCGAGTGCCACATCCACGTGTTCCTCCAACACTTCCAGGGATGGTGACTCCACCACCTCCTGGGCAGTCTTTTCCAAAGCTTTAAAACCCAGGAGTGGCTGCCTGCAGCTCCTGCTTTCCAAACACCTTCAGAGACAGCAGGTGGAGAAGGAGCAGCCCCCCCATCCCACCCCCATCCCCCTGGGGCCTTCCCATGGCATTCCCGGACCTGTATCCACGTTCTCCTTCTGCTGCTGGTCTTTCCTGATCGTCTCCTCGATCTGGGCCCTGGTGACCTTCCCTGGAGTGACCTGCTTGGGTGACTTCCCTTTGAGCTTGGAGTCCTCCTCCTCCAGCAGGCGCTGCAGCTCCTTCTTGCGCTCCAGCTGCTCCAGCCGCCGCTTCTCCCGCTCCTCCTGCCAGGAAAGGAAGGACCAGGTCACCTCCAGACCCTACACAGGGATCAAACCAGCCCTTCCAGGAGCTGGGAATCCCGCTGGGACAGGAACAGGCACCTCAGTGCTGTAGCTGGATCACCCCGACCTTCAGCGGGACAGCGACAGCCCGTCCCCATCCCTTTGGAATCACGATTCCCACATCCCTGCCCGGTGATGTCAGCCCTGTGAAACACAACCCTGCTGCGGAGGAGGAGTGCCAGGACAATCAGATTAAGCTTTCCACTTTAATTTTAATAAGTGCTGGGAGGTTGGGAGTTCAGCAGTTGCTGGTGAGGAGCCTGGGTCCGTCCCCACGCCCTTCCCGAGGGCCGGGACACGCGGCCGGGCGGATTCCGACGGGCAGAGCAGCTCTTGTGGGAATCTGAAGTGCTCCAGAAGGAGCTCGAGAGCCACTTTGCCCAGGGAAGAGGGTGACAAGCCCGTGGAACAAGCCCTTAAGGGCTTTCAGTGCTCTGGCTGAGAGTTGTCTCCCTCCTCTCCCAAAGCCTGGAAGGTCAGGGGAAAAAAAACCCCAAACAAACAGAAGAGGGAAGGGGGAGAGGAGGGAAGGGGAGAGGGAAGGGGTACACAGGGATGTGTCTGTGGCCACGGCGCAGGATAACGATGGATCCAGGTGGAATCTCCTGGTTGGCCACCAGCACCAGGGAGTTTAAAGGAGACCACAGGGCACTGGGAGGAGCAGGGGATGAGATTCCTTCGGCAGGACACGTCCATTCCCAAGGATTTGGGTGTTAAAACAGAAGTCTCCAGCCTTGCAGAGAAGTGCCTGAGCAAGGAACGGCTCATCAGCTCCAGAAGAGCTTCCCAGCTGCTGGGGAGAGGAGATCCAGATCCCAGGCACAGGGAGCCACAGCTCCTGATCCCTGCTCTCAGGAGAGGCCCTGGAAAGGCTGGAGAGCTCCTGGCAGGGCAGGAAGGCGAAGAAATGCAGGGGAAATGACGCAGGTGGCAAGAGAGTGGAGCAGAACCGCCCTGGAGCGTGTCCGAGTGCCCAGCGGGACCCCCAGGGCTCAGCAGAGCCTGGAAACGGGATCAGCCAGGGCCCTTCCATCACCCCCAGGCAGGCAGAGCAAGGATGGAGGGAAAGCCGGAGCCTGGGCAGTGGGTTTGGGGTGTGAGCCCCAGCCTGGCGTCCTCGGGGCTCTCCCGACAGCTCCGTCCCCTGGATCCGAGTGCCACGAGTCCCTCCCGGAGCACACGGGCATTCCATGCCAGCACCACCCCCCAGATACCTCCTTCTCCGGGAATTTTGACCCCTGGGAATGGTTTGGCTTCTCCAGCCTCATCCTAGAGAGGACAAAGTCGTTTATAATCCGAGCCACACATCCCTTCCCTGCCGGGATGTGACAGGACACGGGCAGCTCCTCCTGTCCTCCACAGGGATATTCCAGCTGTACGAGGCTGGAGAAGCAGCCAAGGAGGGTTTCTCTGATTTATTTCCCTCCAGCAGCCCACTAATTTCTGGCTCTGGCAGCGGGAAGAGCACCTGGGCAGGAATAGTTGGGTTTTCCGGGCTCAGCTCCACACCTGAGCAGAGACCTTTGCTGCTGTGGGCTGCACATTCCCAGGGAAAAGGGGTTTCTGGGAAGAAAAAGCACTGAAACACAGGATTTGGGGGAAATTCCAACCTGGACGTTGTGGTTGTGCTGACACAGGGAGAGGAGACGGCTCAGGGGACACTGGAAACCACCCCACTGGTTTCCCTAAAACCCAGTCCGAGGCTCTGGGACAGACACCAGTTTCCCAGTCAGCAATCCCAGCTCCACATCCCCCCACTCTCCAAATTCCCGTCCTCCCTGCCTGCAGGAGGCTGTTTTGGAAGCACAAGCAGGTCACCTTTGGCCAAGCCCTTAAATCCAGCAATAACAACTCCTTGTTCCAGGAAGCAATTAGGGAGCATTACGGGATCGCACCGGGAACAGCCCACAGGACTCCGGATTCCAGGACACAAATTAGGGATGAACTCACGCAGGGGACACAGTGGGAAGGGCCCAAGGTCACTGGGACGTGGTGCCTCCTGCCACAGCTCCCAATTCCTGGAGCAGCACAAGCCCAGGAACGCCCAAAATCCCATTTTTGGCACCGAGAGAGCACGAGGCAACAGGGATAATTTCAGAGGAAGCAGCTAAACCATCACTAAGAGTTCCTAAAAAAAAAAATCCCACAAACCAGGAGGTGGATTTGGGTAACAAGAGCAGGACATTAAAAAACAAAGAAATAACCCAAAAAACACCGCTGGAAACGGGGACCCAGGGAAGGGCAAACCAGAGGGAACCTCAGGAGAGAGACATTCCTGATGCAGGGAACGGCAAAACCAGGAGGGGGGAAAAAAAAAAAGGACCTTTGAGACCCTTAATCTGCTGATTCCATTTTCCTCCTCTGAAAACCAAAGGCAAGGAAAGGAAAAGAAAAAATGAAAAGGAGCTAAAGGAGCGTTTTGGGCACAGTCCAAATCCCTGATCTTTCCCTCGGTTCAGTTTTAAACCATTCCCACCAGAAGGCCTGTGCTGCCTCCCTCGGGAACTCTGAGATCCGCCAGGTTTGGGAATTGCACAGCAGAGCTCACACTTCACTCCCACACCGGGCTGCTTTTAGCTCCCGGAGCAGCCACGAAATTCCAGCTTCTCCCCCCCGGAACGGAGCATGGGACGAGGTGTGGGGTATCCCTGGGTCTCCCAGGGTTTAGGAGACGCCTCTGTGGGCAGGCACTGACCTTCCTCTGCTCCTTCCTCATCACGTGTTTGTCCTCATCCTTCCAGTAAGCATCTTCCAGCTCCTGCTGCCTCTTGGCATCGGCCGCTGCCTTGGCCTCGGCTTTCCTCGCTCGGGCAGCAGCCGACTTGGTGTTTTCCCCCTGGAACTTCTTGGGCATCACTCAAGGTGCTCTTTGGGGAGGAAAGCAGGGTCAAGTCCTTGCCCCCTGGGTTCGGGATTTGCTGGGAAAACCCCTTTTATGGGATGGCTGAGGTTGGGAAAGCCCTCCAAGGTCACGGAGCCCCCCTTGTGCCCCATCCCCGCCTTGTCCCCCAGCCCAGAGCACTGAGGGCCACCTCCAGTCCTTCCCTGGACACCTCCAGGGACAGGGACTCCAAACCTCCCTGGGCAGCCCCTTTCAAGGCCTGACCACCCTTTCCATGAGGAAATTCCTCCTTGTGTGCGACCTGAACATCTCCTGCTCATTTCCTCTCCTCCTGTCCCTTGTTCTTTGGGAGCAGAGCTCAATCCTCCCCCGGCTCCCCCCTCCTGTCAGGGGGTTGCAGAGCCAGAAGGTCCCCCCCTGAGCCTCCTTTTCTCCAGGCTGAGCACCCCCAGCTCCCTCAGGAGTTCTCCAGTCCCTTCTCCTCGTGCTCCAGCCCCATTCCCTTCTCTGGACACGCTCCAGCGCCTCAATGCCCTTCTTTTCTTGAGGGTCCCAAAACCGACCCCCTGATCTGAGGATCCCCTCCAGCAGAGGGGACAGTCCCTGCCCTGCTCCTGTGCCACAGCGGTTTTGACCCAATCCAGGTGCCCTTGGCCTCCTTCCCCAGCTGGGCTCATGCCCAGCCGCTGCCACAGCACCCCCAGGGCCCTTCCCAGCTTTCCAGCCCCTCCGTCCCCCCGCCTGGAGCGTTCCATGGGTTTGGTGTGACACCAGGGCAGGCTGTGGCACTCGGCCAGCAAAGGCTCTGCTTGTGGACGCTGCCCGCGCAGACAGGGCTGTGGAGCCGCTCTGGATCCCAAATCTGGGGGGGGTTTTAATGGCAGATGTTTAATTTGTCAAACAAAGCCGGGCACAGAAGGGCTGCTCTGAAGGGCTGGTCGCTCCACCCCCGAGGTTTTCCCGGCCTGGATCGAATCCCTCCTCCCATCGTCTGGCCCTTCCCTAAACCCCTTCTCCTGCCCTCTGACCCTTCCCGAGGAGCGGGATGCGGGCCGGGCTCCAGCCCAGGATGGGGATGGGGGGACACCCGGGCCTGTCCCCTCACCCCCCGCCGCCACACCCCCAGGCCTCCCCGCCCCGTCCCCCCCGCCCCTCCCCTCCGCCCCGTTCCCGTCCCGTCGGGTCCCCGCCGCCCCCGCCCATCCCCGGCCCCTCCGCCCGGCCCCGAACCGGGCCCCGCTCCTACCCGGGCCCCGCCGCCCCGCCCGTCGCGCGCCTCGCGCGTCATCCCCGGGCGCCGGCGCCCCCCGCGGGAGGGGCGGGAGAGGGGAGGGCGCCGCCGCCATGTTTGTTAAGGGCAACAACCGGGCGCGGCCTTGCTCCGCCCGCGCCGCGGCGCCGGGAGAGGCGGAGGAGGAAGCGAACGAAGGGGAGGGAGCGGAGAGACGGGTGGGCGGTGGGTCCCGCCCGCGGCAGCGCTGGCGGAGCGGCGGGAAGGCCGAGGGCCAACATCTTCCTCTGCCCGGCACAAAGATGGCGTCGCCCCGAGGGGCGGTCCTGAGACGGGTGTGGGCGGGGCTTGGAAGGGCGTGGTCCCTGTGTCACATGGGTGGGCGGGGCTTAACAGGGTGTGGTCCGCTTGACACCTGAGTGGGTGTGGCTTGGCAGGTCTGACCCCTTTGTTACCTGGTGGCTTCATCAGGGCAGAACCCATTGTTACCTGGGTGTAACCCATTGTTAATAGGGTGTGGCCTATTGTCCCCTGAGTGGGCGGGGCTTAACAGGGCGTGGCCATTGTCACCTGGGTGGATGGGACTGACCAGGCAGCTGTTTCCTCCCTCCTCCCCCAGCACCCGTCCCCGTGTCCCCCCAGTTTGACACACACCCCCCTCCAATTCCAGTTGCACCCCCCGAGGGGCTCAGCCGTGTCCCCCCCTGTCCCTGCAGCCCCCCAAGGACAGGCTCCTCCCAGGATCAGCTCCTCCTTTATTGGGGACCCCAGGACAGGGCTGTGTCCCCTGTCCTGCTGTCCCCCCAGAGCCAGGTCACCATTTCCCCCCGTCCCCCTACACGTGGGTCTCCTGCACCAGCAGCTCCGTGGCGGCTCCGGGTTCGGGGGGGTCCCAGGAGGGGCTCCCCTCTCCCTCCAACCTCTCCGGCAGCACCCGGGAAGCTCCAGCCTTGTCCAGGGGCTCGTCCCCGGGGCTCCTGCCCCCCGGGGGGAACCCCGAGGGCGAGTTCCTCACGATGTCCCACCACAGCACCCCCGGGGGCTGCCGCCTCTGCCGGGTGGGCCCTACCGGGAATGGGGGGTCAGGGAGGGGGTGCAGGGACGGGACCCCCCTGCACAGGGTCATGGCCCCTCCCCAGCTCACCTGGCAGGGAGCTGAGCAGGACCCCCACCCCCACCGTGCTGAGGGTCCCCAGCGCCCCGTAGTACAGGTAGGACATGGAGTAGAAGTCACCCAGGATGGTCGGTCTGTGGGGGGACATGGGGACAGCGGTGTGACCTCACAACCAACAGGGACAGAGGTGTGATGTCACAGCCAACGGGGACAGTGGTGTGACGTCACAACGGACAGGGGAAGGGGCGTGACATCAAAAGGAACAAAGAAAGCAGTGTGACATCATAAGGGACAAAGGAAGCAGTGTGACATCATAAGGGACGGGGAAGGTGCTGTGATGTCACAGGGGAAGCAATGTGACGTCATAAGGAAAGCGGCGTGACATCATAAGGAACAGGGACAGCAGTGGGACACCAAAAGGGATGAAGAAAGCCCAGTGATGTCATAAGGAATGAGGGAAAGCATCGTGACATCCCAAGGGAAGCCGTGTGACGTCAGAAGAACAAGGGCAGCAGTGTGACGTCACACGGGACAGGGAAAGCGCTGTGACATCACAACAAGCCACCCGCCTCCCCAGACACCCCCCGGCCACCCCCTCTCACCGTGTGGGCTCCGGGGGGTCCCCGGGGGGGCCGAGGGGCGCGGGCAGGGTGGTGCCGTTGGCGCCGGTGCCGTTGTGGGGGGGGCAGAGGGTCCCGAAGCTGGGCAGGACCCCCATGGTGGCCGCGCTGGGGGGGTACAGGGTGGCCCCCATGGCCACCCAGAGGGACAGGGCAAAGCCGGCGGCCAGGCCCCCCAGGACACCCTGCGGCACAGGAGGGGGGTCTGCACGGCCCGGGGGGGGCTGGGATGGACCCCAGAGACACCCCCCCCAAAATCCCCCTCCAGACTCACAGCCAGGCTGCAGAGCGGCAGGACCCCAGAACCCCCCGCCCCAAAATCCACCCCCCTCCCAAAATCCCCAGGCTCACAGCAGGAACATGCCCAGGACCCAGAGTGCCCCTCCCCAAAAAAAATTCCCACTCCCCAAAATCCTTCCCCAGTCACGGTTCTGCTGCAGAGCTGCAGGACGCAGAACCCTCCCCTCCCCAAAATCCCCCTGCCCAAAATTCTCCCTTCCAAAATCCCTGGACTCACATCAGGAACATGGCCAGGACCACAGAGTGCCCATCCCCCCACTGAAAATTCCCCCTCCCCAAAATCCTTCCCCCCTACTCCTGGCCATGCTGAAGAGCATGTCCCCAAAACCCCCCTCCCCAAAATCCCCCCGAGCTCCCCCCTCCCTTCATAGCTGGGCTGCAGAAGGGCAGGAACACGCCCAGGACCCCAGAGAGCCCCCCCCCCC
>NW_020884962.1:1227712-1228042 GCF_003945725.1 Corapipo altera
TCTGGGGGGGTTTTGGGGAGGGTTAAGGGTGACCTCGGCCCCCCCACTCGGGGCTGGGGTCAGAAGGGGGGGGTGTCTTACCTGCAGGACGCCCCCCCCCAGCAGAGAGGACAGAGCTGCCACCGTGATGCACGAGGTGCCGTAGGTGAGAGCTGTGGGGAGACGGGAGAGGGTCGGGATGGGGTGGGATGGAAGGGGTGGGATATGATGGGATGGGATGGGAAGGGAAAGGATGGGATAAGAAACAATGAGGGGAGATGGATGGGAGGGGCTGGAATGTGACGGGATGGGATGGGATGGGATGGGATGGGATGGGATGGGATGGGATGG
>NW_020884962.1:1228052-1244533 GCF_003945725.1 Corapipo altera
GGGATGGGATGGGATGGGATGGGATGGGATGGGATGGGATGGGATGGGATGGGATGGGATGGCATGTCCCGGGGTGGAGGGGCTTAGCATGGCAGGGCCTGGCACAGCACGGCACATGCCAGGCTGGGGTGGCAGGGCCTGGCACAGCACGGCACATGCCAGGCTGGGGTGGCAGGGCCCGGCCGGGGGCACTCACAGAGCCCCTTGGAGATGAGCGTGAGCTTCCTGGGGGACAGCGAGGGCAGCCGCGGCTTCACGAAATCCTCCACGGTGACGGCGGCCATGGCGTTGATGGAGGTGGAGGCCGTGCTGGGGGCAGGGGGCACTGCTCAGCCCCGGTCCCCACGGGGGGAGCAGGGGGGGCACCCCCTCCCCTGGGGACCCCTGTGCTCACCTGAGGGTCCCGCTGTAGGCACAGGCCAGGAACAGCCCCGGCACCCCCGGGGTGGTCTCGAAGATGTCCAGGACCAGGTAGGGCATGTACTGCAGGGAGAGGGGGCTGCAGGACCCCAGGGCAGGACCCCAGGGGACCTGAACACCCTCTCCTACCCTGCTGCCCACAGGGGGTGCTCAGGAGGGCAGGACCCCAGGGCACCCCAAGACCCCCTCTGACCCCCTCACCCTCCCACCCTCCTGTCTTGGGGGGTCCTCGAGGGGCTGGCATGAGGGGGACCCCAATGTCCCCTTCAACACCCTCGTCCTCCCACCCCGCTGCCCCCGGGGATCCTGGAGAGGCTGGTACCTGGTCGGGGGCAGCGATGGCGCCAGCCAGGAGGGGGTCACAGTCCTTGTAGAGGGCAAACATGACGAGGCCACAGGCGACCGCGCTGGAGACGATGCAGAACAGCCCCACTTGATTCACCAGCAGCGCCCTGTGAGCACAGGGAGGGGGGTGAGGAGGGGGCCCGGCTGGGTGTGGGGGCCGGGCAGGGCTGCAGGGGCTGTGCAGCGGTGCCAGGTTCATACAGGGTCCGTTCAGGGGTGTATAGGGGTTCATATAGGGCCTGTGTAGGGTCTGTGCAGGGCCACAGGGTCCATGCAGGGGTACAGGCACCGCTCTCCCTTAGGGGACAAACTCACAGAGCAGGATCCAGGCAATCCCAGGCCCCCTGGACTCACATCTTGGCCTCCCTCTCGGTCCTGCAGGCCACGTAGCGCTGCACTTGGGCCTGGTTGACGCCGTACATGGAGAGCCAGACCAGGGTCCCGCCCAGCAGGAAGGTCCACACCGTGTACCGGCTCCGCGGGTCTGGGTTGAAGCTGGGCACGGTGGCACAGTGCCAGGGTGAGGGGTGGGCTGGCACCACCCCCCCCCCCAGCACCCTGGGGAAGCACCTCAGGGCAGGGGGAGCGGGGTCTGCACACCACAGGGTGGGGGGACTCACTCTCCAAAGTTTATCCTGGAGTTGTTGGCAGCGATGCCCAGCACCTTGGCAGGACCCCCCACCAGCAGAGACCCCCGGATGACAATGGCGATGAAGCCCGAGAGCATGACAAAGACCTGGAAGACGTCGGTCCAGATGACAGCCTTCATCCCACCCTGCGCCAGACGGAGCTGATGGTGACCACCAGGGACCCCCAGGGCCACCGGGACCCCCCCCCGGGGGCTCCCCCACTCACGATGGTGGTGTAGAAGGTGCAGATGACCCCGGTGGAGAGCAGGGAGGCCCAGATGTCCAGCCCGGTCACTGGAGGGGAAGGGACGGTGCTGAGCAGAGCCCCGGGTGAAATGTCACCCGCAGTGGGACAGGGCCGGGGTGTCCCCCGCGCAGGGACAGGGACAGGGACACGCCGGGGAGCAGCCCCACACACACACACCTTGGTTGAGGATCAGGGCGGGGGCGTAGATGACGATCCCTGTGTAGAGCATCTGTGGGAAGAGAGGGGGGTCAGCACCGCGTCCCTCCGGCACCGCGGGGACGGGGACAGAGGGTGACGGCGCTGGGAAAACACTGCGGTTTTCACTCAAAACAGGGCTCCCGCCGGGAGCTGCGCGCTCGGAGCCAGGGAAAACACGAGCACGGGACCCAAGGACGCTCCCCAGGGGCTCAGGGCAGCGCCAGCACGGCCGGGTCCGAGCCCCTCCCCGCGTTCCCATCCCAACCCCGCACCGCCGGCACGCACCGTGGCCACCACGTACTGCAGGGTCCCGCACAGCCGGACGCTCCTGCTGAACCGCCGCTCCAGGTACTGGGACAAGGACAAGGACACCGAGCACGTCGGGGCCGTCCCGGCAGCGGGGGCCACCCCAGGGCGGGATCCCCGCGTGCCCACCCAGCCCCGTGCCCACCTCGTAGGTGCTGGTGAGCCCCAGGCGGTAGAAGACGGGCAGGAAGAGCTGGGCGGTGAGCAGGGAGTTGATGAGCTGTGCCATGCACATCCAGAGGAATTTGGCGCCGTACCGGAACGCCTCCGCCGGCACTCCCAGCACCTGGATGGCCGACATGAAGCTGGCGGAGAGCGAGAGCCCCACGGGCAGCGCCGACATGCGCCGGCCCCCCGTGAAAAAGTCCTCCGAGGTCTTCTGGCCGCCCCTGGCGAGGCCGTGGAAGAGCCCGATGCCCGTGGAGATGAGCAGCATCAGCCCGAAGACTCCGTAGTCCCAGAGGCTGAAGGTGAGACGCTCCGCAGCCCGGATCTCCGGGCTCCCCGTCGGGGCTGGCATGGCCGTGGCACGGGGGGAGCCCCAAACCGGGCAACCGCGGGAGGACGGGGACACGGCACCCACGGCTAGGCCAGGACGCGGAGACACCGCTGGAGGGTGAGAAAATTCCTTGGAATTATTGCTCAACACCTCGTGCGGGAAGGAGGGAGCGCGGATTGGGGAGCAGGGCCCTGTCCCGCCCTGTTCCCTTCGCACCCGTCCCGGGCCAGGTCTGTGCCAAGGGCTGCGAAGGGACTGCACGAGGGACAACCCGAATTTGGCGTGGGAATTACCCCGAGACCTCCCGCTCTGGAGCCAAGAGAGGCAGCGCCTGGTCCAGCTGCTCCGGGGAAACGTTGGCACCCAAAGGACACGTCCGGGAGGGAGGGAAAGAGGGGAGGGAGCGACCCCTCCCCAACCAGCCCAAACAAGGAGGGGCAGAGCCTCCGGCAGAGCCAAATTTATCTCCAGCCGAGGGAGGGGGAAAAACAAACCCAAAGAAAACCTTTACCCAGAGAAAAGCAGGTTGTTTGCAGGCAGCTGCCTGCGGAGCGGGACGGACCGGCTGCCGAGGCTGAGGAGCGGAGCGGGGGCTGCCCGGGGGTCCCTGGGGGGCCTTGGCGGGTCCCAGAGGCTGCTGTGATGTCCTCGGGGGGCGTGGAGGGAAGGCTGTGCCTCGAGCTGCTCCAGCCCGTGGGGCGGGGGGACGGCGGGAGGCAGGTTCAGGCCGTCGAGGAGGGACCCTCCGTGGGGAGGACGGAGCCATCGGGGGCCGCAGCCATAACCCCTTCCCTGCCGTGCCCCCTGCTCCGCTCACGGCCCCGGCGCTGCCGCCGCATCCAGATCCCGGAGGGAGCCGGGCACTGACCCCCGGGAGCGCGGGGACAGCTCTGGCTCTGGGATTTGACGTGGCACCGGGCGTGGGGCTGGCCTGGCTTCCTCATTCCCTGGCACAAACACCGCTTTGTCCCGCCTGGCCCTCAGACAGGTTTGGGGATTTCCACCTCTCTGCCCTAAGCCCCGGGGCTGAGATCAGATTTGGGACTGATTTGGCACATCAGAGCCCTGATGTGGGGACGGAGCTGATGCAGGGGCACAGATTCCACCATCGAGGCACGGTCCCCCCCAAGGTGTCACCACTGGGGCACCGTCCCCTCTGAGGCATCACTGAAAGGCGATCATCCCCTCCAAAGCATCACCACAAGGGCACTGTCACCTCTGAGGCACCACCAGGAGGTCACTGTCCCCTCCAAAGCATCATCATGGGGGTATTGTCCACTCTGACATGTCACCACAGGGGCATTGTCACCTCCAAGGTGTCACCACGGGGTCACTGTCACTTCCAAGGTGTCACCAGAGGGGGGCCATCCCCTCCGTGGGGCAGAGGAGGGTCCCTGGGCCCTTCCTCCAGCCCTGGTGACACTGTCCCCATCACCTGTCCCCGGGGGCCAGGGCGGGGCAGGATCCCTTCCACACCTCCCCGAGCTGGTTGGAGCAGCTCCAGGGGAAAAACGCCAAGATTTGGCCACATCCTGCAGCAGGTACGTGTGACACCACACGGCACCGGGCCCGGCACACGCCCAGCACCACCGTGGCACCCGGGGCACGACAGGGGAGAGGGGACAGGGCTGTCACTGGGGCACTGAGGGTCCCAGCAAGGGGGTGCAGGGAGGGGGCAGGCAGCACCCAGGCCCTCGCCCTGGGAAGGGATGTCCTGGTAGAGCATCACCTACCCCTGTGGTACCCACAGCACCAGGACAGGGGTCTCTTGGGGTGCCCAGGGCGTGCCCAGGCTCCCTGCCCATCACTCCACCCCATCCCCGCACCCTGGGGTGTCTCCCCTGGTCCCCCCTCCCCTGCCAGGAAGCCACGCGCCGGGGAGGCCTCGGGCAGGAAGGAAGTCACCCGGGGGACTTTTTGTCTCTCTCCTTCACTCGCAGCCACCTACGCACCCCCAGAGCCCCGGTCTGGCAGCACACCCTGCCCGGGACCCCTCCCGGGCACGGCAGAGGTACCACATGGGCTCCAGGGGATGGAGCTGAGCCCTCCCTGCACAATGGGGCAGGGCAGGAGCGGCTGTGGGACAGGGTGGGAGGGGGGTTATCCCACCTCAGGACTCAGTTTCCCCTTCATCCCTCCCAGGAGGGGCCGATCCCAGCCCCGGGGGTGCCGCGGGTTCCATCGCGGGGTTTAACCCCAGGGAGGATGAGGAGGGAAAGGCAGGGAAGGGGAGCCGTGGGGCCGGGGGGTCACTCTGAGCCCCACTTTTCCCCTGCAGCGCCCGCCATGGCCCCGCTGGGCGAGGACACGCCGCTGATCGGGGGCCGCTCCTGCAGCCTCTCCTCAGCCGAGCCCGGCAAGACCGGCACCCTGCGGGTGCTCCTGTACCCCCGGGCACCCGCCCCACGCAGCCCCCCCGGTGCCCTCACCTTCAGCTGCGGCGAGTTCACGGCCGAGGAGCTCTGTGTGCGCGCGGCCAAGGCCTGCGGTGAGCCCGGGGTGCTGATCGTGGGGCTGGGCAGAAGCTCGGGGTGCCAACTGTGGGGCTGGGCAGCAGCTTGGTGTGCCAACCGTGGGGCTGGGCAGCAGCTTGGTGTGCCAATTGTGGGGCTGGGCAGCAGCTCAGGTGCCAACCATGGGGCTGGGCAGCAGCTCAGGGTGCCAACTGTGGGGCTGGGCAGCAGCTTGGTGTGCCAACCGTGGGGCTGGGCAGCCGGCCATGGGCATGGGATCCTGGCTGTGGGTTCAGGTTACTGGCCACAGGCTCTGGTTCGGGGCTGTGGGCTCAGGGTACTGGCTGTGGGATGGTGGTCCCAGCCCTGGGTCCCGTGCCCCTCCTGGCTGGGGGTCCCAGCCCCGCCCTCCACCCCCAGGTGTGCTGCCCGTGTGCCACCCGCTCTTCGCCCTGGCCACGGAGGATCTGAGCTGCTGGTTCCCCCCCAACCACCTCTTCACCGTGGACGAGTCCAGCAGCCAGGTCGTGGTGTACAGGATCAGGTACAGCCCCAGCACAGCCCCCCGGGACCCTCTGGTGGGTTCTGTGCTCTGGGGGACGCAGTGCTGAGACCCCCCCGCCGGCCCCATCAGGTTCTTCTTCCCCAACTGGTGTGGACTGGGACAGTCCCACCGCTTCCAGCTGCTGAATGACCGGGCCAGCCCCATCCTGGACTACCCTGTCATCGATTACCTGTTCGCCCAGGTGAGCCCTGCCAGGTGGCACCTCTGCCCCTGACTCCTGGCACCGCAGGTGGGGTCCTGTGTGGCTTCTCGGGTGTGTGGTGCGTGTTGACCTCGGTGCAGTGATGCCTTCATCGCCCTGGGCTGTGCCACTCTCCTCCTCCTCCTCCAGCACCCACAGGTCCCTGCAGGATGTGGATCCTCTTACCTGGCTCACCTGGAGGTGCTCGTGGGGCACCCCAGGTTGCTGACATGGGGGTCACTGTGTCCCCTGGGTGGTCCCTGCCCCAGGGACAGAGCCGGGGAAGCAGCAGGAAACCAGAGCCCAGGGCGGGATGTGACTCATGTGGGCACTGGGACAGGGGGACAGTATGTGGTGCCACAGACTGGGGGTCCTGTGGTGCCTCGGGTGTCCTGGCATGGCAGGAGGTGGGAGAACCCCCCCAAACCCTCGTGTTCCCCCCAGTCCCGCAGTGACTTCGTAGAGGGCCGCGTGGCCGTGGGGCTGAGCCTGCCCACGCAGGAGGAGTGCCTGGGCCTGGCCCTGCTGGACATGCTGCGCATCGCCAAGGAGGAGAGGCAGAGCCCCGACCAGGTCTGCAGCCACGTCAGGTGAGCTGGGGGCTGGGGGCACAGTGGGGCACTCATGGGACAGCCTGGCATCCATGGGGACAGCCTGGCACCTCTGGGTACAGTGACACCCATAGAGACAGCCTGGCATCCATGGGGACAGTCCAACAACCATGGGGAACACCTGGTATCCCTGGGGAACACCTGGCATCCTTGGGGAACGCCTGGCATCCTTGGGGAACATCTGGCATCCCTGGGGAACACCTGGCATCCCTGGGGAACGCCTGGCATCCCTGGGGAACACCTGGCATCCCTGCGGACACCCCGTCACCCCCCTGTGCCTCCCGTCCCCGGCAGCTACAAGTCCTGCATCCCGGAGCCGCTGCGGAGCCAGATCCAGCAGCACAACTTCCTCACCCGCAAGCGCATCCGGCGCCGCTTCAGCAAATCCCTGCGGAAGCTCGGGGGCTGCCAGACCGACGGGCCCCACCTGAAGCTCAAGTACCTGCTGGACCTGGAGCGGCTGCAGCGCCGCCGGGCCGAGGAGAGTTTCCGTGTCCGCTCCCCCGGGTCCCCCGCGGGCATCACCATCCACGTGGCCGGGGAGAGCGGCGTGTCCTGGAGCTGCGGCGGCTCCGAGGTGCCGGGGTGGAGCGGGGGGGGCTTGCGGTGGGGGTCCCGCGGTGGGATGGGGTGGGGGGAGCGCGGCTGTCACGCCGTTTGTCACCCCGCAGAACCGCCAGCACTTCTGCGACTTCCCCGACATCGCCGACATCAGCATCAAGCAGGCGGGCGGGGAGGGCGGCCCCGCGGAGACCCGGCTCGTCACCCTCACCAAGGTGGACAACCGCGTGCTGGTGAGCCGCGGGGGTGGGCTGGGGAGCCCCCCGGGGGGCTTGGGGGGATGTGGAGCTGACCCTCATCCCCTCCCCACCCTGCCCCAGGAGGTGGAGTTCCCGACGCTGCGGGAGGCTCGTTCCTTCGTGGCTCTCATCGACGGCTACTACCGGCTGACGGCGGATGCCCAGCACTACTTCTGCAAGGAGGTGGCCCCTCCCCGGCTCCTGGAGGACGTGGAGAACCAGTGCCACGGGCCCATCAGGTGGGTGCCGGGACCCCCCCTCGCCAACCCCAACCCGCAGGTGACAGGGGAAGGGGTCACCCGGGGGGAGCTGCGGGGAGAGGTCCCCACCCCCTTCACTGGGGAGGGGGGGACACGGTGGGGAGGGGAGGGCAGTGGGGGTCCCACGATGGGGAGAGGAGGGCAGTGGGGGTCCCCGGGGGTGTCCCAGAGCCGGATCCACCCCCAGCCCTGCCTTTCACAGCGCCGAGTTCGCTGTGAGCAAGCTGAAGGCGGCCGGGAGCCCCCCGGGGCTGTACCTGCTGCGCCGCAGCCCCCAGGACTTCGACAGTTACCTGCTGACCGTCTGTGTCCAGGTGAGACCCCCCCCCTGCACCGGGGGCTCCGGGGGTCCGGGACTGTGGGGGTCCCGTCACCGGGAGAGAGGGAAACACTGACCTGGTGCCACCCACGGTGGGATGGGCACAGCCCGGGGCTGCTGCGGGCACCAGCAGGGCAGGAGGGGTTTGGGGGGCTCTGGGGGCGGTCCCCACGCTGCTGATCCCGACTGATCCCCCCACAGACCCGCTCCGGGCAGGATTACAGGCGGTGCCAGATCCGCAGGGATGAGGAGGGACACTTCTGGCTGTCGGGGGTGTCGCGGAGGTTCTGCAGCCTGCGGGAGCTGCTGGGCACCTACGGGCGCCGGGGGCTGCAGGCAGAGGGGGCCCGGATGCACCTGGGGGCCTGCTGCCCACCCCGCCCCAAAGGTGACAACAGGGGACGTCACAGAGAGGGGGCTGTGAGGTCACAGAACGGCTGTGATGTCATGGGGGAGCTGTGTGGCGTCACAGAACGGGTTGTGTGAGGTCACAGATTGGGCTGTGACATCACAGAGTGGGCTGGGAGGCCACAGGGTGACCTATGACACCATAGAGGGGACGGTGTGACAGCACACAGCTGCTGTGGGACACTGAAAAGTGAGATGTGTGAGGTCACAGAGCGGGCTGTGACATCACAGAGGGGGGCTGTGTGACATGAGAGGGTAGGCTGTGCCATAGAGCTGCTGTGTGACATCACAGAGCAGGCTGTGAGGTCACAGGACAGACCATGATGTCACAGCTGGGCCTGTGTGACATCACAGAGCTGTCTACGAGGTCACAGGATGGACCATGACATCACAGCGGGGCCTGTGTGACCTCACAGCTGCTCTGTGACGTCACGGAGCGGCCGTGTGACATCACAGAGCGGCTGTGTGAGGTCACCAGGCAGGTGCCCCCTGCCCTGCCCCCCCTCACGGCCTGTGTCCCCCCCCCCCCCAGAGAAGTCCAACCTGCTGATCGTTCGGAGTGGGGCCCCCCCGCCCCCCGGCTCCCCCCCGGCCCCCCGGCGCCGCAGCCTCCACCAGATGATGTTCCACAAGATCGACCCCCAGAGCCTGACACGGGTACAGGGGGGGCCCAGGGCGGTGGGTCGGGGGGGGGGCACAGGGACAGGGACCCCCCAGGACCATCCCCCTGTCCCTGCAGGGCGAGAGCCTTGGCCAGGGCTCCTTCACCCAGATCTACAAGGGCGTCAAGCGGGACCAGGAGGAGCAGGAGGAGGGGGACGGGCCCCACCAGACCACCGTGGTGCTCAAGGTCATGGACAGCAGCCACCGCAACTGCTCCGAGGTGAGGGGGTGGCACAGCCCCCCCGCGGTGGCACTGGGGGATGAGGGGCGTCCCCAGGAGCCCCCCCTGAGCCGCCTGTCCCACTCCCAGTCCTTCCTGGAGGCAGCCAGCACCATGAGCCAGCTCTCCCACAAGCACCTGGTCCTGCTGCACGGTGTCAGCCTCGGGAAGGACAGTGAGTGCCCGGGGGAGCACAGGGAGTGCCCGGGGGAGCACAGGGAGTGCCCAGCCCTGCCGTGCCCCGGGTGACCCCCCACATCCCCCAGGTGTGATGGTGCAGGAGTTCGTCCGGCACGGCCCCCTGGACCTCTACCTGCGCAAGAAGCAGGGCGAGGGCTCGGTGACCACCAGCTGGAAGCTGACGGTGGCCAAGCAGTTGGCCTATGCCCTCAACTACCTGGTGAGCGGCTCCGAGTGCCCGTGTCCCACGGTCCGTGTGTCCTGCTGTTCTCTGCCCTCATCCCACGGTTTCCAGGCATCCACGTCCTCTGGGTCTGGCTCACCCGCCTCCTGCATCAGCTGTGCATCCCTGGCACACATCCCACACACATCCACAGCTCCCGGGCATCCGTGTCCCATGGCCCCCACAAGTCCATGGCCCACAGCTCCCATGTATCCATAATCCCACAGTTCCCACATATCCATATCCTATAACCCCCCCACATCCCTGTCCCATGACTCCCATCTATCCATACCCCACAGCTCCCACACATCCATGTCCCATGGATCCCATCTATCCCATGCTCCCATGCATCCATGTCCTGTGCCTCCACACATCCCCCCATGGGTGGGGCCACACCGAGGGTCCTGGTCCCTCTTCCCCCCCCTCCAGGAGGACAAGAAGATCACCCACGGGAACGTCTCTGCCAAGAAGGTGCTGCTGGCGCGGGAGGGGGACGCGGCCACAGGGACCCCCCCGTTCATCAAGCTCAACGACCCCGGGGTCAGCGTCACCGTCCTGGCCCCAGACAGTGAGTGCTAGGGGTCCTGGGGGGTCTGGGATTGCTGGGCCCCCCCCAGGTGCTGAGCAGGGCCGTCCCCCCCCCAGTGCTGGTGCAGAGGATCCCCTGGGTGGCCCCCGAGTGCGTCCGGGATCCCAAGAGCCTGGCACTGCCCGCTGACAAGTGGAGCTTCGGGGTGACCCTCTGGGAGATCTTCAGTGGTGGGAACATGCCCCTGAGCCTGCTGGAGCCCCAGAAGGTGAGGCTGCCCCAGCCCCCTGAATCCTGACCCTCCTGATCCTTCCCAGTGCATCCCAACCCTCCTGCCCCGTCCTCCTGCCCTGTCCTGCTGCACCCGGGCCCCGCTCACTCCCCCAGCTTTGGGGCTGTTCAGGGGCTGTTCGAGGCGGCCCCAGACACCCCACAGCCACCCCGGGCCCCCCCTTCCCGCCCCTGCAGAAGCTGGATTTCTACCAGAGCCAGCTGCAGCTCCCGGCTCCCAAGTGGCCGGAGCTGGCCACGCTCATGGCCCAGTGCATGGAATACGAGCCCCAGCGCCGGCCCTGCTTCCGCGCCCTCATCCGCGACCTCAACAGCCTCATCACCTCCGGTGGGCCCCGGGGCTGGGGAGGGGGGCACGGGGGACCCCCACAGCGCCCTCACCACCCGCCTCCCCCAGACTACGAGCTGCTGTCGGACCTGTCCCCCGCGGACGTGGCGCTCCGGGACAGCCTGTGGGGACACGAGCCCCTGGCCGTGAGCCGGGACCCCGAGCACTTCCAGGAGCGGCACCTCAAGTACATCTCACTGCTGGGAAAGGTTTGGGCCCTGAACCCCAAACCTCAGTGCACCCCCTCCTCCCTCACCTGATTCGGGGCGTGGAACATCCTTGCTTTGCTGAGAAACGCTTGGATTGTGCCCCGAGAGCGGGATCTTGGGAGGGATAACAGGCACTGGGAATAATGGGGGGAGGGCTCTGGGGCACATCCCTCACCCCAGCCCGGCCCTCCCCCTACCCGCAGGGTAATTTTGGGAGCGTGGAGCTGTGCCGCTACGACCCCCTGGGGGACAGCACGGGCGAGCTGGTGGCGGTGAAGAAGCTGCAGCAGGACTCGGCCAAGGAGCTGCGGGATTTCGAGCGGGAGATCCAGATCCTGCACTCTCTGCAGCACGACTTCATCGTCCGCTACCGCGGCGTCTGCTACAGCCGGGGTGAGCACGGGGCGGGCAGGGGGCGGGCAGGGATCCCACACCCCGGCTCTGCCCAAACCCCGGCCGGAGGGTGACGGATGTGGCTCCAGGATGGCGGGGGCTGCGGCTGGTGATGGAATTCCTGCCCAACGGCTGCCTGCGGGATTACCTGCAGAAGAACCAGCCCCGCCTGGACCACAGGGCGCTGCTCCTCTACGCCTGGCAGATCTGCAAGGTGGGGTCGCCGGGGGGTGGCGGCAGCGAGGGTCCTGCTCTCCCAGGGTGGGTGGGGGTGGAACAGTGCCGTAGATCACCCGGGGGGTCGTGATCCAGCCAGGACGAGCCCCCAGGGATGCTCACTCAAGGGGCCGTGGTCCGGCTGGGATGTGGTCCCATCCAGCCCCCCGGGGATGCTCCTGGGTCCCGGTTCCCGTGAGCATTCCATCCCGGCAGGGCATGGAGTACCTGGGGGCGCAGCGCTGCGTGCACCGGGACCTGGCCAGCAGGAACATCCTGGTGGAGAGCGAGAGCCACGTCAAGATCGGGGATTTCGGGCTGGCCAAGCTGCTCCCGCAGGACAAGGACTATTACGTGGTGCGGGAGCCCGGCCAGAGCCCCGTCTTCTGGTGAGAGGGGGAGCACGGGGGGGGGCACAGGGGGCTGCAATCCCAGCTGGGTCCGGTGCTTAGCGTCTCCCCTCCGGCAGGTACGCTCCTGAATCCCTGGCAGACAACGTCTTCTCCTGCGCATCCGACACCTGGAGCTTCGGGGTCCTGCTCTACGAGCTCTTCACTTACAGCAACAAGAGCAAGAGCCCCTCAGAGGTGAGACCCCCCCGGGCT
Organism: Corapipo altera; assembly: GCF_003945725.1. Taxonomy (NCBI): domain Eukaryota; kingdom Metazoa; phylum Chordata; class Aves; order Passeriformes; family Pipridae; genus Corapipo; species Corapipo altera. The sequence goes on from NW_020884962.1 coordinate 1,240,151, forward strand.
GGGGTCCTGCTGTGCCCCCCTCCCCGGGGCTGGGGTCTGTTACCTGTGGTACGAACCCCCCCCCCCCCGGCTGATCCCGGTGCCGACGGCCGCCCCCGCAGGAATTCCTCCGGATGATGGGCACCGGGAAACCGGCGCAGATCATCTGCCACTTGCTGGAGCTCCTCAAGGACAACCGGCGCCTCCCGGTGCCGTCCGGCTGCCCCGCGGAGGTGCGAGCCCTGCCCGGGCTGTTGGGGGTCCTGGGGGGGGTCCTGGGGGTCCCCCCGCTCCCCTGATGGCCGCCCTGTCCCTTGTCCCCAGGTCTACTCGCTGATGATGAGCTGCTGGGCCTTCGCCCCCGGTGCCAGGCCCACTTTTGGGGAGCTGTCCCCCAGGATCGAGGCGCTGCGGGATGGTCGGAGCAAAGCCCGTGGGTAGAACCCCCTCCCCAAAACTCCCCCCTGGCTGGGACCCCCGGACACCCACCTCCCTCCTCAGCACCCTGTGGCCACAACGATGCTTCAAGGAGCTCTGAGGGGCACAGCATGGGGGGGACATGACCCTCATGCCCCTCTCCCATGGCACACAGACCCCACCGTGCTGCCCCTTGGCTTCCCCCCCCCCCCTTCTCCCTGTTCCTGCCTCCACCATGGCAAATTCAGCCTTATTTAATTAAAGTTTGGTAAATTTTCCAGCTGGGGTGAGGTGAGGACGTGCCTGGGGAGAGGGGACACGTGGGGAAAGGGGAGTGTGGGCGTCTGGTTGCCGTGGAGCTGCTGGGAGAGAGCGGGTGCCCTGGCACATCCTGGTGAGGGAGCCCCAGCTCGGCACTGTGGGGTCAATGCCCACCCCAGTGGGGTCAGGGGATTCCTTTGCTCCCACCCTGAGCCCAAGATCCCCCCCAAAACCAGCCCCGTCCTCCCTGTGCCCGCTCAGAAAGGCTCCAGCCCCCAAATCCTCATTAACAACACGCACTCGCTTCTTCTCCCTCTGCCGCCTTTGGCCACGGGAGGGCAGATTTGGGGTGAAACCAGACAGGAACAGGCCCAGAGCAGCGCGGAACTGAGTCCGAGAGCTGGGATTCAGCATTCCAGACATGGTCCTCCTGGCAGGACCATCCCTGGGGTCCCCCTTCCCATACGGAGCGGCAGCTACAGGGGTTGGGAGGGAACCACAGCCCAGGGGGTCCTGGGGTGTTTCCTGCCAGCTCTGGATCCTCCTCAGTGGCCCTAAAAGATGCTCAGACCCCCTAGAAGATGCTCCCCCAGCCAGGGGTGGAACAGCACCTACCCCAGCCCCAGGTTGCAGGAGGTGTCCCTGAGATCCCACTGCAGCACATCCCCGTGCTCCCGCCGCTGGCTGAGCTTCCCAGCATTCCAGGGGCTTGGGAACACCCCCACGAGGCTCCGTCAGAATTCCTGCCCCAGGTCCTGGGGATCAACTCCTGCCTCTTGGAGCTCACCAGGGGGCGATTTAGTGGCCAAGAGGAGGAAATGTCGGGGGACCACTGGGGCTCCCCTGGCACTTGCCAGGACCTGGAGCAGCACCGGGAAGGACGGGCAGCTCGGAGGAACTGGGAATGTCGTGCACCAAGGGGGTGGGCACAGCCCCAGACCCCCCCAGGACCACCAGAGCTCCCCCAGTGCCTCGGTGCAGAGCCAGCTCAGTGCCACCCTCACACTGAGCCTCTCCCAGAGCAGTGATCCCAGTGGCACCAGTATCCTGTGGGAATCCTCCCCCAGCCTGGTGCCACCCACCCACCCACGGGCACGAGGAGGTTATTAGAAAATAAAGGTTATTAGAAAATAAAGTGTTTAATAAAAGAGCAGCTCCTGCTCCCTTCACAGCACGGGGGAGGGTGGGGGGGGGTCCAACGCGGTGACAGCCACGGGAAGGGGGAACAGGGAGAGGAGGAGGAGGAAAAGGAGGAGGAAAAGGGGGGTTCCCACCCCACAGCACCCCCTCCCCTCCCCAGCCGGCCTCCATCCAGTGTTTCAAGTTCACACAACCAAGGGGGAAGCCCGGGGGGCTCAGAGGGTCCAGCAGGAGGTGGCTCAGGATCCCGCCAGGTAGATCCCTGTGGAGGAAAGGTGGTGAGGAGGGGTGAGGGGAACATCCCTGGCACCACTGCCAAGTGGCCAGGGCTCAATGCCAGCACCAAGCTGGGCAACCTGCACCCTCCCAGGTTGGGCATCACCCAGTGAGGGGGGACTGAAGCTTGGGGACAGAGGAGGGGACCCCATCTACCCCAGGGTCACAGGGAGCAGGGAAGGGACCCTGTGTGCTGCAGGAAGGGACTCCAGGCACCCTGGCAAAGGGATCTCATGCACCCCAGGGCCGTGGGGAGCAGGAAGGGACCACTGTGGACCTTGGGGAAAGAACAGCCTTCCCTGTTCCCTGTCCTGTGCACCTCAGGACACAGGGGATGGGGAGAGGATCCCCTGCCCACCAAGGCTGTGGGGAAAGGACCCCACGCCCCTGGGGTGTGCCCCCTCCCCAGCTGTACCTGTAGCAAACCTCTTCTTGACCAGCGACATCCGGTACCCGGCGCTCGCCAGCTCCACCTCCACCCCCGACAAGGTGCTGCCCTCGCTGCTGAACTGGGCAGCCACGGGACTGGGCTTACTGGGCCCCCCCAGGGGCTCCCAGCTGGCCGAGAGCCGGCCACAGCCTGGGGGAACAGCAGAGGGGTTGGGGGGGTCTGGCCTCTGCATCCCCCTGCCCCATGCCCTCAGGGTGGGCACAGACTCACCTCCCTGCCCCGGGGCACCAGGGACGTCCAGCAGCTTCCAGAGCAGCCTCTTCTCCTCCAGGTTCCTGCCGGGACACAGGAATGCCCTCAGACCCCCAAGCCCCTCCCCCCACTTCATCCTGAACCCACCTTCCCTGCCCTCCTCACCCTGGCAGCACCCCCATTTCCCAGCTCAGGGTCTCAAATTCCCAGTTCAGGGTCCCCCTCTCCCAATCCTGGAGGGATTTAGAACCCTATCTCCTGTGCCTCCCACCCTGGGGGGAATTTGGGACCCCCATCTCCCGTGCCTCCCACTCTAGAGGTGTTCAGTGTATCCCACCCTGAGGAGGTTCAGAACCCCAAGTCCTGCATTTCCCACCCTGGGGAGGTTTGGGACCCCCACTCCCACATTTCCCACTCTGGGCTGGTTTGGGACCCATTTCCCACTCTGGGGGTGGGTTGGGACCCCCCCTCCTGTGCTTCCCACCCTGGGGAGGTTCAAGATCTCCAGTCCTGTCCCTCCCAGCCCGGTGGGACTGTGACCCCCAGTGCTGTGCGTCCCCACCCCAGTGCTGGTTCCCACCCCCTGCCCCGGTACCAGCTGGCCGCGGGCTGCAGCCGGAGGTTGGTGAGGGGCTCCTCGACGGGCAGCAGGACGTGGACGTTGGCGAGGGGCACGGGCAGTGCCAGGGCGCCGGCGTTGTAGCCGTAGTCGACGCTGACCCGCGTGGCCCCGGGCGCGCAGTCCCAGCGCACGCAGAGCCGCAGCGGCGCCGAGCCGGGGCCCAGCCGCGAGAACTGCGGCACACGGGGGGGCTCAGGGGGGCACCCAGACCCTCCCGCCCTCCAGGGGGGCTGCTGGGGAGGGTCCCAGCTCTCCCCACACCCCCCCCGGGGTTCACCTGGTACTTGAGCAGAGCCACGTTGTAGTAGGAGGCGGTCGGGCTCTGCTCTGCCTGCCGCTGCAGTTGCCCCGTCAGCGCTGCCATGTTCAGCCAGAAGTCCCTGGTGCTGGGGTCGCTCTGGGAGGGGTCGCTGGGGGCACGGGGTCAGAGGGGCACCCCCAGAACGCAGCACCCCCCCATACCCAGCTGCACCCACCGGCTCCCCAGGACACCCAGACCTCCGGGGACCACACGTACCCCATCACCAGTCGCCCGTGGCTGCGCCCACCCTCTCCCAGGGTGCCCGTGCCCCCCGCCTCGCTGCCCCCCCCGCCGTGCAGGGCGTCCCCGAGGCTCCCCACCTGTAGAGCAGGTCGGTGTTGGGCAGGAAGTGCTCGATGGCCCCCGTGTTGAGCAGTCGGAAGCTGAGCACTGGGGGGGCCGCGGTGCCGCTGAACACGCGGACGATGCCGGCGGGGAAGGACATGGTGAGCTCCCCCGTCACCTTCACCAGGCAGCTGCTGGGGACAGGTCGGGGGTCAGCGGGTGCCCCGGGCAGGACACAGTGGTTGGGGGACCCCCAGGACCCCCCCTGTACCTGTCGGCGTCGCGGCCCTTGAAGTAGGCGTGCACGTACTCGGTGAAGGCGGTGGCCACGGGCAGCGCGTCCTGCGAGCCCAGCACCACGGGGCTGGGACCCCGAGACAGCCCTGGGGGGGGCCGGGGGGCACACAGGGGGTCAGAGCACGGGTGGGACCCTCACCCCGTGCCCCATGAGCCCCCCCC
>NW_020884962.1:1254533-1260911 GCF_003945725.1 Corapipo altera
CCCCCCCCCCAACCTCCTCAGAACTCCACCTTGCAGGCAGGGAAGGTCTCATCCTGCATGGCCACGGTGCTGTTGCTGCCCAGCACCGTGATGCCCAGCTCCTGCTGCCGGTCGTGGGTCTCCTGGTACCACTCGTGCATCACCAGCGAGTCGAAGGTGGGGATCAAGGTCACCTGTGGAGACACCGGGGACACCTCGTCACCCACCCCCCCCCCCAGCAGTGGGAAGGGGCCGATCCCAACATTTCAGGGACCAACATCACCTGCAGGGACACCCACCACACCCTGTCACCCCCCAGGACTGGAAGGGGCTGATCCCACCCCACCTTGCCACCCCCCCGAACACCAGGAAGGGGCTGATCCCCCCCGCCCCAGGTACCCGTGGGGGGCTCACCTGGATGTCGATGCCCCACTGGTGTTTGCCGCTGAGAAGGGCGTCGAGGAGGGGCCGCAGGACCCCCTCCTTCAGGTGGTCGTCCCCGCTGACCACGTAGCAGAGGGAGCGGACGCGCCGGAAGAACTCCTCGTCCACGGTGCGGGCGCTCCAGGAGCCGGGCAGGTACGCCAGGTCCACGTAGATGGGGGGGCCCTGGGGGGCTGTGGTCCGTGTGCCTGTGGGGCAGAGAGGGGATGGTGGTCTGCAGCAGCCCCCGATCCCCCCAAACCCACCGCTGGTGTCCCGTCCCCCACCCTGTACCTGCGGGTGACGCCCGGCCCGCTCCCGGCCGGGCTCCAGCGCTCCGGGTGGTCCCAGGGGTACGGGGGTCCCCGAGGGAGGGACCCTTCTTGTCCCCGGGGGGCAGCCTGGCCTTGTCCCCGCTGTCCCGGGCTGAGCTGGCGGGACCCCTGGCCTTGGGGGCCGAGGAGGGGTGTCGGGGGGGCTCGGCCTTCGGGGTGGCGGGAGCGGAGCCCACGCGGGACGGGATCCTCTTCACTTTGCCGGGGGGCTCCTTCCTGCCGGGGGGCAGCGCCTCGGGGTCCACCATGCAGATCCCGGGCTGGGCAGGGATGGGGCAGGGGTCCTTCAGGGGGGCCGGCAGAGGGTCGCAGGCTCTGGCCACGGCGCGGGGCGGCCGCTCCGAGTCCTCGTCCGACTCCAGCCCGTCGGCCAGGAGGGAGGGACAGTCCTCGGTGGCCGGGGGGACGTCGGAGTCGGAGAGGGTGGGCAGCGACTCGCTGACGGAGGTGGGGGGGGTCTCCCCGGGGTGGCCCCGGGGTGGCACCAGCTCCTGTGACGGGTCACTGTCCGACAGCTCCCGGGGGCTGGTGGCGGCCGAGGGCGACCGCTCGGACTTGGGGTGCTCGAACTCGCAGGGCGACACCAGGCACAGGTCCACGTCGTGGGGGGACTCGGAGCGGCGGCCGGGCCGTGGTGCCACGTCCCCGTCGGCCCAGGGCGGGTGGTGGCAGGGCCGCAGCGGCAGCGACAGCCCCCCTTTGGCAGGCTCCGGCTCCGGCGTGTCCCCGGTGCCCCGGGAGCCCCGGCCCTCCTCCGGGGGGGACTCGCTGACCGGCGGCAGCACCTGCTCGAAGGAGACCGAGAGCGACTCGTCCACCTCGGTGGAGTGCGGGGAGCCCACCTCGGCCGGCAGCGAGGGCGTGGTGATGGTGGGGGACACGTCGGGGACTTCATCCTTGAAGGGGCTGAGGGACAGACACCCCGCCTGCTTCTCCTGCCCGGAGCCGTCCTGCCCGGCTTTGCCCCCTCCCGCCGGCCACGTGTTCGGCTGCCGGGCGGTGCCGGTGCCCGGCTCCTCCGCGCCGTCGTCCACCGGGGACTGGTGGAAGGGCGTGTGCCCGGCGCTGGCCGGCCCCGAGCTGGCCGGGGACATCATCTCCAGGGTCTTCTCCTCGGAGCTGCCGCAGGGGTCCTCGGCGCCCTCGGGGCCGTGGTTGAGCAGCCCGGTGGGCGTCAGGTCGAAGTTGACGCTGCGGTCGCTCTTGGGGGTCTTGGCCATGGGCGAGGGGGGGCACACGGCCCTCAGGGGGCTGCTCTCCAGGTAGCGGAGGCGCTGGAGGCTGTCGGGGTCCTCCAGGCCGTTCTCCAGGCAGGAGGAGTCCCCCGGCCGCCTGGCCCCCCCGTTCTCCAGGGATAAAGGCTCCAGCTCGCTCTCGGCCGTGGCGATGCCCTCATCCGTGGATTCCTCCTTCCTCCTCCTCCCGCCGGATCCCGGCTCCCGCTCGGCCTCCGGCAGCATGTCCTCGGGGGAGGAGGACTTGGAGCCATCCGACATCCCCGGATCCTTCCTGGCACCCGCCTCCCGCGGGGTTTTAGCCTTGGGTTTCTCCAGCTCCTTCTTGAGGGGTGGCTTCTTGGTGCTGCCGGCCTTGGCCAGGGGTTTGCGGGTCTCCGGGACCGGTGTTTTCCGTGCCGGAATCTTGGCCGGAGCCTTGGCCTCTGCCTTGCTCTCCTTCATGTCCTTCCGCAGCGTCTCAGCCTTCACCTCCTTCTTCACCACCTTCACCTCCTTCTTGGCCTCCCCTTTCCCCTCGGCCCCCTCGTCCTTCTTTGGCAGCTTCTTCTCCTCTTTCTTGGCAACTGGCTCCTTCTTGGGAGCCGCCTTCTCCTTGTTCAGCTTCACCTTCACGTCTCCCTTCGCCTTCTCCAACGTGGAGTCTGCCTTGGCTCGAGCATCCTTGGCTTTCTCCTCTTCCAACCCCGTTCTGGCCGTCTCCCCCATGGATTTTGGCTTCTCCTTGGCCCCAGCCTTCACCTCCTTCTTCTCCACCTTTGGAGTCTTCTCCTTGGGCACCGGTGCCCCAGCCTCCACCAGGCTGAGCTTGGAACCCGACTTCAGGCTCTCCTTGCTCTCTGCCCTCCTCTGCTTCAGCTGCTTCTCCGGCGGGGACGCCGACACCCCCTTCAGATCGTTCTTGGTGACCACGGGGTGCTTGAGGAACTCCAGGTGCTTCACCTTCTCCAGCCCCTCCAGGATGCGGGCCTGGGGGGTGCAGCCGGGGAAGAGCACCCGGATGATCTTCTCGTAGCGGCTCACGGGGTGCCAGACGAGCAGGACGCACACGGAGGTCAGGCACTGCAGGGGCAGGTCCTGCTCCTTGGGGTACCCGTTCCCCGCCCACTGCTGCAGGAGGAACTCCAGCTCCTTGGTGCCCTTCACGGGGTTCAGCACGTACATGTCCAGCCGGCCCACTCCCATCTTCTGGAAGAGCACGGTGGGCTCGGCGCGGGGGCCACTGTCCCGGGCCAGCAGGTTGGGGCGGATGCCCAACTTCTCCAGGTAGTGCAGGGTCAGGGCGGCCTCGTCGCAGCTCTTCAGTACCCGGGAGTTGCCCTCGATGTCCTTCAGCTTCTCGGAGACGTTGAGGAAGACGACGCCCAGCTCCGGGGAGATGAGGTTCTTGGCCCAGTCCCCGTTGCCCTGGGAGCTCTGGGACTGGGATGGGTCCTCCTCCAGCTCGGCCAGCTTCCTCTGGAGCAGGCTGTTGATGCCAGGCAGGCTGTCCGTGCCCGCGTGCGTCACCAGGATGGAGTCGATGCGGTCCAGGTGCCGGACCAGCTTCCAGAAGGAGGATTTGGGGTTGGAGCCCCCGTTGACCAAGACGTTGAAGCCGTTGACGGCAAAGAAAGCAGAGTCCCCTCTCCCGCCCGGGAAGATATAGCAGCAGGGCTTGGAGAGCTTCAGGAACCCCACCATGGTGGGGGGCTCCAGCAGGTCGAAGGGGGACTGGGGCTCCAGCGACTCTGACAGGTACTCCATGAACTCCTCCAGCCCCTCCATCTCCGGCAGGACGCAGCCCGGGTTGTAGCGCAGCTCGATGAAGTCCTGGAGGTTGTGATGCTCCAGGCCCGAGTCCCTCCACTCCCCAAAATCGGGGCAGCTGATGGTCAGCCTGGCCTTGGCCGAGGGGTCCGCGGAGCTCAGGATCTCCCCCACCTGCGAGGGGACGGGGACAGCCGGGGCTTCAGGGGGGAGGTGGCACCAGGGACAGCGATGTGACAGCCACAGGAAGGGGGGGCCCTGCCTCACCCCCCTTCCCTGGGGATCCCACATTCCCGTTACCCACAAAAGGGGGCCCTTCCCTGGTTCCCTCCCAGCCCTGGTGTGGCTCAAGGCCGGGATGTGCCCCCCCACAGCGTGGCAGTGAGGGGGGGACACTCCAGCAGCCCTTTGGAGCAGCGGCTGATCCATCCTCCTCCCGCTGCCGTGCCCAAATCCCGCCCAGACACCGGCGACGTGTGCAGACAGCACAGACAGCGGCTCCGGCAGCGCCCGCCCGCAGCCCCCCCCGGGGGGGGGGGGGGAGGGGGGGGGGGGGGGGGACAGGCGGCTCCTTCCCGAGGCTCCCCCCCCGGAGCACCACACCTCCTTATCCGTGAAGATCTGGATGAAATCCCGGAGGGAGAAGCAGCCGGTCTGCAGCATCAGCTCCCCCGTGTCCTCCACGCAGGGCCCCGCGAACACGAGCAGCTTGTGCTGCGACGCGTCCGTGATGAGGTTCCGCAGCTGGGGACGGAGGGAACGTGAGGACAGGGGGGTTTTGTGAGGACAGAGGGGGATGTGAGGACAGAGGGGACGCGGGGACGGCACTTGGATCCACCCCAGGGCCGCCGTTCCCAGCTCACCTCGTCGCACAGCGACTTGTCGGAGGGGTTGAGCAGCACCAGGGTCTCCAGAACATCCCCGCGGTGGTGGAGGGTCCTCTGACCTGCCGGGAGCAAGGGCTGACCCCAACCCTCCCCAAAATCGGGCTGCACCCCCACCTGGGCCTCGTGGCGGGGGTGGCAGGGCCAGAGCCTGCCCGGTTTTCCGGAGGAAGAGGGACAGCCGTGATCCCGCTCCGGACACCGCGGGGGCCAAAGGACACGTTTCCCGTGTCCTTCCTGCCACTGGGAGGGGAGGAAAGGCAGGGGGAGCGGGCTGGGGGAGCCCCTTCTGCTCCCCCAGACAACACAGTGCTCCTGGGTGCTCCTGGGGGCAGTCTGGGGGTGCACGCCCTTCCTAAGCAGGGAACCACCCACTGGAGACCAAACTGACACTGCCGGGGGTGGGACATGGAGGGGCGGGAAAAAGGCACCGGAGCAGCCCCAGCTCCATCTTCTCCACTCCCTTCTCCCATGGAAAAATCACATCCCACCCCGGGCTGGGAGAAGGAAGCGGTTCCTCACGTGGGGGGATCACGGGGTTTGGATGGGGAGGGTGAGCACAAAGCCAAGGCTGTTCCCACAGAAAGCGGGGGGTGGGAGGGGGAGGGTCCCACAGAAGCAAGGGGGTCCCTCCAGCTCCTGGGGGGGGGTTTTCCCCCCTTTCTCTCCCCCCATTTCACCTCTCACGATGCTGGAGAACGTGGCCGAGTGCCGGGACACGAAGAGCTTCAGCTGCTCGTCCAGGTTGCAGGAGGTGAGGTCGATGTCCCACGAGCGGATCCCTGCGGAAAACAGGGGCCAAAAATTCGGGGTGGGGGGCTCAGCACCCACCAGCACCCACACGGTGCCGGTGGGGACTGTCCCTACAACATCCAACACCCCCCCCCAATACTGCCCCTCTCACCTCACCCTGAGCTGGTTTTGGGGGTCCCCAAACCCACCTGGACCCCGACACACCGACACCTGCCCGGCAGGTGAGCGCCCTGTGCGGTGACTCACGGCAGCACCGGCTGTGCCAGCGCCAAATCCCAACCCCCCGGGGCACGGAGCACCTCTGCCAGCACCTCTTCAAAGGGGGTAATTAAGGAATTAACGGCGCCGGAGGATTCGGCACACGCCGGGCTCGACCTGCCGGCACCGGGACAGGCGCCCTGAGAACACCGAGGGGCAGCCCCAAAACACCCCCTCAGGGCTCCCCACGGGGGTTTGGGGGTCTGGCAGCCCCCCCCCCAAACCGCTCCCAGTAACGGCCACCGAACTGGGGGCGATGGTGTAACCGGGGGGTTGCACAACCGTTGGGGTTTTGGGGGGGGTTTGGGGAGGTTCAGGGCTGCCCTCGCAGGGGGACGGTCCTGCCACGGGGGGACAATGGGTCAGTCCCGGCAATGTGAACACCCCCCCCCGCCGGGATTTTGGGGATCTGCTCCAATGTGGGGTGTTCGATGTCACGGCCTGAGACACACACACACACACACACACCCCAGCTCAGGGAGGGGCAGCAGTGGGACGCGGGGGCTGGAGGGGATTCCTGCGGCTCGTGGGGTGAATCCCTGGGGGCTCGGGGCAGGAAAAGGGGCAGATCCTGGAAATGTAGGGGAGCAGATGCTGGGGATCCAGGGCGAGCAAATCCTGGGGGGTCTGGAGCTGGGGAGGAAGCAAAGCTTGGAGACCCAAATTCTGCGGATTTGAGGGGGCAGATCGTGGGAGTTTAGGGGGGCAGATCCCGGGGGCCTGGGGCAGGGGGGGGCAGATCCTGGAGCTGAGGGGCACAAA
>NW_020884962.1:1261011-1264865 GCF_003945725.1 Corapipo altera
AGATCCCGGGGGGCCTGGGGCAGGAGGGGGCTGCCCGGGGTGGGGGAGTCAACCCCGGGAGGCCCCTGCGGAGGAGGGACGTTGGGAGGAGGGACCCTCACGGGGGGGACCCTCCGCGGCCGGAGCATCATCGCGCGGTCTCACCTCGCTCCAGCTGCTGCAGCGCGGCGGCCCTGAGGCCGGGCCGGTGGCAGCCGCCGCCCACGATGGCGAGCAGGGAGAAGCGGCCGCGCGGCCCCGGGGATGCTGCGGGAGCGGCGGCGGGAGCGGGGGCCGGAGGGGCCGCGGGCACCGGAGCCGCCGCCATCTTCGGGCGCCCCCCGCCCGCTTAACGGCCACGCCCCCTTAACGGCCGCGCCCCCTGCGTCACCGCCGCCTCGCCCCGCCCACTGATGTCACCGCCAGCCAATGGCCGCCGGACGAAGGGGAGCGGGTGGGAGGGGCGGAGGTGGGCGCGGGGCGGGGTCTTAAAGGGGCAATGGCGGGGTGGGGCGGAGGGACGGGCCCCGCGCGGTGTGCGATGGGCCGGGTGAGTCCCCGCGTCCTCCTGCCCTCGGATGCTCCATCCCTCCGCCTCCGGAGGGTCGGGGATCATCACTACTGTAATAGGAGCCCTCCCAGACCCAACCCTCAGGCCTTCTCCCTCGCTCTGGCACCGTTCCCACTCCCGCTTCCCTGCCCCGCATCCCACCCCAGCCTCGGGTGGACCCGCAGCAGGATGTGACCCACCCTTCCCACCATCCCCCCGGTGTCCCCCCGTCCCCCAGCCCTGCCCCAGCCTCAGGTGGGTGCCCCACGTTGACCCGCAGCAGGATGTGACCCACCCTTCCCATCCCCGCTCAGAACCCCGCCCGGCGGCAGAGGGGGGCTGGCACCCCAAAATCCCCGCAAAAAGCAGTCAGCAGGGTGAATTCAATCATTTAATGTGTCCCACCCCAGCCCCACAGCCCAGGCACCCGAGGGTGCTGTGCAGGTCCATCCCGGTGCGGGGAGGGGGCTGGGGGCCCGCGGCTCCCCCTCCCCTGCCCGGGGCACAGGCGGGTGGCAGCTGGTGTCCCCCGGTGTCCCCCGGTGTCCCCGATCCCTCAGGAGCACTTGAGGATGAAGAGGTTGCAGGAGGTGCCGCGGGGGCAGCTGCAGAGCTTCCCGATGCGCGCCCCGCGCCGCACCGCGCACGGCTCCCCGGGCTCGCACTGCGGGACCGCACCGTCAGCCCCGGCACCCGGAGGGGTTTAGGGGAAGTTGGGGGTCCCCCCCGAGCGCCCAAGGTGAGCACCCACCGCCCCCCAGCCCCGCCGTACCGAGGGCACCCAGCTCAGCCTCTTCTCCAGCGCCGGCGGATCCCTGGTCCCGAGCTTCTCCAGCACCTCCTGCAGCACCTCCACCTGTCGGACACACACCGGGACACCGCGAGCTGCCGGGACATCCCGGGGCTCCGGGCCGGGTCACCCCGAGTTCCCCAGGGGCTCTGGATCTGCATCACCCTGAGTCCCCGGGAATGTCCAGGGGTTCCTGTCAAGCCAAGTCCCCCAGGATTCTGTCCCATCCATCGAGGATCGTCCCCATCTCCCCCCCATGCCTGGCTGTATCTGGGTCAGGAATCAGGGCTGGGGCAGGATCAGGGGGCTCAGGGCAGTGCTTGGGGTGCATCCCGCCCCCCACGACCCCACCCCGACACCCCCCACCCGACACAGCATCTCCCATCCCCACCCCCGAGCCAGAGCAGCCCGTCAGGACAGGGCAGGGAAGGGAACACCGGGTAAAATTCCCAATCCAGCAATTCCCGCGTGCTGCGGGATGTCCCCGGTGCTGCTCCTGCGAGGAGCCCCCCGAGTACCCGACAGCAGCGGCACAAAACCAGTGGTGGGATCTCAGTTTCCCCCTCCCGAATTCCCCAAGAACACCCCGGCACGGCCAGAACCGGCCCCCAAACCGGGGCGGTGGGAGCAGGAGCACCCTGAGGTGCCCCAGAGCCTCACGGGGGGTGCTGGGGACCCCCTTCCCCACTCCCCCCACTGCCCCAGCCCCTTTACCAGCTCTGTCTCCTCCCGGCTCTGCCCGGGCAGGCTCAGGGGGGGAAGGACCCCCGGCACTGGCTCGGGGGTGCCCAGCAGGATGAGGCCAGAGCCCAGCAGGCAGAGCAGGCAGAGCCAAGGGTGTCCCATGTTCCCGGTGCTGGAGCCTCCCTGGATTCTCATGGAAGTGTCGGGCTCAGCTTTATATCCCCCAGCCCCCGCCAGCCCCCGGCGTGGGCAAACACCCGCTGACGCAGAGCCGTGTGTCCCCCCAGCCCTGTCACCGTCACCAGGCTGGACGGGGGGACACATCCCCGGGAGACGCATCCCTTGGGGCACAGGAGCCGGCGGGATGGACGTCAGCACCGCGGCCAGGGAAGGACCCCCCGGGCGACCCCCCCGCCCCGCAGCCGGGCAGAAGCCGCCGCCAATTCCCTGAGCAAACAAGGGGCTCGTCCCGGCTGGATCATCCCGGCGCGTCCCCCCGGACACGGCGCAGACGGGGGGCAGGTGGGTCTCACAAACAGATTTATTGCAAAGCCGGGGACAGACGGGGGGGACAGACAGGGGGACGCGGGGGGACTAAAGCCTTGTTGCCCCAGTATCCACAGGGGAGTCCCCCAGTGCCACCGCATCCCTTCGTGTCCCACGCCCTCCCCCACGCACCCCCCGGGGGTCCCTCAGTCCCGCAGCATCACCGTGGGGTCCCTTCGTGTCTCACAGACCCTCCCTCCGGTCCCCCCCGAGGGTTCCCCGGTCCCTCTGCATTCCTGCGGGGTCCCCGCTGTCCCGCAGCCCCCCCAGGTCCTGTCCCAGGCCAGGGGACATCACAGCCCCGCATCACAGCCAAGCATCCTCCTCCCCCTGCTCCTCCTCGCTGGGGGCCTGGGGGTCCCTGCCGTGGGACCCCTCCCTCGGAGGGTCCGGGGGGAGCCACGTCCGATCCCTTCGATTTGGGCAAGTCCAGACCCCCCAGCCCCGGGCCGGGCCGGTTTAGTGGCCCCCAGCCCCGGTGCTGTCGCCCTCAGACCAGCCCGGTCCTTGTTCGGTAGCCCCGGTCCAGCTCAGCCCCGGCGACCCCCGCCCGGGGCCGCCAGTGGTCCCGAAGCCCCGCCCACGCTCCCGAAACCCCGCCTACCGCGCGCGGAGCCCTCTGGGTAATGTAGTCCTCACCCCAACGGAGATCAGCGACTACATTTCCCAGGGGGCTTTGCGGCAGAGGGCCGCGAGCGCCCCCTGCTGGGGCGGAGGTCCGAGAGACGGGAGCGCCGCCACCCGTGTGATGAGTTGCGGCCGTGCTCGGACTCGGGGGCTCAGCGGGCGCGGGGAGGGGGGACAGGGCGCGGTGGGGACACGCACAAGGCGCCAGCAGCGCCGCGGGCGGGTGGCAGCGTGGGGACACGGGCCACGCGGGAGGAAAACTGAGGGCACGGCGTGGGCGCTCCCCGCGACCCCGGGGGACACGCACCGGTCCGGACCCGGGGGCCCGGACGGGGCAACCCGGTGCGCGAAACCCCGGGATGCGCCTGGGAGGCGGCGGGTGCGCGGGCAGCAGGGAGCGCGTCCCCGAGAGCGCGTCCCCGCGTGTCCCCGGCAGGTGGCGGCCGCCGCCCGCCCCGCAGCCCGGAGGTCCCCGCGTGTCCCCGTTTCCCCCGGTTCTGAGCGCACCGACCTCCCGCTGCCCCCGCCGCAGGTCCCGGTGCACGGACAGAGCCGCCCCCGCGCCCCGGTGCGCGAACTGCCGCCCCCCCGCTGCAGCCCCCGCTCAAGCGACAGACCCCCGGTGCAGCCCCCGGTGCACGGACCGACCCCCCGGTGCATGGATCGACCCCCGGTGCA
>NW_020884962.1:1265265-1281450 GCF_003945725.1 Corapipo altera
CCGCGATATCTCCTCGATACCTCCTCGATACCTCACCCGGTACCTCCGCGAGAGCCGCTCTTGGGATTATTGCTCTTGGAATTTGCCTTCTCTCGCTTGGGATTACAATTGCACCATGACCCTGGAGGAGCTGGTGCCTTGCGATAGCAGCAAGTAAGTCGCGGGAAGCTCGGGGTTTTTTTGGGGAGTGTGTGTGCGGGGGGGTCTGTCGTTGTCGCCGCCGGCGCTCACCGGCTCTGTCGTTCCTCCGCGACAGGATGCAGGCGGTGAGCGAGGCGGTGGAGCGGGTGCTGGTGGCGGCGCAGCGGCAGGACCGGCTCACGGTCGGGGTCTACGAGTCCGCCAAGCTCATGAATGTGTGAGTATCGCGACACGGCTCTGTCGGGGGGTCTGTCGGGGGGGTCCGGGCAGCACCAGCGCGGTTCGCATGGTGGGGGTCCGTCCAGTGCAGGGCTGGTTCTTGCCAGGGGGGTTGTACGGGGTGTGGGGGGTAGAGACAGGACTCCAGGCTGCATTTTGGGGGGGTCTGTCCCCCACAGCTCAGTGCGACAGGGAGGTGACACGGGAGGGTGACAGCTCCGGGAGGGATTTACACACGGGAGACCCCCGACGACATGGGGGGCGACAGTTCCGGGGTGGGGGGTGAGATGACCCCGGTGGCACTGGGGGTGACAGTTCTGGAGTTGGGGGGTTGCACACAGTGAGGTGACCCCGGTGACACGGGGGGGGGGGGGTGACAGCGCCGGGGGTGAGGGGTCGCACCATCCACAGCCGTCCTGACCCCCTCCCCTCCCCCCGTGCCCCGCACAGGGACCCCGACAGCGTCGTGCTGTGCGTTCTGGCCACCGACGAGGAGGACGAAGGCGACATCGCCCTGCAGATCCACTTCACCCTCATCCAGGCGTTCTGCTGCGACAACGACATCCACATCCTGCGCGTGTCCGGGATGCAGCGCCTCGCCGCCATCCTGGGCGGGGGCGAGCCCGAGCCGGGGGCCGAGCCGCGGGACCTGCACTGCCTCCTGGTCACGGTGAGCGAGGGCAGCGTGATGCGCCCGTGACCGCGCCAGGCGCCGGGGAGGGTGACGGGGCTCCGGGGCCACGTGTCGGGGCGCTGGTGGCACTAACCTCGTGCTCCTTGCTCCCCCAGAACCCGCACACGGACGCCTGGAAGGGCCAGGGGCTGGCGGAGGTGGCGAGTTACTGCGCCGAGAGCCGCGACAGGAACCAGTGGGTGCCCTTCGTGTGTCTGCAGGAGCGCTGAGCCCCCGGCCCCTTCCCGGCCTGGACCTGAAGGATTGGAAAAAAAAAAAAACCCTTAAAAAAAAAAAAAAGCCGACATAAACCAGCAGGATAAAAAAGAAGGAGAAAACAGAGCCAGTTCCAACCCACAAACCCGAGAACCCACCGATTTTATTTTTCTTTTTGACCGGAGAGCAGAAGGAGGAGGAGGAGGAGGAGGAAGGGGAGCGCGGCCGCAGCGGTGGGAATGGAGGGGGAGCCGTGCCGAGCCTGGATGGACACTGGCCAGGGCCTGGAGGGACACTGGCTGGAGCCCAGAGGGACAGTGGCCAGAGCTGCTGGCCGAGGAGTTGTGCTGGCCCAGGGGCCGGAGCTGGGGACCCCCAGAGCCCGGGGGGGGTGACCCCAGAGCTGGAGACTGTCAGGATTTTTGGCAGCTGGGACCCGATGGAAGCGAGGACTTGCAGAGGGGTGGAGTTTTTTTGTTGCGAAAACTTGCGCTTTTTTTTTCCAAGGAATTACCGACGTCTGCACAAGATGGACCTGCACCCCCCTCCCCGGGGGGTGCTGCTTTTGCACTTGGAGACCCTTGAGCTGAACCTTTTCCAGAGTTTATTCTTATACTGAGCGAGGGACTTAAATTTATTTGCAATAAAATATCTGAAGTCACCGGTGTTTGCTCTTCCTCTGCTCTCCTGGAGCTGTTCCCACGGGGAGTGGGATGGGCCGCTCCTGGGTGGGTTTTGGGGAGGGCTCCAGCCCCCCCCCCTCCCCCCGGGGCTCTGCACGCTGTGGGGGGGTCCTTTAGTGCAGGGCTGGGGGTTCCCACCCGCATTTGGCCTCCCCGCACTGGCTGCTGGGGAAGGAGAAATTCCCACCCCGCCCTTCTCTGGAAAAGGGTCTTTCCAGGAAAAACACCCCCAGGGTTGCCCAAAGCTCCGTGGGAAACTGAGGCACGGCCCCCCTGCCGTGGGTGGGGGCTGGCCCGGGGTTATGGGATGGAGCTTCCCCCCCACCCCCACAGAAACCACGGCCCCCCGAGGCTGCAGGAACCGGGACCAGCCACCCACGGGGGGGAAGGAGAGCCTGGGAAACCCCCCCACCCCCATCCCTTCCCACTGCTGAGCCGTGAGAATTCCCTCCCACCTCTGGACAGGGGCACCTGGGTTCTCCCTCAGCGTCCCCCGGGGGCTGGATTTGGGGACAGGGAGGGGGGGCTGAGAACCCAAAGGCTGGGGGGAAACTGAGGCAGAAATTGTGGTGGGGACCCCCAGGCCCCCTCCTGGAGGCAGAACCCCCCTGGCTGGGCACGGGGTGTGCTCAGGTGTGGGCAGTGTCACGCAGGGCCGGGAGCTGTGCCAGGACCAGCCTGCCCAGCTGGACACCGTGTCCGGCCGGGCAGGGACACAGTGACCGTCCAGCCTGGCTGGGACACCGTGGCCATCCCAGGGTGTCCTGTGGCTCGGGGATGTGCCCTGTGCCCTCCTTTGGGGCTGTGACCGCAGGGGGGGCACGGGGGGAACATGTGACAGCCCCGGGTGAGGCCACACAGCCCCCCCACCGTGGGTACCCCCCCCTCGATGTATCCTGGGGGTCTCAGGGGACAAGGTGGAGGCAACACCCTCTGAGTGGCCCAGACTGTGACCCCCCCACTGCAGCCGAGGGGGGGGACACACAGCAAAGACCCCCCGGCCTGGCCCCAACCCCGGGTCTGCCCAGACACTCCTGACACGAGCTGGGAGGTCTCAGCTGGGAGCCGGGGGTGGGGGGCGATGGGGGCACGGCGATCCCTGGGATCACCTGGGAAAACCCGAGGGAAAGGGCCCGAGGGCGGCTGAGGCTCCCGAAACTCGTTTCACTGATGAGGCAGCAGGTCACGGGGCCATTCCTGTCGCCGGTGTCACCGCGGGCCACTCGTGTGACGAGCGCGTCAGGCCGGGTGCGTCACGGGGGCGGGGGGGACACAGACCCCCCCAAGCCCCTCCCCGCAGCCCCCCCGGTCGGGCAGGACACCCACGGTGCAGCCCCGACCGCAGCCCACCCGGGAGCGCACACGGAGCCGCCCCCGCCGGGCCGGGTCACGCACATCCCACCCACCCACAGCGCCCCTGCCCCCCCCCGTGGGCAGTGGGGCCACCTGGACCCCCCCAAACGCCCCCGCGGTGCAACCCCAGGGGCCCAGGGACCCCCAGAACCCCCGCACTGACCCCAGAGAAACCCCCGTGGACCCCCCCAGCAAGAGGGGGGCAGCGGGACCCCCAACCCCTGCAGCCACATCTCGCCCCTCCCGGACCCCAGAGAGGGTTCCCCGACCCCCCCCAAACTCCCCCCCCCGCAGTCTGCCCTGACTCACGCGGTCCCAGCCGGGCGTGGGGGCGGTGGGATCCCGACTGGACACTGATCCACACTTTCCACCCATCCAGAGCCGATCCAGACACCTGGGGGAAGGGGGGGGGGGGCTGCGGGGGTTTGGGGGGGGTCCCTGATTCACGTAGGGTCAGACATCCCCCACCCCCACCCCCTCGGCACCCTGCCAGCACCCAGCACGGGGGAGAGGAATCCCAGGGATGGGAATGGGGGTCCTGGACTGGATCGAGCTTGGCTGGAGAAATCCCAGACACCCCCCAGTCCCATAATTCCCCTCCCAGCACCGTGCCCTGCTTTAACACCTGGGGATAATTAAACCCTGGGTGATAAATAGATAATTAACAAATAATTAGGGGGTCTCATCCAGCCCTGGGGTTGCAGGATGAGTGTCGGGCAAGAGAGACCCCCCCCAAAAGTCTGACATAGAGAGGGGAGAGAGTGTTTGGGGGTGCAGGGGGGGTGGGGGGTCCCGGCCACCCCAAATGAGCCCCCGGGGGTGAATCCGCCCCCCCCCCCGGGTCCCCAGGACCCCCCCCCCGGGGGGGGGGGGGGGGAAAATGGGGGGGTTTCGGCTGGGGAGGGGGGCACTGAGCCCCTTCCTGGCTCTGGGGCGGCTGCAGCCAGACAGGGCAGGGCCGGATCCCGCTCTGGAGCCGCTGATTTACGAGTCTGGGCTGGGTGGCTCCGGCGGCTCCTGGCCCCGGCCCCGGGCTCTGCCTCCACCCAGGGACAGACAGACACCGGGGACCAGGAAATGGGGGGGAGGCATCGCCCTCCAACCCCCCCGGGCCCCCCCCCGGCAGCCCCGCCCCCCCCCCGACCCCCCCCCGGCCCAACCCCGGGCCGTGCTGCGCGTGGGGAAACGGGGGCGGGGAGCCCCCCCCCCCCCCTCCCCCCCCCCCCCCCCCCCAGTGGGGCTCGGGGGGGGGGGCGGATTCCGGAGCGGGAAGTGTCACCCCGTGACGTCACGGCCGTGGCCCCATTGCGTCACGGGTGTCCCCGAGGTGGGGAGGGAACGTCGTGGGATCCCCCCGCGGGGGGAGATTCGGAGCCCCCCGTGTCCCTGCGGTCCTGGAGGGGGAGGGGGTCCCTGGGATGGGGGGGGGGACACCCGGGGTCGTGCAGTGCTGAAGGGGGGACCCCCCTGCGCCTTTGTCCCCCCCTCCCGGTGCCACCCGGGCTCTGCCAACCGCGGTGGCACCGCTGGGACCCGCGGCCCGTCCTTGGGCCACCCGGTGCCGTCGGGTGCCAGGGGGTCCGAGGGCAGGGAGTTAATTAGAGCGGCGGGGATTTAATTAGAGCCGCAGCCCGGGCTAAAAATAGCCCGGCGGAGGCGGGCGGGTTATTTTTAGCCGCTCCCAGCCCGGTGCCACCCGGCCGGTGTCGCTCCGCGTTGGCACAAGGTCTGGTGGCACCGCCGCCCTGTGCCAGCTCCAGCGCTTGGAAGCGGGTTCCCGGGAGAGGAGCCGCTCCCGGCGCGTCCTGGAGGTTTAATTTGGGGGAGTTTGGGCAGGGACTCCTTCCTTGCTCCCCGCTGGTTGTGGGACACTGGCCCGGGGCCTCCGTCCTGCTCTTTGTCACCCCGCCCAGCCCGTTGTTTGTCCCTCTCCCTGTCACCTGTCCCAGTGTCCATCCCGCCCTTCCCAGCCGGGGTTTCTGTCAGACACCGACCCATCCCAGCTATTCCCGGCTCGCGGCTCCAGCCCGGCCGGAGCAGCAGCAGCAGCAGCAGCAGCAGCAGCAGCAGCAGCACATTCCTGCAGGACTCGCTCCAAGCCTCTCCCGGAGCCCCGGCCTGGATCCCGCTGCCTTCCAGGAAAGCGGCTCCCTGGGAGCACGTTGGGACCGGGCAGATCTTGTCCCGGAACCTGGAGCTGCTGGGAAGTGGAGCAGGAAGCCGGGACAGGCCGAGAGCCTTTCTCTCTGAAAAGGGAAGAAACGCTGCTCCAGGTTTCGTTTTCCTGTGGCTCCATGGCCTGGGAAGGCTCCGGTGCCTTCTGGGAAGTGGGAAATGCCCGATGGCTCCTGTGCTGCTTGGGATGGGCAGGAGCCACCAGGGATGGGGGGAGCACCAGGGGGGTGGGAGCAGCTCCCAAGGGTGGGAGAAGGGGACCCCTGAGGGGATGTGATCCCTGAGGGGCTGCAATTCCCGGCGGTCCGTGATCCCTGAGGGTCCACGTAAGGAACTGGCATCCCTGATCCCACCTGAGCACCCAGGGATGGGGAGGGGAGCACCAGGGAGGCGGGAGCAGCTCCCAAGGGTGGGAGAAAGGGATCCCCGAGGGGGGGTTTCAGTCCTTGAGGGGCTGCGATCCCAGAGGGCCCCCGATCCCCAAAATTCCCAATCCCACCCGATTCCTCCCCCCCGTGCCGGGCGCAGGACAGGCCGGAGAGGAAATCTGGCAAAATGCAAAGTGAGCCTTTTTATTGTGTTATCCATTCACTTCGGAACAACAATTCCACAAAATATTAAACACTGTGCGAGAAGTCGGGCTATGGCACACGAGAGAGAAAAAAACAAACCCGGGAACTGCAGACGGATGAGGAGCCTACGGCACAGACACCGACCACTTCCTAAGGACAGTCTGTACAAACCTGGATTGGCGTTTGGCAACGAGACCAGAGTTTGGCAAATAATAATAATAATAATTATAATAATAATAATAATAATAATTATAAGGATAGACCCGAGAGAAGGAAAGGAGGAGCGCGGAGGGTCCCATGTGGCCTCCGTGCGACAGATAAATGAGTTATTGGGGTTTTGTTAAATAAAGGCGACTTTTTAAGCACTTGGAAACAAGGGGGGGATTTGGGAGCATCCAGAGGCTCCGGACCACACCAGGCTCGGGGTGCCCGGGAGTCTCCTGGCTCCGTCCCCCGAGACAGGGAGGGCAGGACAAAGAGAAGGGAGGAAAAATTAAATAGAAGCAATGTTTCCCCTCTCCCTTTTCTTTCCCGGTTTTCTATTTTTGGCACCGGCTTTCACCACACGCCATAAAGAAAGGCTGGACAGATCTGGGCATGTGGTTACCTCCAAAAAAAGGCCTTTGTGGAGCCCGGGGCTCCGGCTCCTCCCGCTCCCCCCTCGCCCTTTGCAGCACTTAAAAAGTCCTGAAAAGTCTTTTTTTTGTGTGTGTGTGTGGGTTTTTTTTTTTTCTTCCTTTTTCCCTTTTTTTTTTCTTTTTTTTTTTTTTTTTAATTTATTTGGCAAATGCACTAACAAAGTACAAGCAACTACTGGAATCTGCACTTCTATTTATGCCATACAAAAACACCTACAGGATGAGCACGGATTTACTCGGACGAGGATAGAATTCCAAAAAAAAAAAAAAAAAACCAAAAAAAAAAAAAAATTCAAAAAAATTCAAAATCAAGGATTTTTTCCACCGAAACGAGTCACCCACGGAGCCCCAGCACCCGCTGGCAGCTCCCACCCCCCGTCTCCGGCGGGACCCTCGGCTGTCTGTCGGCACATTCCGGAGTCCCCACGCCAAGGAGCCCCCAGCCCTGTCCCCAGGCTCCCATGGGAGATGCTCCATGGCCTTTCTCCCAGCTCCATGGCCTTTCTCCCGGCTCCCTGCCCCTGCTCCCTGCCCCTTCTCCCACCTCCCGGCTCCTCGCCCCTTTTCCCAGCTTGCCCCTTCTCCCTGCCCCTTTTCCCGGCTCCTTTTCCCTTCTCCCTGCCCCTTCTCCCAGCTCCCGGCTCCTTCCCTTCTCCCTGCCCCTTTCTCCCGGCTCCAACACGGGCACGGCTCGGGCAGGACCCCGGGGTGGGTGGAAGGACAAGAGGGAGGAGGCAGAGTGACCCCAAAATGCTGGACCGGGGTGTGCCCGGCTGGGTTTGCCGGCCCAGCATCCCAAAGGATTCGCTGGCCGAGCATCCCACAGGATTTGCCGAGGATCCCGCAGTGGATGGGGGCTGGGAAGGGTGGGATGTTGGAGCCCCTGAGGATGCCGGGGGGGTCCGGCAGCCCCTGCCCGGGTGGCGGAGGAGGAGGAAGAGGAGGAGGAGGGGGAATTCCCGGCTCCGCTCCCGCTCCGTGCCCGCGGCCCCGGGATAGCACCATGCTCTGGTCTCTAACACAGAGGAAGAATCAGCGATCTGGAGTAGAAAAATAAGGCTGGAACTGTACGAGATTAAGGACAGAGGGAATTCCCTCCTGGAGAAGGGAAAGCCCGGCTGTGGCTGAGCCCAGGCTGGACTCGGAGTGTCCGTTCCCTCCCGGCGGGCGGGAGCTTGGAGTTATTTTGGATTTAGGACAGAACTCACCAAAAAGGGTTTGCTGTCGCTGCGCAAACGGGGAGGGGGCACAGAGGGAAATATCCCCCTTTTCCCTGCTCTGCTCCCTCACACCGGGAGGGGGTGACATCCAAGGGGTCACCTGTGCCCTGGGATGCCGGGTCAGGAGCCCAGGACACAGCGGGGGGACACAGGAGCTTTTCCCAGGATCCCGGGAAAGCCGCGGCGGGCGCACACGGGAGGTTTCCGTTAGTGTTAAAAACGTGGGATTTTCCCGATTCTGTTTAAAAGGCAAGTGATGGCAGACTGAAAACAAGGAATGGCGAGATTCCTGCAACCAAGGAATGGAAACGGAGCAGCTCTGCCCATCCCAGCCCCCCCCAGTATCCCGGGAGGAATCCCCTTCCCTGGGTACCAGCCACGCTCTGCTCCTCTCCCTGTCTCTGAGCCCCACTCCGGCAGCTCCTGGTGCCTTGGGAGCCAGTGCCAGCCCTGGGAATTCCATCCTCCTCCGGAGAGCAGCCAGGGAAGCTCCCAGTGTCCTGCCTGCACCAGTGACTCCCACCAGCAGCCCCAGTTTGGGCTGCAGGGATTCTCCCTCCAACTGGACCACGACAGCACAGGGGGGGATCAGCCGAGTCCAGGGGTCTCCTCCAGCCCCCCTTTCCCATGGGAAGTGCTCCCAGTCCCATGAAGGGATTTGCCCCCTGTGGTTCCCATCCCAGTGGAGGCTCTGGCGTTTCAAACCAAATCCAAAGCTTTGGGGGAACAGGGAAACTCCCAGGATTTCACACCAGGTGTGGTTGGTTGGTTGGTTTGGTGTTTTCCTTCTCTTCCCAAAACCAACACCCGTGTTCAGGATAACTGGGAATGGCCACAAACGGTGCCTCTGCCTATGGGGGGAGGCTGGACTTGATGATCCCAGATCCCAACCTAATTCTGGGATTCTGGGAGCGTTGGCCGCGTTCCAAGGAGCTCCTGAGCCCCGGGATCTGCCCTGTGGACATGGGTTGGGTTTGGCAATCCCGGGATCCGTCCCCTTCCCGACAGATCCAGCGGCTGGGGAGCTCCGTGGGACTTCCCTGAGCTCCAGGCTCTCTCCTGAGCACACTCCCAGGCTCCCTGGCAGGAAGGTTCTCCTGCTCCCCCTCTTCCTGCTCCGGGCTGGGTTATCCCAGTGGGAACACGGTGCTCCCTGTCAAATCCCAGTTCAGGATTCCCAAGGGATGGGAACTGAACTGTGTCTTCTCCTCACCCTCATCTCCCCTAAACCTCACTGACCACCTCCCCCTGAGCCTCATTCCCTGGGTTCCCTGGAAAGAATTCCACTCGCTGCTCCCAGTGTTTTGGGCTGAAACTCCCCAAAAGGCCCATTTTCCCAGATTCTGGATGCCCACCTGGAAGGTCCTTCCCCCCCTCCAGGAGCAGCTGGGGGGGCTGGTCCCGGCCTCCCCCATCCCTGGGGCTCCCTGACATTCCTCCCGGGATCTGTTCCCCCCTGGGGCCATTCCCTGCTCCGAGCAGAGCCCTGGGATGCAGGGAAGGGGCCCCCCCACCTCCCTCCAGCCATTCCCAACAGGGATTTTTCCAGCTGTTTTTTTTTTTTTTGCTGTTTTTTTTGGTTTTTTTTCTTTTTTTTTTTTTTTTTTTTGTACTAATTTTTCTACAAAATCTCTCCCACCCGGGCCCCCTCCTCGTTCCCTCTCCAGAAAACGAGAGCAAATTCCTGCTGATTGGAGACTTAATTGGATCGGAGCACTCGGAGCCGTGTCCAGGTCCCGGAGCTCCGGCCTCACATCCCACTGGGAACACCACGACCCCCACCTCACCTCCCACGACCCCCCCACCCCCCCCTCCCAAACTCCAATATCCCTGTTAAAATCCTCCCCCCCTCCCCTCTCCCTCCACCCCGGTTTATTCTGAATTCCAATTTAAATTCTGACCCCTCTCCACACGTGCAGCCCCGTTCCCTTTCCCGGGAACGGCCGCCCTTCCCTAAAAACCACTCCCAGATTATTATTATTATTATCTCCGTGCAATTGGTTGGTTTTGTGGTGGTTTTTGTTTTGTTTTGTTTGTTTGGGTTTTTTTTTTTCGGGAATTTAAGTTCTGTTTGAAGCCAACATTTAAGAGTTTACCCCCGGGCGCAGGTGCAGGTGCTGGAGCTGGGTTTCAGTGGATGGAGCAGGATGCCCTTCCGGAGGGATCCGGGGCTGGAGCTATAGGATGATACAGGGCTTTTTGTCCTTAAAGGGGTTCTCGGAAGCGGGGACTCCAACCAGCAGCGGGTCGTTCCGGGCATGTTGCTCACAGTAGTTCATGAGCTCAGAAGAGGCTTTCGAGACCTGGAATGTTGGGGGAAAAGCAGGAGGTTAGTGGGGGATATTCCCAGCTCCAGAGAGAGGGAGCTGACCCCCGGCTTTTCCTCATGGAAAATTAGGGAGATGGGCAGAGATAAACAGGGGAACTGAGGTGGAAATGGAGTGGTTTTAGGGTCTGGCATAAATAAAGAGATGAGTGTGGGGAGATAACCCTGGCTGAGAGTGAGAGATTGAAAAGCAGGTGTTACTGCCCTTGTTCTTGAGGGATTTGGGATGAACAGGCAAGGGAAAGGCCTGTTTGAGTGCAGCCTCTGACGTTAAAAATGGAGCTGTGGAAACCCTTGGAAACTGCTCCTCAAGGCTCTGCTCGGCTGAGTTCAAAGCTGGTTTTTGGGAAGGGCTCTGAGGAGGGGGGGAGCCCACAGGGAGCTGCCAGAGGCTCTGGAGACCAACAGATCCCATTTTTTGTCCAAATGACCCTCAATCACTGGTGGGACGTGGGGCAAACACAGGGCAGAGGTGGAACCACAGCACGTGGGGAGGCCCAGACCTGCTGCAGAGCCCTGACTTTCCTCCTCCCTGGTGCCAGAGGGGCCAGATCACTCCCAAATCCACCTCTGGCTCATCCCTTCCTTCTCCTCCCCCCTCAGAGTGTCCCACCGAGGCTCCCAGGGGATGTGGAGGTTTCCAGGCCACTCCAGGATCTCCTCACAGGTCCCTCCGAGCTCAGGCCAAGCCGATCTCTCCCCTCTGGGATTGGGGGTAATTAGTGTCTTAAGGGATTAATTGCTTTAAGCACAGCCTTGACCTTGCCCCTGCAGCAAGTTCTGCTCCGGGATCCCAATGTCTGTGCTGAGGGTGTTTGGAATGTTCATTCCCGGGCAGAACTTTAATGCTGAATATTGCAAAATGCTCAGAGATTGTCCCAAAAACTCCTTGTCTCTGGATCTGCCTTCCCAGGAGACACCAAAGCACAGGAGGAGGGTCCCCACCCCGTGGGGTGGAAGCACAGATGGAAGGGGTTTGCCCAAAACTGCACAGAAAAGGGGTTTTATCCCACTTTTCCTCCTCGCTTCGAGCTTTTGGTTCCTGCTGAAACATTTAATGACAGCACAGAACTGCAAGTTCTGAAAAACTGCAAAAAACCCTAAAAAAACTAAAAAGGGGAGATTCAGCTGAGACACGAGGAGGAAATTCCTCCCTGTGAGGGGGGTGAGGCACTGGAAAGGATTTCCCAGAGCTGCCCCATCCCTGGCAGTGTCCAAGGCCAGGTTGGACGGGGCTTGGAGAAACCTGGGCTGGTTCTTTTTTAAACCATGAGGGTTTGTAGCTGTTTTTAGGGCCTTTCCAGGCTCCAGCCAGGCTTTTTAGGGAAGACAAGCTAAATTACAGGTCTTCCCCCAGCAGCCAGTGCTGACTCTCCTGAGGGGAATGACGTGGCTCAGCTCCAGGATCCCAGACAGAGGGAGGAGGGGGGAGTGCACTTCCCGACCTTTGGAGCTGGGAGTGCTCCAAAGGCTTTGCTGGGAAAGAGCAACAGTGCTGAGACCCCTCCTAGGAGCTCCTCCAGCTCCTGCTTCCAGACCTGTCACAGAATCCTGGAATGGTTTGGGTTGGAAGCACCTTAAAGCCCATCCAGTCCCACCCCCTGCCCTGGGCAGGGACACCTTCCCTATCCCAGGCTGCTCCAACCTGGCCTTGGACACTCCCAGGGATGGGGCAGCCACAGCTTCTCTGGGCACCCTGTGCCAGGGCCTGCCCACCCTCCCAGGGAGGAATTCCTTCCGTATATCCAACCTAAATTTCCCCTCTTTCCATCTGAACCCATCACTCCTTGTCCTGTCACTGCAGCTCCCGACGGAGAGACCCTCTGCAGCTTCCTCCAGATCCCGGAGGGAATGCTGGAACACTGGAACACTGCAACACCCCCACTGGAGACGTCACAGCCGTGCTGGGAGATCCCAAAGCAGCTGCCCAGGGTCCCTTCCCGCTCCCAGACCCACCTTGATCCTCTCGATCCCGGCCTCGATGCGGAGCTGCTCCACCAGCTTCCGGGCCTGCGCTATGTTGTTAGTTGTTGACATTCTCTGCCATCGGCTCCAGGCCCCAGCACAGGAGAATCCTGCAAAAAAAACAGGGGGGAAAACCGGGGTTGGCACCGTGCATGGGACCGCTGGGACACCGTGTCCCATCCAGGAATCCCGGGAGGGTTGGGAAGGACCTCAAAGTCCCTCCAGTTCCAGGGACACCTTCCACCTCCATCTTGGGAAGGGCCGTGCGCCGTGTCCGCCCCGACAGCCACGTGCAAAGGGCTTCCAGGAGCTCTGATGACACCAATGGAACGTTTCCTGGTCTTGCTTCAAGTTCCCCTTTCCCTGAAGCAGCAAAAACTTTGCCGACGAGAGCGGAAAAATAAGAACCTTTTTCCACAGAAGCAAAGCTCTGCTGGAGCCCCACCCCGAGCTGGGCACCAGGGAGGGCTCCCAGGGTCCCATGGACCCACCTGCAGCATCCCTGGGGTGGGGTTTTGGTGTCCCTGTCACCTGGGGAGGGGCTGCCTGCACATGGGGCCGTGTCCATGGGGTGGTGTCCGACCTGCCCATGGGATCATGTCCAACCTCTTCATGGGATCGTGTCCAATCTCTTCATGGGATCATGTCCAACCTGCCCATGGGATTGTGTCCAACCTGCCCATGGGATCATGTCCAGCCTGTCTGTGGGATTGTGTCCGACCAGCCCACGGGATCGTGTCCCACATTCCTGCGGGGCCGTGTCCCTGCATCCCCTGCTGCAGCTGGACACCCTGGCAGGAGCAGGCAGTGGTTAAACCACCTCCCTCGAAATGCAGCAGCAGCAGCATCTGCAGGAGTTTGTGCCCAGCCCCAAACAATGCAGCCCTGTCACGGGGCCGTGCAGCCGCAGCCAGGGCCGGGCACTCCGGGGGCAGCTCCGGCCACGCTGGATCCCCTGGACAGGCACCATTCCCGGGTGGTTTGCTCTGGGACATCCCAGGGGGGCTCTGCAGAGGTGCCAGCACAGCCCCCTCCTCGCCCTGCCCCTGCCCCAGACCACTCAGTGCCAGGGCAGAGGGTGCAGCTCCCACCTCCCTCCGCCCAGGAGCCGGTGCCGGGAGGAGGAAGGAGCCAAAGCAAACACGGAGCCGGATCCAGCGGCGCTCCCGGGCCCCTCCAGCCGCCCACCACAGCCCTGCAGTGCCTGCTTTAATTAGAGGCTCCTCCAACGTCCTCCCCAGGCCCGGCAGCTTCAAAGCTGAGCCTTCCCGGGGGCAGCAGGGCGGGAGCTCCTGCCCCATCCCAAACCCTCACAGGCTCGGGCTGTCTCGCCCGTGTTTAGACATTAAGGGAGTTTATTCCAGACCACAGGGGCACTCTCAGGGATTATTTGGCTTGGCAGCAGCGTCCAACACACGCTGAGCTCCTCAATCCCTGAGCAGCGTTTGGAACACGGGATGCTGTGGGATAAACAGGCAGTGCTCCATCAGCATTCCCGATCCAGCACGGGATGATTCCCTGAACTAGCGGGGTTATTGGGAAATCTCCGCCCCTGCAGCCCTGGAAGGCGTTAGTCAGGGTGACACGGGGAGACACACGGGTGGAACCCAGTCTGGTTCTGTGGAAAAGGGGAGAAGGAAGCAGGCTGGTCCCCGGGGGAAGGATCCTCCTCTCCTGCTCCAGCCTGAAGCACTCCAAAGCAGAGCAGGTGGGATTAGGAGCAGGAAAAGCTCCGTCTCAAAGTCAAACTCTCTCTAAGTCCGTTCTATGAACTCAAGAGACCTTCCTGCTGCAAACAGTTCCCCAAAACAATGTGCACCTGGGTAAGGAATTAGCAGCAGCTGGGGGAAAAAAAAATCCAAGCGATTCTTGTTTCCAAGTATTTCATGTTTGCAGCAGCACAGGATCACCTGCCTGTACTTTCCCAGCTTCCTGTTTATGGAAGGAGGCTGATGAATCAGCCGAGGGAGAGTTACCTCAGGGGACTTCTGGGAGAAGCACAGCCTGTGTCCCTGTCCCCATCCCTGTCCCTGCAGCATCCCAGGGAACCCAGCCTGGCTGGAGGAAGGCCAGCGTGGAGAGAGTCCCACTCCGTGCCAAATGAGTGTTTTTAAAGTCCTTGGTAAGGGGGCAGAAGTTTTGTTCCAACTGCTCTGCAGCTCCCCAGCACCCCAGTGGATCCCTGTCTCCCTGATCCCACAGCAGGACCCGCACTGGGCTCAGGGCACCCGGCCCCGCTCCGGGGCTGCTCCTGGTGGGATCTGCACGGTGGCTCCTGTTCCAGAGGGGAACAATTAACCAGGCACGTCACTGGCACCCAGAGGCCATCGATCCACAGACCCAGTGTGGCTCCCCAGGGCGTCCTTGGGAGGTGGCAAAAGCCAAAACAAACTTTGGAGATGTCACTCGGAGCGGGACAGGACTGACCCGTGAGGTAAAGGAATTTGGAGAGCAGCACTGAGGGGGGTGTGATGTCAGCCAGGGGGGCACCGGGACTGTCCTGGGTCTGGATGCAGCTCCGTGTCCCTTTGCCCACCTTGGAGAACTCGGTGTTTGGGAAGGGACGGGGATGTGACGCCTGCGGCTGGGCCCGGGCAGGAAGGACGGGACAGTCGGGGCACCCGGGCCTCCTGCACACCCTCCTGCCTCTGCTGGCATGTGACTGTGGAGGAATAACCCACAGAGCCAGAGCTCCCTCCTGCCAGAGGGGCAAAGCCTGCGGAGTTTGGCCGGGACTCACCTCCCACCGCTGCCGGCGCCGGGCCAGGGCTGAGCTCTGCCGTGACTCGGCACAACGGCCCCACTCGCCTCGCGCTGAGTCACCAGCACACATCACTCAGCAAAAATAAACCCTCCTGCGCTTCTGCCAGAGCACCCTCTGCCTTCCCGGCTCAGCCGTCCTCCCCTTCTCCCCGGCAGCGTTCCTGGGCTGCCCCAGAACGTTCCCATTTTCGGGAACGGCTCTCGCTGCGTTGCCACCACGTCAGCTCGTTTCTCGCTCTGTCGGCGAGTGATTCCAGGAGGGGTGAAGTGATTCCAGGAGGGGTGAAGTCGCCAGATCTTGCAGCTCTCCGGGCTGTTATCCCTGTTCCTCTGGCAGCAGAGGGATCTGGCAGATCCCAGACCAGGGGAGGCATTACCAGGGCTCGGGGCTGCAGCGACACTTCCCACCTCTGAGGTGGGATGGAAAATGCTGCAGCACTAAAACCACTCAGATTTAACAGAAATTCAGAGAACACGAGAGCACGGGCAGTAATGGGTCACCCAGGAGCGTTCCAAGGTCAAGGCCAACACAAACAGCCCTGAGGGAGGTTGTGAAACCCGGACAAGGATCTTGGAGTGCAGGTGAGGGGCACAGCGGGTTTGGGAACGACGTAAACACAACCCGAGGGACGCTCTGGCTGCAGCACAAACACCCCGGGAACACTCCTGCCTGTTCTAGGAAAAGCACTGGAAGACTGAGGCCCAGCAGGATCTGTCAGGATACATCCTGGGAAACAATCAGGATTTGCTGTTTTAAACTGTTTTGCATATTATGGACTAAGGGCAGGTCAGGATGCTCAGAACCACGTCCTGCACCAGCTCGGTTTGACTCCAGATCAGCCCCAAATCTCCTCTGCTGGGAGAGGAGATCACTCTCCCCCACTAAACAAAAGCATTTCAAGGAACACACCGAGTCTCCTGTTCACATCACATCCCTTCCCAAAAAAAGGCTGCTCAGTGTTCCCGAGCAGGGGGGGACAGTGGGAACTCGGGGCTGTGCCGGGTCCGTCCTGCACAGCCCTGACGTCAGGGCAGCACCCACCGGGGAGGCACCTCCGCGCCTCACAGAGCCCCCCCTGTTCCCGAGAGAGTTCTCTCCGCAGCGGGCGGGCTGTGAAAGGCCTCGTTCGGGCTGTTTTCCCGAGGAGAGACAGCCCGAACCCGCGCAGCTCCTGAGTCAGCCGCGTGCCGCAGCAGCGCGGTGACAGCAGCGGTGACAGCGCGGTGACAGCAGCGGTGAC
>NW_020884962.1:1281460-1286392 GCF_003945725.1 Corapipo altera
CAGCGCGGTGACAGCAGCGGTGACAGCGCGGTGACAGCAGCGGTGACACAGCGCGGGCTCTGACGGGCGGTGACTCAGCAGCGGCTCCGTGCAGGAGCAGCCGCCTCCTCCCGCGGAGCTCTCCGAGCATCCCTGACCTTCCCTCCCCTCCCCTCCGCTCCACGGCCCCGCGCCCGCGGCGCTCCCGGGATGCAGGGCCCGGGGGGATGCAGGGCTCGGGGGGATGCAGGGCTCGGGGGGATGTAGGGCTCGGGGGGATGCAGGGCTCGGGGGGGGGATGCAGGGCTCAGGGGGGATGCAGGGCTCGGGGGGATGCAGGGCTCGGTGGGATCCAGGGATCGGTGGGATGCAGGGCTCGGCAGGATCCAGGGCGGGATGCGGGAGCCCGGCCCTGCCCCCGGCCCGGCACCGAAACGGCGGCCCCGGATGCCGAAACTGGCCCCGGGCCGGCGGGCCTGCCCCGGCCTGCTCTGCCCCACAGCCGCTCATCCATCCCCGCCTGGCACCGGCCCCGTTCCCTTCCAGCCGCCGCTGCCACCTTCCCGCTCCGGCCCCGCGGCGGGAGCGGTGACGGCACCGCACAAACACGCGCTGGTCCCTCCCGATCCGGAATTCCTCCCATACTTCTCATAGCTGGGAGCCGCCACTCCTCGCAGGGCGAATAAACACCGAGCACCTGAGTAACTGCCCGCGGTCCGTTTTTTGTCCCTCTCCCCCCCCCCCCCCCCGCTGCTCAAAATGTGGGATCGGTGCTTGTGGATGTCCCCGTGGGAAGCGCCGGGAGAGCACCCGCATCCTGGGATGAGGGAATGGGATGCTCCTCGCTGGGAAGGGGTGTGGGGAGATGGTCAGGGCAAGGCCAGGCTCCAGGATTTCGGCCTTGATCAAACTGTGCTTTTGGCTCATTAAGGAGCAGCCCCACACCCGCAGCATCCTGAGCTGCACCACCCCACACCGGAGCTGCAGGAAGCCAACCCCACCTTGGCTGCAGCCCGAGGGTACCCGAGCCCCCCACACAGCCCCCCCCTGCTCGGAGGGAGCAGCTCCTGCCCAGGTGGGAGCCTGGATCCCCTCCTGGAGCAGGGCCAGGCACCGGAGCGGAGCCACACGGAGCGATCCCGGAGCCGGGCTGGTGCCAGGAAAGAGAGGGGGGGACAAAGGGGGAGCCTGGGACTGGTATCCCAGTGTCAATCCCTGCTTTTAGGGATGACCTCATGCTTTTTTGGAACAGAGAGAGGCTGTTGGGGCCGTGGCATTTACTCCTTGTCTGGGCAGAAACAAAGCTGGCTCCGTTTTCCTTTTACACTTCCTGAGCAGCAGCTCCACAGCTCAATGAGCCATTGAATTTTTCCCTGAGTGCAGCAACTTTTAATTCTCTTTTTTTTCTCTCCCCTCCTTTAAGACCCTCAGATTTCTGTGGCGTGGGACAATGCTTGGGAGAGCACAGAGAGGAGCTGGGCCCAGGAGCCATCCCAGGGTGGGAAAACTCCTCAGGAAGGGCCGGGCTCCGCTCTGCCTCCTGCTCAGGACGGGGGGTTATCCACGTTTTGGTGCTGAAACCATCCAGCTGGGTTTTCCACACCTTCTCCTGCAGCTTGACCAGCACCAGGAGCTCTGGGATGCCTAAGTGTTTCATTTTGGGAATAAACAAGTTCCCAAAGTACCCAGGAGCTCCTCTAGGTTTGCAAACTGTCCCTCTCTGAGTAAATTACAAACCTCCTCACAACAGGTCGTAACCAGGCCACGTATTTTGAGCCATTCCATGTCCCTCCTGCAGCTCCAGCCTGGCACAGATGGACCCTTTGGAGCCGCTGCCTCCAGCCCAATTTTAATAAATCAGAAGCTTGAAATCCCATCATTACCGAGAGAAACCTTCTCCTCCTCCATTTCAGGTTCACCCTGAGAACAATCTGGTTTTGGGGGTTGATTTTTCCCCAGCTCCAACCCCTCGGGACGGCCCTTCCCAGGTGGAAACCACCCGAACCCCCAGCTCAGCTTTGAGGTTTTTTTGGAGGCACAGAAGGAAATTTGCTTTTTGCACAACCCGGGTGGGAAAGCAGCGTTTGCTCCTCTGTTTGTGCAGCTCCGAGAGGAGTCCCCGGGGTTTTCCCGAGGGAAAGCAGCATTCCTAAGGCAAGGGGTGCCTCCAGTAGAAGTGGGGCTGGTGGCACAGTGCAGAGTGGTGGGACACAGTCACAGTGGCACAGGGCACAGACTGGATGCCCCAAAATTCTGCCCAAATTTCAGAGGAAGGTTTGCGAGCTGGCAGTTGGAAGAGAAGGATGGCACAGCTGCTTCCCACTATTCCTGGGTATCTGCACGGATGGAGGGGAGGGCACTTGTGTCAGGGGCAGCTCTGCCTCCAACAGGAGATCCAACAATTGCTGAAATACTGCATCTCTTGAACTGCCCCAGTTTCCAACCAGCCAAGGACTCTGGAAGGAGAGAGCATCCCTAGGGATGTGCAGCTCCATTTCCTTCCCATTACAGGCCATGACTACCTGGCTGGGAGAGAGTGGAATCCTGCAGGTCCCACCTGCAGAACGTTCTGGAGCCTTTGTTTCCGGGCAGTTCCCTCCAGGGAACTCACCCCTTGTTCCAGGGAAGCCTGGAGTCCCTCCAGGGAACTCACTCCCTGTTTTCTGAGCAGCCTGGAGCCCTCCAGGGAACTCACGCTGCTGGATTAGCTCTGCCTGGAGTCTCCCTTCTCCCTGATTTCCCTGATTTCCCTGCCCAGGTGTGGTGCCAGCTGGGTGGGGATCTCTGGCAGCACTGCCAGGGCAATCACACCCCACTCCGTGCCCTGAGTCACCGGAGCACATTCCAGCCTTATTTTTAGATCACGGATTAAAAATTTAAAAAAAAAAAAAAAGCAGCCAAGTGCAAAGGTATTTATCTCCACGAGCAAAGGTATTTATCTCCATGAGCAAAGGTATTTCCATGGGCTGCTCCCAGGGCTGGGACACCCCGGGCACCACGGCTGGGAACGCACAGCCACAGGCACTGGCACTGGCGCTGGCACTGGCAGGGTTCCTCAGCTCCTTTGGGAGCTGTGGATGTGCCCATGGAGCACAGAACTGGCTGCAGCAGCTCCCCAGGGGGACCTGGATACCCCTGGAAGGTCTGGAGTCACCCCTGGGCTCATCCATTTCTGTTCCCCCCAAAATCCTGTGTGGAAACCTGAACTACAGATGCACTGCTCTGTCCTGCAAGGGAATCCCCTGGCTTGGCTCCGCTCTTCCAGCAGCAAATCCATGACAAAGCACACCAAACCCCAGCAATCCCACTAAAATCCTCGTGGCTTTGCTGTTAAACTGTTACTTCCACATGGAATCGTTCATGAAGGGATAGATTTTGGGGTCCTGGAGCCCACACACATTGGAATTGTCCAGTGCAATTCCAACTCAGGGTTCAGCCTGAAAAGGGAGAGGTTCCCACTTGAGGATTCCAAGGGGCAGGCTGGGAACTAAAAACATGTCATTCCTGGCTGGGCCACTGTGGGGTTTGTCCTGCTCTGGGAGGGCTCCACAGCAGCTCCACTTCCACGGGAGGGGACAAAGACTAAGCAGGAAGCTGGGCCATGGCTCGGGAGGATTAAGTTGGAGAAGGAGATAAAAGAAAGGGAAGTTTAGGCTGAATATCATAAAAACTTCCTGAGAATTTCCCACTGCTCCCGAGATCTGAGCTGGGAAACACCACCAGCCCCGGTGCCCAGGGTGTTTGAAGCAGGGAGGGGAAGTTTTACCACGGCCCAGGGATTCATTCCCGTTTTAGGGAGCACACAAAGGCCCTTCCAGGGGGTCCCAGGGATTCACCAGCCTCATGTGCATGAATCACCCCACGGTGAGCTCGGCAGATCCACTGGGATCTCCAGCCTGGCATCCACTCTGCTCCAGGGGCTGAGGGGGTGGAAAGGCTGGGAAGTGACTTTGGATTTTCCAAGGAAGAGGGAGAAGCCTCTGAGTGAGGCAGCCACGCTCCTCCCCCCCCAAACCTGACACACAGGGATGCAACGATGGTCCAGATGGACCTGGATCTGCTCCCCAGAACAGGGACAGAGCGAGGCAGAGTGACTGCCAGCCCCCCAAAATCCCATCCTGTGGGCACAGGGGGTTGTGTCTACAGCGTCCTCAGTTGGGTGTTTCCTTCCCTGCTGCCCAATCCCAAATTTTCCAGCTCAGTTTAACACAAGCCTCCACCTGGGAGACCCAATCCCAGGACAGGCTGGGAATGGTAAAAGCAGATGCCAAAGGGTTTTATATGGGAAGAGGAGAGAAAACAGAGCTGAGGGCACAGGTGAGTGGAGAGAGCAGCAGAGAATTCCCCCTTGGAGCTGCCCTAGTAGAGGAACAAGTCCCTGACACGGCAGCCTCCTGAGTCACTGTGATGCCCAGATAAAATTCCATCCTTTAAAATCATCTTAGCACAGGAATAAGCCTCTTCCCCCTTGCAAACAGCCCAAATCCTCCCGTGCCACCCAGGGATCAGGTGAATTCCCAGCCACCTCTCTGCCTGCAGCAGGAAGATTTAATTTTTTATCACCCCCAGCTGATTTTGCCTCTGCCCAAAGCAGGATCACGTGTCCAGAAGGACGTTGAGTCACATGGAATTTAAGGAAGATTACGAGAAAACCCTAAAATAAGAACTCGGGGCAAACCCTGTGAGGAGCAGCCTTTAGGAGGGTCTTTGTGTGCCCATCAGGGCCTCTGTTCACTCCCAGATCCCGGGATTTTGTGGGGTTCCAGCGAGGGGCTGAGTGTTTACAGAGCTCTGTGTGCTGGGGAGGGACAGGGCACTGAGCCTGGGTCCAGGTTTTCATTGTGGAAAGAGTGTTTGGTGGGAATTACATCAGAACCACAGGCCACAATCTGGGCATTGTGTGGCTGGCAGGGCTCCTGGAGGTGGGGAACTGGGAATTACTGGGGGGGGGGG
>NW_020884962.1:1286402-1309219 GCF_003945725.1 Corapipo altera
TTCCCTTCCAGGCTTTTGTCTGCGCTGGATCCGAGGAGCTGGGGGTGAATTCTCCCCCTTCATCCCACTTCCTGCAGTGTCAGAAATCAAAGGGATAAGCACCACGTGTGCCCTTGAAGGCTTTGGGAATTCATCCCACCGTGGGATTAATCATCTCTCCTCCCTGTGGAGGGGGATGATTTCCTGCACTGGATCCGGTTTCATCCCGTGTCTGCACGAGGGGAGTGTTTGCAACCATCAGGCTTGGAAAACAACAACAACAGAAACGAAAAAAAAAACCAGCTGGGGGTTATGGCAAAAATATTGACTTAGAAATGAGATCCCTTCTGCTGAAGGCAGGCAGATAAGGAACCCTCCCTGCAGGGCTCCTCTCCCTTGGCTCCCGGTGCTGGGAAGCGGCTGACGCTGAGCAAACAAGGAAAGTGCTGACTGGCTCCGGGATGAGCCTCTGGAGCAGCCCAGGGTGTGGAGAAACCTCCGGGGAACCGGAGCCAAGAGCATTCCTGGCTCTCCCGGGTGACCTCAGAGGCTGGCACAGGGCTGGCTGCAGCTCACCTGAAGCAGCTCCAAAGAAAACACCCATCACTGGATGGGCACTTTGGGCTCTTCACTCCCTGTGTTCAGAGAGACCTTGGGAGACCTCTGGTTCTCCAAACCAGAGCATTCCCAGCACCTGCCTCCTGCTGAGCCCACTGGCCACCACGGTTGGCCAAGTCAAGCACCCAACCAGTCAAAAGAGAATTGCAAACTCCTGGAGTGCTAAATCCTCTGTCCAGGTGTCTCCCAGCGCAGACAACAACCCCTCAGAGGCCTTTAAATTGCATTTCTTAGCAGAATTTTTAGCACATTTCAACTAACAGGCTTGAGACATCAACTAACATCGAGTGGCACTCGCTCTACTCCGCCAAAAACACGGAAAATCCGGTTTTCCAGGTTCCTGGATGAGACCTTCAGTGCAAGCTGCCCACGAGGAGCTTTTCCTTTGCTTTAAACCATAATTCTCACCCAGGAACAGCCCCATGGAAACCTCTTCCCTCAGTGCCTCCGCCCTGGGTCACACTGGCTTGGCCTCACCACCACAGCTTTTCTGCTGCTGGGTTTGCAAACGTGTCTCACTCCAGCAGGGAAGAGTCCCCAGAGCTGGGGGTGAGGTCGCACCGCAAACACTCTCCGGGGTGAGGTTGGGTGCAGCGAAAAAAAAAAAGCTTAAAATCCTGAATTCAGCCGCAGTCAGCGAAGAAATCGGACGCAGCGAGAGCCTGCAAAGGCCTCTCCGTCCCGTGAAACTCAGGTGTGGAATGTTCACCTGCTGCTTTCCCTACGGAGTCATCTGGGAGATGCCAGGCGGGCCGTAAACAGCGCCCGAGTGGAGCAACAGGGTTTCGAGGGCAGGAGACCGACAGCAAAGCTCTCTGCAGACATTCTGGTGCCACCCCTGACTCAAGGCCAGCGTGCCCCGAGAAACACAGCGCCCAGACAGGCTCTTGCTAAAGAAAGTTCAGTGTTGCAACACAGCTGGAACGAGGGATCGACTCCAGAGCCGCTGGCGACGCGTCCAGACACGGAGCACCGG
This sequence comes from Corapipo altera, assembly GCF_003945725.1. Classification (NCBI taxonomy): domain Eukaryota; kingdom Metazoa; phylum Chordata; class Aves; order Passeriformes; family Pipridae; genus Corapipo; species Corapipo altera. Next base: position 1,287,976 of record NW_020884962.1, read on the forward strand.
CCTCGGGCAGGGAGAGAGAGAGGAGCAGCTCCCACCAACCCGGCCCCTGCCAGGCCTGGGAGAGGAGCAGAGCCCGGCCCCGGCCCTGCTCCCACCCCAGGGGCTGGCAGGGAGCTCCTGAGGGCCGGGAGCAGGGAGGGGACAGCGGGATGGAGCGAGGACTGGGCGGGACTGTGCGGGATTGGGAAACTGCCGGCACGCCGGGCTGGGGTGAGGGAACAGGGCCAAGGAGCTGCTGGGCTGGGATGAGGGAACAGGTATGTCCTGGTGGAGGGCTCCCCTCCAGCACCAGCCCAGCGCTGAACAAAGCAGAGGCACAGAATCCCAGGACTGTGAGGTTGGGAAAGGCCTCCAGGATCATCGATTCCCCCCTGTGCCCAATGCCCACCTTGTCCCCCAGCCCAGAGCACTGAGGGCAAACTCCAGTCCTTCCTCAGACACCTCCAGGGGTGGGGACTCCAAACCCCCGTGGGCAGCCCCTCCCAATGCCTGAGCACCCATTCCATGGAGAAATTCCTCCTGAAACATCCCAGCCCAATGCCACAGCTGGACACAGCACCACAGACACTCCAAGGTTGGAGCTGCTCGTGTCTGGGGACAGGTTGCACTAAATACAGGTGTTTTTTTGCCAACACAAACCCCAAATCCTCTGATCCCACCCACTAATTAGTTCCAGACTCCTCATCCCTGAAAGTGTCCAAGGCCAGGTTGGAGCAACCTGGGCTAGTGGAAGGTGTCCCTGCCCATGGCAGGGGATGGCACCGGATGGGCTTTAAGGTCCTTTCCAACCCAAACCATCCCAGGATTCTATAATTCACATCCCATTGCTAACTAAGCCTCAGTAACCTGCACCAGGAGAGTTCAGACCTGGTGGGAAGCAAACCCTCAAAATCTGAACTGCCCCCCTCAGGGCTAACGAGCAGCTCGAGGCCCCTGGGCTGGGCTGGGGGACACTCTGAGCTGAGCTGCTCCAGGACACCCATTCCCTGCTAGAGGGACCTGTTTGCACTCGGGAACCAGCTCATTCCCATTCCACTGGACATGTGAGTGACCTTTTGCAGCAGAGCCATCACATGAGTGTCAGAGCTGCTGTTTTCCTCCTCCACCCATCAGCACCAGTCCTGTGACTTTCCCCCCTTGGCTTGTTTTCGTTCCTGCCGGAGCTACAGAGGGGGGAAAAAACGATGCTGGGGAGAAAGTCACAACAGGTCAGCAGGGCTGGGCCCCCCCCTCCCGAAATCACCCACGGCAGCAGAAAGAGGCTCCATCCCGAGCGGGATGAGGCCACGCTTTGCTCAGCCCGATGACTCCGCTGCACTTGTTTCAACCCCCTCGGAGCAGAGGCCGCTCTCCCCACGTGCCCGCGGCCGTTTTCCTGCGAAATCCGGCTCTTTTGGGAACTCCCGATGAGCGAAACATCATGTGAGGGTTTGCAACGGGGAGCGACTCCCACGCCGGGGCTGGAATCCGCCGGGCAGAGACGCGGGAGGAAGCACAAGGTCGTTCCCTTTTGTGCCTCCTTCCAGGAAGAGGAGTCACGCTGGGCTGGCGCCGCTCCAGCGCTGAGCTCAGGCCCCGGCCCGGCCACGGGAGGCTAAAAAAGGAGCTCCCACACTGAGGGAAAGGGCTGGAGCAGGAGGCACGTGAGGGACCTGCCTGCGGGCCACGGGTGGCCTTGGGCTCGCTGGGGTTTCTGTTCGGGAAATGATCCACGACAGGTTAGGGAAAAACGGAGATATGGGAAGAGCTGGACTCCCCTGGAGAAGAGAAGCTTCAGGGTGAGCTGACTGTGGCCCCCCAGTGCCTGAAGGGAGCCCACAGGAAAGATGGAGACAGACTCCCTGCGAGGGCCTGGAGTGCCAGGACAAGGGGGAATGGATTCCAACTGCCAGAGGGCAGGGTTAGATGGGATATTGGGAAGGAATCCTTCCCTGGGAGAGTGGGCAGGCCCTGGCACAGGGTGCCCAGAGAACTGTGGCTGCCCCATCCCTGGGAGTGTCCAAGGCCAGGTTGGAGCAGCCTGGGATAGGGAAGGTGTGCCCACGGCAGGGAATGGGACTGGATGGGCTTTAAGGTCCTTTCCAACCCAAACCATTTTGATCCCATGATTCCCTGAATGATTCCCTATCCCAGAGGTGCCATCCTTCTCTGCTTCCCCTGCACGCACCTGAGCACCCCTGGCACCCACTGCCCTGCACCTCCAAGGCAACCCTGCACCCAGATTCCCTCTCAGTTTAGGCAGCAAGGGCTCCTGAGGCATTCCCATGTCAAACTGGACCAGGTGAGCCCAAATAACCGGCGAGAGATTCCCTGGAACGGCGAGTAGCAGATCTCCCACCCTCAGTCACAGCTCCTCCCTCGTGGGAGTGATGCCTGACAGCCATGGCAGTTTGGAAAAAGGAGCAATCCAGCCCAGTCTTCCCATTTAAATCAAGAACAAAACAGTTCAGTTTTAGTTAAAACCAGCACAAGGCACTTCTGCTCCAGGGCAGGACTGGGACCAGCTGGGATGAACCGGGACAGGGGCTCACCTGTGTGTCCACACACCCTCAGCACACCCGGGCAGCTCACGACCAAAAATCACGCCCATGTATCTTAAAAGGACACATTTATAAGGTTCAGCTTTAAATTCCCAAACCAGAGTTTGTATCCAGAGGAAAAACTGGAAAACCACCCCCTCTCTCCAGAGGCAGGTGGAACAAATGACATGTCCCTGCCCAGGAACCCAATTTATTGCACCCAGCAGCCAGGGACAGGCAGCAGGAAACTCATATCCCACGATAAGCTCACTAACACAGGGATTAGTGGAATTTTACCAGTTTTTGTAACAATCTGCACAAATACACCCCCCTTGCTGGCACTGCCTGTCCAACATCACGTTGCTCGTTGGCAGCAGCTCCAGGGGAACTCTGGGGCTGACCCAGGGGTGTTTACATGGTTTGGCTTTGAACTCCCAGCTGCAAATGGCAATTTGCATCCCTGCTACTTAGTGCTAATTGGACAGAAAAATGGACAAACAATATCTCTGCTCTGCCTGGAAAAGCTGTGCCACCTGCCCGGCCGTGCTGAACCCAAACCTGGAAAAAACCTGGACAAAGATCAAGGGAGGGACTCACCTGGGCTGTGCATACCTGGTGCTGTGATCCATAAAGCACAGCTGGTAATCCCTGGCTAATTAACATCTTCATTCAGCAGCTGAAATTAGGAGGAACTCATTGCCAGGGCATTGAGAAGGTACAGGTGACACACACAGGCCCTGTCACACACTGTCCCCTACAGCTCAGCCTATTTCCCCTCCTCCTTGCCCATTCCAATGACTTTTAGTCCAGCATTTTTTGCCCAGGAACCATTAATTTCGCAAGTATATGTTTTTATCTTAAATCCCACTGTATTAAAGTTAAGAGCAATACACCAGACCTGCTTAAAACCCTCCGGATTTAAGCCCTGAATTTAAAACTCTGGGTACACATTCAGCTCTGGGCTTGTCAAGACAAAGAAAGATACAAACCCAACCACCAAAACTCAAGTTTGATTTGTCCAAAATTTAATTACAAGTGCACTGAAGGCAGGGATGGCTCAGTCTCTGCTCGAGCCTCCAGAGAACTATTGTCAAGTTCTGAAAGAAAGGGGTGAAATAAAACAAAAATATTTGTAAAGCGTAATGGGATTTTTTTTTTTTTTTCTTTTTCCACCACCACCACCCGAGAATGTTTTGCAGGCACTTGGCCAGGACCACTTCAAAGAGCCACGAGGCGTGTGGGGTTCTGCACAGCTTTGAACTTTAATATTAAACACACACACACACACACTCACAAGAGCTGGGCCTGGCGAGGCAGCGGGGACGGGGCTTTGATGCAGGGAAATACGTCAGTGGCTGCACCCCTGGGGGGCTGGGGAACCCCCCACAGCACCCCCAGCACCCCTCAGTGGGCTGGAGAACCCCCCACAGCACCCACAGCACCCCTCAGTGGGCTGGAGAACCCCCCATAGCACCTCCAGGACCCCTCAGTGAGCTGGAGAACCCCCCATAGCATCATCCCTACACCAGCACCCCTCCATGGGCTGGGGAACCCCCCACAGCACCCCCAGGACCTGTCAGTGGGCTGGAGAACCCCCCATAGCATCATCCCAACACCAGCACCCCTCAGTGAGCTGGAGAACCCCCCACAGCACCTCCAGGACCCCTCAGTGGGCTGGAGAACCCCCCACAGCATCACCCCAACACCAGCACCCCTCCATGGGCTGGGGAACCCCCCACAGCACCCCCAGGACCCCTCCATGGGCTGGGGAACCCTCTCACAGCACCCCCTGACCCAGCCAGGGCCCCTCAGCGGGCTTGGAGTCTTGCAGACTAAAAATAAAGGGAAGAAGGGCAGGATTTAGCATCTTGTGGAAAATGCCAATTTGGGATTGCCGAGGTGGCCAAAAGCTGCCGAGATATTGCTAAAAAAAGGCCTGGAGCAGGAGGAGGAGGAGGAGGAGGAGGAGAGCAGTCCTTGGCATCGTGCATCTCCTCCTCCTGCTCCTCCCACAGCTCCCTGGCTGTGAGTCGTGTTGCCACCTCCTCAAGCCCCGAGGACCCAGGACCCCCGGTCCCAGCTCTCCTCCCCACCACAGCAACATCATTTTGGTGTGAAAGGGGCAGGAAAAACGTCCCCTGTGAAGAAACCATTAAAGAAAAGCCACAGTGACCTGAGCACGACGTGCAGGGCACGGGGAGGCCGAGCTGTGTCCCGGGGGGGGCAGCCCATGGTCACGGCACCTCCAGCACCTCCAGCTCCAAAACTTTGGTCCCTCACGCCCCAAGAGCCGGCTCTAAATCCCATTTCTCCCCCCAAATTCCCCCCCAGGCGAGCCCGTGAGCGCACACGTGTGAGCACACACGGGCCTGCAGGCAAACAGCTCCCGCTGAATCAGCCCCGGGGTGGGACACAAATCCCATCCTCCCAAATGTCAGAGTAGGAGTCTGAGCTCGGCAGTGCCAGCTCCAGCACCCAGGGCGGTAACGTGCCTCGAGGAATTAAGTAAGGACAGTCCCAAATTTAGGGACTGGCGGGATGTGAAGCGCTCAAACGAGGTTTGTTAGAGATAAAGGTTTGTCTGGGGCTGGCGCCGCATCAGCTGCAGGCAGATGGCAGGAGCAGGCAGAGCCCTCCCTCCCCAGCTCTGCTGCCATGTGAGGAGCCTCTGCAAACTACTCTGGCTAATAAGTTTCCCAGGGGTTGTTTAAGGCAGGATCGGCGCTCCATTAATTCCCATTCCAGGGGAGCTGACAGCCCCGGGAACGGTCACCCCGGGACACAGAACCCAGGGCACGTCTCCCCCGTGGGTTTGGGTTGTTATTTGATAACCTGTCAGCCCGTCGCTGACACTCGGGACAGGACAGGAGGTTCCTGCAAGACTCCTGTTCCCACTCCATCAGCTCCAGCCCTCACGGCTCCTCCAAGTCCCTGGAAGTGTTCCAGGCCAGGCTGGACAGGGCTTGGAGCAACCTGGCCCAGTGGAAGGTGTCCCTGCCCACGGGATGAGGCTTTAGGGTCCTTCCAAGGCAAACCAGGCCGGGACTCCGTGAGCTCGGAGGATCCCTGTAAACAACCCCTGAAAAGCCACTGGGAGCCAAGGCTGGAGACTTGTCACGTCGAGTACCTCGGAGCCCAGAGAACATCACGCCACCTCCCCGCTCCCACCGGGATCACGTTAACATTTGGCTGCCAACCCAAAACTGTTGGCAGCAAGGAGAGGACAAAACGCCTCCCGGGCTCCCGGAGCGGGACGGGCGGTGACACTCGGCTGGAACTGTGAGCAGAGACCTGCAAGGATTCCCGGGGCAGAGCCAGAGGCTTCCAGGGAATACGCTCCCCTGGAGTGAACAAATGCAGGCCGGCAGATGTGTGGAAGTGGAGGGGAAGGCCACACAGAATAACAGAATCCCGGGATCACTGGGGTTGGAAAGGCCCTCCGAGATCATCGGGGCCGACCTCTGGCCAATCCCCACCTTGTCACCCAGAGCAGAGCACAGATAAAACACCACTAAAAAAACCCCAAAACCACTGTTTGCAGAAAGGGGAAGAGATTTGGGATGGTTTCATGTGCCTCGAACCCTTCCTGGCCTTGAACCCTCTGGCCAGACTCTGCACTCCCCCGGGAGGGTCTGTGGAGCTGATCAAAGCACAGAGGTTTATTCCCCCTTTAATTTCTGTTCAAGCCACAAATGCTCACAAATATTTATCTACACAAGTCACAGCTCTGATCCCATCGAGCTTTTAAGTTTAGTGATCAAAGCTGTCCAGTTTCTTGAAGACTCTATTTCAGTTTCAGTTCGTGGCCTCTTCTAAGGAATAATTTTTTTAAAAAAAGCATTTTTCATCGGGGAAATTAAGAGAAAATGGGCATGTTCTGGTGCAAATGAAAAGGAACATCAAAGGGAAATCAGGCAGCTTAATTTCACACTATTCCTAAAAAGGATGGCTGGAGGCAATTCCCTTTCAACAAGTGCTGGAATTAGGGCTCCACTTTCCCAGAAAGGCTTTGGAAGTGCCGCCTCATCTGCCTCCCACCCACCCAGAGACCCCTGGCTGCACATCAGAGCTGGGGCCTGTGTGGACCCTCCTCCACCTGCCCCAAATCTCTTCAAAAGCCGCCTCAGAATCCACAAGTGAGTCCCAGGATGGTTTGGGCAGGAAGGACCTCAAAGCCCATCCAGTCCCACCCCCTGCCCTGGGCAGGGACACCTTCCCTATCCCAGGCTGCTCCAACCTGGCCTTGGACACTCCCAGGGATGGGGCAGCCACAGCTTCTCTGGGCACCCTGTGCCAGGGCCTGCCCACCCTGCCAGTGTCCCACCTGCACTCCCAGCCCTTGGTGGCACAGGGAAAACAGAGGCTGTGACAACTGGGGCTCGGAAGGTGGCCCTGGGAAAGGGCTGTGGTCTGTTTTCCCTGTCCCTCCATCCACAGCTGGAATCACACGGCTCCCGGGGTCCCACAGCTGGAATCACACGGCTCCCGGGGTCCCACAGCTGGAATCACACGGCTCCCGGGGTCCCCCAGCTGGAATCACACGGCTCCCAGGGTCCCACAGCGAGCCCTGTCCGGGACAAGGCCATCCCCACAATCTCACCTGATAAACAAACAACTTTAAACCCCAGTAAACACTTCCCAGCTATTCTTAACCCGAGGGAATCGTGTGACTGAGCTCCCCCACCAGCCAGCTCTGGCTGTTCCCACGTGTCCCTCTGCCTGGGACAGGCTGCTCTGGGATCCCGAGGCTCTGCTGGCACAGAGGGTGTTAAAATCCCTGCTGAGAGCAGCATGTGCAGGATCTGTGCAGCACCAGGGCTGCAGGGATGGCCCCTGTGCAGCCCCAGAGCTGCTCCTCACACAGAGTTTTCCCAGAGAGGTTTGTTTTCCCTCCTCTGCTCCCAAACAAGCCTGAATTAGATTTCTCCCGGGGGGCAAAAGGCCAAATCCCCCCCTCGTGAGGGCCGTGATTGGGTCCCTCCTGGGTCCCTCCTCGCCTGCTGCTCCCGGGAGTTGTTTGTCTCCACTCTCCATTTGTCATCCTCGCTCCCAGAGCTCATGAGTCAGCCCCTGCTCCGCAGATGCCGCTGATAAAAAGCAGCTCCAGTTGGGAATATCAGCGGCCCTTTGCAGAACAAAGAGGAGCTCCAAAAATAAACCCCCCCTGGGCTGGCTCCCGGGGGACTGTGCCAGGGAGGGCCTGGGGAGTGTCACTGCCTTCCCAGAGGGATAAACACCCCTTTCTTTGGGATGCCCCTCCTGTGGGAGCAGCACACGCCTGGCAAAGGGCAGCACCCGGGTTGCACCCCCATCCCAAGGGGTTTGCTGTGATCCTGGCACAAAAAAATCCCACAGAGGGGGAAAAAGGACGTGGAATCGTGGAATTGTGGAATGGTTTAGGTTGGAACTCTTGAGACCAGAGTCCAGTTGTTCCCCCAGCACTGCCAAGGCCACCCATGTCCCCAAGTGCCACATCCAGACAGCTTCTAAAGCCCTGCAGGGATGGGGACTCCACTCCAGCCTGTGCCAGCGCTGGACAGCCCTTTCCAGGAAGGAATTTTCCCTAATATCCAACCTCACTATCACTTATTTTCCCCCACCAACCTCACAGGGGCTGGAATTTTGCCACGTATCATTTTCCAGAGCAGCACAAGTGAAGGAATTACCATTCACATGGACCAGCCACGGCAGAGAGCTCAGTCCTGGCCAGCTGGAACCTTGATCCCAGAGACCAGCAGCTTTCCCTGGAACAGGGATCCGACCAGCTTCAATAAAACAGCACCAACTGTGGTTGCCCTCAGCTCTGGCTGGGGATCAGTTTACCCCAGCAGCGTTAAAGCAGATAAAAGAAGCCCTTCAGTGCATGTAAATAACCCTGCAAATTAAATCGGGGAGTGATTAAAAAGCTCCAGTGCTGATAAACCTCGGCAGCTCCAGGCAGGTCTCGCTGCTCCTCTCAGGCACATCTGGAGAACCAGCCTATTAATCCACACAAAGGAAAGAAAAAAAACCAACCCAGAAAAGCCACAGTGACCCAGTTCAGGGTGTTCAGCTCTGCTCCTGCAGTGCAGCCTGTCCTGACCAGAGGCACAGCACGAGGAGCTGCTCCTGCCTCAGCACCCCCTGCCTGGGCCCAGTTGTTCCCTGGAACACTCCAACTGGTTCTGCACAATCCCACAATTACAACAGCCACAGGTGAGGGATGAAGAGCTGCCCTGCTCACCAGACTCGGTGGTTTTATAAATCTTCCAGGATCGGATTAATTTGCATTTAATGTGCTTTAAAGCCACGGAGTTAAATGAAGAAATGGGGGAGTTTCCACCGAAACCGGTCAGGCTCCAAGCACAGTCTCTGTCCACACAACCCCTGCAGCCCTGAGGCTGCCTCAGCCCAAAGATCCACAGGGGAAAGCTGCTGATCCTGGCCAGCAGCCAGCAGGAGAGGCAGGAATATGTTCCAGCCAGCCCAGGTGGCCACAGCTACTGGTCTGAGCATTCCTAAAGCCCCGGGATTGAAAATGGTTTGAGGCTCCTCCCTGACAGGCACTGGATCCTTCCAACACAGGAAACCAGGGATACAGCCCTCAACAGCTGGACAACACACCTGGAATACAGACCTGCACGGGAGGTCTGAGCCTGCCGGAAAGGCCAACAGAAATGAGAAAGTGTTGGAAGTAGGAAAAGCAGGAATTGCAGATCTTCCCTTGCCCACCTGCCCTCCCAGCTACCCCCCCTTCCTTCCACTCCCTCTGCTGCTCTTCTCCTGCCTGGGCAGGAGGAAAGAGGGAAGATCAATCCTAAAGGAGCTTCCCTAATTAGCCAGAACTCCCCAGCAGAGCTCCTGAGCCTGACAGACAAACGTTTCTGAACACACAGTGCTGCCAGGGAAAAGGGAATGCTGTCTGTGGGAAAGGGGGATGGCAGGCACATCCAGGAGTCCTCTGCACCCACGGCAGCCTTGGCTCTGAGCAGCCCCCAAGGGAACCTCTGGAACACCCTGTGGAACACACACCATGTCCTGGACACGGCATTAAAAGCTTCTCTTTCAGCCACGACAGGATTAAATGGCATTAAGGTTTGGATGCCCTGGAATGGTGGCTCTTCAAACCCAACTGTGCTCCCCAGACTGGGCTGGTGGGGCCTGGGAACTCCTCCTGAAGTCGCCCTGACCCAGTGAGGCCCTTCCCAGACGAGCTGCTCCAATGGCTGGAGACCCATCCCGGTGCAGCCAGCTGGGAATGCAGCGGGAAAGCCGAGGCCAATTCCCCAAAGCTCAGGAAAACAAAGAAGGTGGCAACTCATTTAAGGAGCAAACAGCAACACCCAAGACAGAGCAAAGGGAGCATCGGGTCTGGAGGCCGTGGGAAGAGATTCCATGAGAAAAGTGAACCCTCCCACTGCAGTTCCAGCGTTTCTGTCACATCCAGGTCGAGTATTTCACGTCACTCCCAGCGATGACAGGGCAGATTTTGGGTGCTGATTGCACCCTCACTCCCTCAACACCCACAGTGGATGAGGGCAGCCAGCCTCTGAACCCCTGCAGCAGCTCCCCTCCCCTTCTCCCACGAGTCAGCCAAATCCCAGACCTTGGATCATCCTGCCAGCTCTGGGAAGGTGGGAGGAGCAGGTGCAGGATGCACTCGGTGCTCCCCGTGCACCCCCTCCATCCCTTTTTTTTTTTACATTTTTGCTGCAAAAGGATGTTTTGGGGGTGACTCGTGACAGAATGTCACCCAGGAGCTGTTTGGTGTCTTTGCCACAAAGCAAATCTGTTCTCTGAACCCAAATATCCAGCAAAGCAAACCTTTACTCTCAACCTTTGAGGCAAAGGTGTTTGTTTTAGAGCCTCATTGTCTCCTCTCCTCTGCACTCAGGGAAAAATTCACCACCATGGGCTGCAGCTCATGGAAACCTGACCCAACTGCAGTCGATTTTTAGCCAAGTTTTAGTGTGACACAAACTCAACACCGACGGTGTCGAGAGGAAAAAAAAGGGGAGAAAACTGGGGGGAAAGAAACCCCACCAAGTTACAACCAAGCAGAGCATCTCCTGGCACCTCTGGGGGGACTGAAACCTGGACGAAGGCGCTGCAGGGAGAACTGGGACCTTGGCCAGGACCTTTTTTGCCATATTAAACTGGGATTACCTTCTGTGCCCCAGGGAAGTCCCCCCAGGCAGCCCCAGCTCGGCCTCTCCCTCGCTGGGTGCTGACAGAGGCTGATCCAGCCCAGGGGTTTTCGCAGGAGCTGCAGAAATGAAATTCTCAGAAAAGCGTCTCGAGCTCACGGGAGGGAGGAAAAGCTGGTTGGTGAGTCGGGGTGCAGGGGAAGTGAAGGGAAGGGACATCAAAGGGTGGCCATCACCCACAAATTACACACTGTGGGGACAACAGCCCCGGTGTCAGCCAGGGATGAGAGGGACCTCCCAGAAAACCCGGAGTCATTCCCTGTTTGGGCTCAAATTAAACGTGGAGAAACAAGTCCTGCCCTGCTCCAAGTGCAGCTCAACTCTGAGCTGTGGCTGCTGCATTTAAAGGTGATTGTTGGTGGGGTTTTTTTTGTTAAATACGAGCACAGATTCACCTGTCAGCTTGGCAGAAGGTGGCAGGACAGCCTGGTTTAGGACAGCCTGGTTTAGGACAGCCTGGTTTAGGACAGCCTGGTTTAGGACAGCCTGGTTTTGCCCAGCCCTTTTTCCAGGATTGAGGTGCTCCCAGCACACCTCCAGTGCCTCGGAACAGTCACCCTGCAGAGCCACAGGCTGCAGTTAAAAAAATCAGTGGGTCCTGAGTAAGTCACTCTCCCCCTGTTTCAGAGCTCAGAGGAGAAGCTCAAGGACAAACCACAGACCTGAAGAATTCCTGCACCAACCTCTGCCACAGCTTCCCTGCCCCTGACCTCGGGAAAACCGACCTCCTGCTGCTGCTGCCAGGCCACTGGGAGTGTTAACAGAGCCCCCAGACAGAAAACAGGGTTTGTCCCAGAGGAGACAGGATTCCTGTGGCGCTGATAAAGCCGGGAATGTGCTTGCACAAGGCCCAGCAGCTCCCCAGGAAACCCTTGGCACAGTGCACAGGTTCACAACTCCCTCCTGGATCACCTGCTGCGAGGTCTCACCCCAAAAACCCACCCCAGGCTTTGGAAGGTGCAGCCCTTGTGAGGAGGGAGGTGAGGAACAAAACCCCTGCTCCAGACAGCCCGGAGGTCGGAATTACCCAAGGGCTGGAATTACGTAAGGGTTGGAATTACCTAAAGGCTGGAATTACCTAAAGGCTGGAATTACAGCTCATTCCACGTGTTTGCAGGCCGAGGAACCATTTCTGGTGAACCCAAGGTTTGTCTAAAAATTAAGAATAAATTTCACTCCCCAGCTGCTCCAGCACAGCAGCCAGGACACAGAATCCCTCGGGATCGTGTCCCCCCATCCAAGGGTAGGACAAGCCCCCAGCCCTCCCCCAGGACTGTGTCCCCTCCCAGGCAGCTCCTTCACCCGGGACAACCCAACCCTGGAGGGCACAATCCCCAAAAACCCCGGGATTTCTGCCCTCTGAGCTAAATCTGCTTTGTTTTTAACAGAACCCAGGCTCTTTGGGGACAGCCTCAAAACACGTCCTCGTGCCAAAGCACGCCCTGGGAGATCTGAGCTTCCCAAAGCTCCCGTCCCCAAGGCCAACCCCCAGCTCACAGTGGGACTGGGAGCACCCAAGGGCGAAGGTTTTCATCCTGCCAACATTTTGTGCTGATCAGCTCAAGTGCAAGAGCTCAGGAGAAAGAAGAAGGGTTTGTTGTTTTGTTTTTTTTTTTTTTTTTTGCTGCTGCCCCAAAACCTCCCAGTTTGTTTGCTACAACCACTTCCCTCGGAGTGCCAGAGGAAGGAGGAGCTGCAGGACAGGTTTGAGAGGCAAAGACCTGGAAGAGCAGCTGAGGTGACTCCCGGGTTTTTCTTTCCACCCTGAAAGGCAGGAGAAAGGGGCAGCAGCTGAGGAATCACTTCCCCCCTGATTCTGGCTCCTGTTACAGCCAGTTCCTCACTGGCAGCACGTGCCCTCCAGCAGAGCTCTGCAGAACCCCCCCGTCCCTTCTCCAGGCCCAAATCAGGCAGGAATTCCATGTGCTGCGGATGTTTGGCAATCCCTGTGCCCACACCGATCCGGAGCAGTGGGTGTGACAGGGAAAGGAGAGGAATTCCTGGCAGCAGGGCCACTCCTGCTGGCACAGCCCCACAGCCAGAGCAGGCTTTATAAGGAAATTCCTGGGATGAAACTGCCTGTCCTCATCTCCCTGAGGGTTTGGGGGGTTTTAATTCCACTGCAGGTGCTCCACAAAGCAGCTCCCAGCAGGTATTTTGGACGGAACCAAAGCCACCCCCAGGCGGGGGAATATCTGCAGGAACACCAAACCAGGCTGGAGATCTGCCCTGGGAATAAAATCCCAGAATGGTTTGGGTTGGGAGGGACTTTAGTCCCATCCAGTCCCACCCCCTGCCATGGGCAGGGACACCTTCCACCAGCCCAGGGTGCTCCAAGCTCCATCCACAAACCAAATCCCTTCAGCTCCGAGCTGGAGCTGCTGGAGCCAAGACCAGAAGCAGCAAAGAATTCCCAGGGGATTCAGGTTTGAGAGGCTCCTGGTAGAGATGATGTAACGTGATTAAATCAGGCTTTGTCCAACAGAATTGGCCATTAAGGGTCAGGGACCTGCTAGGACTGCCTGGAATGGATCCCATTCCATCATCAGGTGACGGGAACACTCGAACAGGAGCTTCCCAGGAAAGTTCAAGTCCTTCATTTGTTTGTCCTGGGAGTGCCTGTTCCTTCCCACCAATGATTTACTGCTCCTGGCCACACAGAAAATCCACATTTATCAAAACCTCCCTAGATAAACAATTCCAGCAGTGGTGTCTTAGTCCAACTCCAGCTCGGGCTGGGGGCACCAGGCTCAGAATGACACCACAGGCACTGAGGGATGGGATGGACTGTCCCATTTTTGGAGCTGGATTGTTGGGTTTTTTTTCCCCCCCCAAAGGTTGCTCTGACCTGGGGGATGTGAGTTTTGTTTCTATCAAACAATTACCAACCAATTAAATCCAGCTGAGGAAAGCTGGCATAGAAGCACAACACCCAAACCAATCCCTGACTGATTTCTCTCTCTCTGGACACTTTTGCACACACACATTTTCCTCGTGGGCTGGGGCTGGACTGGCAGAAAAGCTGAATTCTATGGAAAGAACAGCTCAGGGCTGAGCTCCTGTGCACCCAGAGCAAAGGAGAATCCCAAACCAGGGATTCCTCCACTCCAGCTGCCACCGAGACTTAAAAAAAGCAACTTTCCTTTCAGGTTTCTAACTGAAATAGCTGAGTGTTTAATCAGCAAACTGCAGTGCCTTTCCTGAATCCACTGGCATTTGGGGATTCCAGATGAGTTCCACTGAACTGCAGCAACAACCAGCCAATATCCATTTTATTTTAGTAAGTGTGACCAAGACTCAACTCTGCAGAGGGCGGGGGCTGGAGGTGCAGCTCATAAAGGTGTCTGGGAGCCCGAGACAGGGCTGGGAGTCAAATCTGAAACAAATCCCAAGCAAACGGGTGCAGAGGAGCAGAGGAATGTTGGCCTCAGGAATGTGAGCCTGTCCAGACTGCAGCTGGATGGGATGGGAAACCAGCTGGGAAAGATGGGAATTCAGTGCTGCTCAGGGGATTCTGTTTCTTTTATACACTCAGAAAAACCAGCTAAAAGGACAAGCAGAGCTGTTTGATGACAACTTGTCTCTGCAATGTGACAGCACAAATTCACCGAGGTCCAGGTGAGAGTGAGGGTTCCACACCAGGCAGCTGAAGAAATCAGCTGCAGAAAGAACTGAAAGTTGGCTTATTCACCTAAATCATTGACCCAAACGCCCTGTGCCCTTCCAGCAATCTGCACTTCCAACAGACCGAGTTTCCCAGCAGGACAGAGCCCTTCCCAGCAGGACAGAGCCCTCCCCAGCTTGTCTGCAAGTTCACACACTGCTCTTCCAGGCAGCACCAGCCAGGGTTTCCTATCTGACCAGAAAAGGCTCAGGTTAACAATCCCACTAAGCATTTTTTTTTTCCCCCACAGCGACACAAAAGTGCTTTGACAGCTCTGAACTTCAGAGAATTCACAACCAGCCCCATAGCTGGGATGCTCAGGGCAGGAGCTGGGGCTCCTGGGGAGCACAAGGCACCTCCAGCACCGCTGAAAAACAGCCCCCAGCCCAGGGTTTTTATGGCCTGCACTGTGGATGTCAGCACAGCCCCTCAGCAAACAGCACAGGGCAATGTCCTGGCTGCCCAGGAGCGTCACAAACAGGAGCTGGGTTTGCTCAGCCCTGAGTAACTCGGGCAGCTCCGGGTTGGAGCCGACGCAGGCGAACCCTGGCAGCGCAGCTCTGCAGCTGGAACGAGGAGATACCCGTGTTTGCAGGGATAGATTGGTGTTTACCCAGCACTCAGGTGTTCCCGAGGAAAGGCTGGGCTGACTCAGCCTGGCTCTTTGCCAGAGCAAACCTCAGGGACCCCTTTTTTTTCCCTTCCCAGATCTCCAGCGCTCCTCAACCACGGCTCTCCCCTAAAACACTTCAGGTTGTTCCCTGCGGTCCTGGAGCAGCAGGATGGGAAGGCAGGCTGAGTTTCTGGGGAGAGGAAAGCCCCAGGGGCCGTGGGGGGGGGGGGAAGGTTTGCTGGGTGTGCAGGTGGAGTGTGGGAGGGCAGGAAGGACAAACCCCAGAGCCAGTAAGATCTGAGTCAGCAGCACTCGCCTCATTATCTGCCATCTCTGAGCAGAACTGGTGAGACACCCGAGCAGCTGAGCTGGAGAGGGTTCACAGCCCTGCAAGGGGTTGGATTGAGCTCCTGCAGGAGCACAGACGAGGGGGAGGCTGCAGGGAAAGGTCATGGCTGCGATCACCGGCGTGACCGGGGGCTGCCGCTCACCCGGGAGCTGCAGGGGCCAAGGACAGAATTCCCACGCAGGAAGGACGGGATCACAGCCCACACAACGGCAAGGGAGAGTCCCAGCCAGCACAGGGCCAAGTCTCACTGCTGGCTGTGGGTGCCAGGGAGAGCAGGCAGAGCCCAGAGCTCTGCAGCAGCACAGGGTGCAGCCACCCACTCCCCTGAGAGCTGCCCTCGGAGGATTAACTGTGCCCCAAAACAGACAATGCTGGGGAGAACAGGAGCAGTGCTGCAATTTAAAACAAACAAACAAACAAAACACAGACTTCTTCCCTTTCTTAGGCAAGGAGCAGAAGCAGCAGGGCTGGTTGGTATCAACAGGCTGAAGGGCCACCATGAAGGAACCCGACCAACCACCTCGGCCCTGCTTTTCCATGATCCAACATCACCCCATGTAGGGATTTCTGAGCCATTCTGCAGCACATTCAAGCTGATTCCCAGAAAATCACGTGCCTGCACATTGAATTCAGGACTAGGAAGCCTTCCAATGTTTTCCTGAGAAGGGCTGTGCTCACCACGCAGCACTCACAGCCATTCCAAAGCCCCGCTGGGCGCCCGCCAAATCCTGACCTAAGGAGCAGCTCAGGAAGCTGCCAGTCATCCCTTCCCAGCTCTTTGTGTGCTCTGAGGCTTGAGGAGTCTAAAGTAGCTTCAGGCCGGGGGCAGGAGGACAGATTTTAGCGACAGAACCACAGCATAAAACACTGGGAGAGTATTTGTGGTCAGAAATTTGGGCTCATGGGACAAGAGCACGACAAGGGCCTCTGTGGGGACTGCTGCACGAATAACTCCACAGTCATCGGGGCTGAAAGGCTCTTTGAACTCCTCTGTGAAAAAAAGAAAGAGTGCAAATGCCACAGCCACTTCCAACCCCTCTGGACAGTCAGTGATGATCCATTCCCACCTCCTCCAGCCCAGGGGGTGAGTCACACTGAGCGGGGCAACACCTCCGTGCAGAGCTGACAGCACCAGGTCACTGCACCCTCCAACCCTCCCCTGCCCCGGGGGGGGACACTTCAAACTCACTTCTGGTGCTCAGAGACCACAAAACGCCTGCTGAGTCTGTGCAATCACGTTATAAAATATATACAACACGTATTTATCAGCCCCCACGTCGCTGCCTGCACAGGCAGCAGGGACAGGCACAAGAGCTACTGGCTCTAAAGCTTTTTAATTGCACAATTCCAGCTCTTTACCCAGCCTGTCTCCTCCTCCTGCTGCACATCTGGGCAGCTGGAAGGCCAAAAGCACTCTGGTCTGTGCTGATCAGCACCTCCAAGGGGGAAAAAATAAAAAAAAAATCCCACCTCCAGGGCAAGGCAGCTGGAAGGCACCCAAAAGGCTGGTTTAGCATGAAACAGCACCTTATTTAGACAATCTGAAGAATGTTTCAGAGGGGCACCACGGCTGGGAATTTGCATAATGGGTGTCTGTATCTTGCTTACCTAACAGGAGAAGAATCCTGTCTGTCAGTAAGTCTAGACTGTGGTGTTGAATCCAGGGAATCTCCCGGCCAGGAATAACACGGGGTGCAGGGCAGGGTGCTGCCATCTGCTGACACCCACGCTGGTGGCTGCAACTGGGATTTTTGGGGAGCCTCTGGGCCGGGATCGCCCTGCAGAGCTCGGCTCGGCGCTGAGAGCGATGAGGAACATCCCTCCTCATCCTCCCGGCCGAGCCCAGCTGCCTCTTCCCAGAGCTCCGGGGAGCCCCGGTGTCCCCCCCGCAGAGCCTCACCCCGCCGGGCTGGCACGACCACACTGGGCTGCGGCTGCAATCGAAGCCCCGGGAGCCCGGCAGGCTCTTTTATTAACGGAATATCCATTAATTAATATTAAAATCAAGGCACCCGGACGCAGCCCCGCGGGCGGCCCAACATCGCCCTCTGCCGCCCGCGGCGGGAGCTGCAGGCGCTCGCTCGGGGGCAGTTCCCCCCCCCCCCCCCAAAAAAATTGGGTTTTAGAGGATTTGACACCCAAAATGCACAACTGCGTATTCAACCGTCATTCCCACCCCCGAAAGCCCCGCCGGGACATACACGGAAACACAGAACTACTGGCTTTGGAGTCACATGGATCTCAGCTCCTCGGAGTGACTCAAAACTGCTCAGCATCAGCATCATCACCGTCATCATCATCCAAACTTCCTCCGGCCCCAAAGCAGCACCAGCCGGACCTGCTGCTTCCCAAAGCTCCTGTGGGGAGGTCACACGCCTCCCAAAAACGGGGTGGGCTGAAACACGGGCTCAGCCTCCTGCCCCTGAGTTCCCGGGGGGGCATGAACAGAACCCAGGGACACTCCTGCTCCTCTGGGCACCCCAGGGCTCCGAGGCTCTGGAACGACCAACTGCGTGAGCAAGACACAATTCCCAGCTCTGGGTCTGTCACCTCACCGAGGCTGAGCTGCTTCACCTTCCTGGTACCTCACACAGGGTGGGGAATACGGGATTTCACAATATTTCTGACAGAAAACACAAAGCACTTTACCCAGGATGAAAAGCCATCCCCGGCAGCCTCTGCTGCCCCACACACCCCAGTGCTCCAGCAAACCCCCAGGAGAAAGGAAACAACCTCCTTCCCCAGCTCCAGCAGCCAGAGCTCCCCTGGTCCCACACCTCCCACTGCTGCTGACTAAGGGACACGCTCTCCTCTGGAATCCAGGGATGTCCCTCCCTAATTAAGGAGGTGATCAGCGTTACATAACGAGGCTCCACGTGGCCAGTGGATCACCAGCCTGGCTCAGAGCAGCACCCAGAGCCAGCACCTCCAAATCCCACCTGTGGCTGGGCAAAAACACCCCAGCCAGCCCTGCTGGGGCACTTCCCCCCCCCGTGGCAGGTAAAAACCAAACCACCAGCAAAGGTAAATGAACAGTGAAATGGCACTTTTGAGTTCCACGAGGGCAGAGTTGTCCCTGCTCACCTTCCTACTGCCACGCAGCAGTCTCTGCCACCGTCCCGTCGGGCACTGCCAGGGATCCTGGTTGGCTCCTCCTGCCAAGGAAATGGGAATTCAGGAGTTCCATCACAGACACAGATGGTGCATCATCAGTGGAGTTATAATTTGGAATATTTACTCCACTGACTGCAGCTCCATCCCAGCAACACTGCACGACCCTGCTCTGACTGACATCCAAGGGATTCACTGGAAAATCAGGGATGATATCAACTATCAGTAATAACAGGGAACCCACTTTCCTCTGTTTTGATAAGTAACACCCACGACCTGGAGGTCAGGCTCTGGATTCCAGACACTGAACCTGAACGTGGCACCTGAGACCGGAGTGAAGTGAAGCTGGATGAGAGGGCACTGAAATATTCGGCTCTAGATTTCACCTGGGAGGGGAATTGAGGAGAGGGAGAGGTGTTTGCATCATTTTATAGGGAAATGAGGAGAGGGAGAGGTGTTTGCATCATTTTTGGGGGGGATGCAGACAGGCAGAGGCGTTTGCCCCATTTTTGGGGGGCAATACAGAGTGTTTTAGCCCAGAAGCCACCAGAGCCCTCTGCCTAAACACACACTGGCAAGTTCAGTTTCCCAGAAAACACAAAAGCAGGGAGAGGAAGGAGCTGGCCCAGGGGGAGCTTCAGCAGCACCCTGAGAACCCCACGTGCTGCCCCCCCTGCTCCCAGCACGGCCCCTTCCTGCTTACCAGTAAAGCCATTGCTCAACCCTGCTGGCCAGCCCAGCTCCCCACGCTGCAGTCAGAGCTGGGAGCCAGAGAGGGACGAATTCCAAGAACCCAAAGGAGCTGAAATCCAACCCTGCTTGTTTTCTCCACTCACTGTCTGAACACACAAACAATTTTTTTTTTTTTTTTTAGGAAGGAGTAAAACCCACGTCACTGACTCTGTGCTGGGGTTCAGGCCAGGCCTCGCTGGCCCCTTTCACCTCCTTCTGCTCCAGATTGCAGCAAAGCAAGGGGTGAGGAACAGCCCTCGTGCCAAAACAAGCATTTTAAAGGGTTTTTTGTTGTTGTTGTTGGTTTTTTTTTTTCTTTTTTAAATGGGAATTTTCACAAATGCCACATTCCAAACGAGAGAGTCAACTGCCAGCTATGCACGGAAATATGAAGGTGAGAGCAAGAAAAAAGCTTTACTGTGAAACACAGGAACTTGGGTCAGGTCAGGAGAGCAAAAAGCAGGTTTGGAATCGGGCTCAGAACGGTTCCCAGTCCACCACTGAGCCATTCCTCAGGATCACAGAATCCCGGGATGGTTTGGGCAGGAAGGACCTTAAAGCTCATCCCATCCCACCCCCTGCCCTGGGCAGGGACACCTTCCACCAGCCCAGGCTGCTCCCAGCCCCATCCAACCTGGCCCTGGACACTTCCAGCCATTCCCTCTGCTCCAGGGGAGTTTTCCACAGTACACACTGATCCAAGGAGCCCCTGGAGCTGGGGAGGCTTTGGCTGGATTTGGGGAGGGCAGGTGGAGAGGAGCCCGAAACAGCAGCTGGGGCCTTGCTCGTGGTGCTCATTCCTGCTGGAGCAGAACAGCCCTGCCTGATCCCCCTGGGAATGCTGCCATAAACCCAAAGGGACCAAAATTTGGGGGAATTTATCAACAAAATCCACTATGGAGACAGGGAGGGAGCACGGACAGGGAGGGAGTGTGGGGCTGGAAAACAAGGGCAGCAGCACCTGGAGGGTCCCACGGGCCACCAGGAACATGGGAAAAGAGCCAGCCTTGAGCTGCAATCCCACCCCACTGCCTCCCAGCTCTCCCAGGTCTTAGAGGGCTTTTCCAACTCAAATTATTCCATAAATGCCAAGCTGCTGCAGGAATCAGCCACCACCTCCACACTGCAGGAGAGCTCAACACCTCAGCCAGACACAAACCACCCAAAATCCAATCTACCTTCTGACTAAACAAAGCCTTGAAGCTGCAGCTGAACTGAAACTCTGCAGTGACAACACACATTCCTTATTTGGATTGGTTTTCCTCAAAATCTCTCACTTTTGGACACTGTCTGTCACTTTCTGTTTCTTTCCTTCCTCTTTAAAAGCAACCCAGGGACTCCTGCCCTGCCAGTGCTTAGATTTTAGATCAGTCCCATGGCAGAGCCCCCTCCTCTCTGCAGAGGCCCCAGACCCTGCCCCATTCCCAGCAGCATTCCCTGGGAGCAGGCAGTGTCCACAGGAAGGGGGGAATAAACAACCCAACAACTTTCCAGGGGAACCCGATCCCATCCTCGGCTTCCTGCAGGAGCCAGCCCGTTGTTTACAGCCTTGCAGGATCCCACTCCAGGGGCTGAGCTGTTCCTGCTCCAAGAGGGAAAACAAGCCTGACCTCAGCGTGCTGGAATAAACTCTGCCCCCTCCTTCCTTCCAGGCTTCTCCCAGTGCAAAGGTAAGGAACACGATATCCCACAGCGTGACCCCACCAGTGTTTACTGACACCGCAGCCACGCCAAGGAGGGGAACTGCCTGGACACGCTCCTGCTGCCATCCACACGGACTTCCCAGCTGGAGAAGGGCCCTCAGCGAGGCAGCTGGCCCTGGGCACCCTGAGCTGGCAGCTGAGCTCATCCCTGGCCGGGCAGGGACACTCCCCAGGCTCCCAGAAATCAGTGGCCGCAGTTTCCTCCGGGGGGATGTTGCACAGCAGCAGCTCGGAGTGTGAGGGTCCTGCACAGCTCAGGGAGGTTCAGCATGAGGGTCCTGCACAGCTCAGGGAGGCTCAGCATGAGGGTCCTGCACAGTCAGGGAGGCTCAGCATGAGGGTCCTGCACAGCTCAGGGAGGCTCAGC
>NW_020884962.1:1309229-1317404 GCF_003945725.1 Corapipo altera
CAGGGAGGCTCAGCATGAGGGTCCTGCACAGCTCAGGGAGGCTCAGCCCCCTCAGCAGGAGCAGCAGCTCATCCCAGGAATGTGTCACACCAACAGGTTTGGGAAGAGCCTTGCTGTGCCCAGCCCTTCCTTGTGCCCAGGCCTTTGCTGGCGCTGCCCAGGCAGAGCCGTGGCTTCCAGGGATACCTTGGAGGGGGTGTGGGCAGCACGGAGGGGAATTCCTTCCCCAACTGACTGGAAGCAGCAACAGTTGGTCATGCAAAGCATCCCTGCAGCTGCCAATGCTCCCTCGCAGTCTGGGCAAGGCTGGAAGGAAACGGGATCCTCCATCCCGGCCCACCAGAACCCCCTCAGTGTCAGGAACCCCAGGGGGGCACCAGGGCCCTTCCAGGAGGGACTTCCAGCTCCCTGGCAGCAGGAATTCCGTGCTGCTGGGGTTGCTGTGCTCCCCTCGGACACGGCAGGTCGTGGAGCGGGCGGGGGGCCAACGCCATCAACTGTTCTAGCTGGGATCGATCAAAAGCCCCGTGGAAAGATCAGGGAGGGCCCAGGGACGCCAGATCCAGGCTCAGGCTGGAGCAGGTGGCTGCTGGGCCTGCTGCTGGGCCTCCACATTGTCAAAGGCTGGTTCAATAGGTGCAAAAACCACAAAAACCCAAGGCCCTGCGTTCTGACGGGGAACAGAACTCCAGCACTCCCAGCAAGGCCCATCCATGTGCCAGGCAGGAATGATGGCCCAGTGTTCCTGACAAACTCAAGGCTCGTGGCACCTGGAGGTGTCACAGAGCCAGAGGCTCCTTTCAGGTCCCCCCTGAGCCTCCTTTTCTCCGGGCTGAGCCCCCCCCAGCTCCCTCAGCCACTCCTGCTGCTCCAGCCCCTTCCCCAGCTCCTCTCCCTTCCCTGGCCACGCTCCAGCCCCTCAAATCCACCTCAAAATGAGAGAACCTTAATGGGATAAGCAAGGCTGGGTTAATTCTGCCACTCAGCACTCCAATAATAGCAACAGATCCAGGTCCAGAGCTGGACTCGTCACATCCCTAAAAATATCTGCCTATAAATAGCAAATTATCAAACAATTGCACCCGGGCAACCAACACAAAATATCCACGGCAAAGGGAGAGCTCTAAAGTTTAACTTTTCCCCACTAACTCCTCCAAGGGATGAGCAGATCCTGTTTCCCTGTGCCCTTTTCCAGCACACAGCCCAGGGTTTTTGCTGGGCAACAGCTGCCACAGCCAGCACGCATTTGCTTTTGGAAGCAGGTTGCTAATTGGGAAGTCTGTGCTGGCAACTGGCTCTGGAACGTTTTCTTAAGGCCTAAAAAGGGAAGGCTTGGAGGAGAGGGAAGTAAAAAGGGCCTTCCCTGAGGCCTGAAAGTGCTTCACACCTCCAGGGATCTGTGCTTGAGGCTCAAGAGCTGCAGAAATCCTCTGACAGGACCCCTTGTGACCACACCTGGCACTTTTAAGTCCCTCCAAAGGCAAATCCTGCCTGGCAGCTGCTCCTGGGATTCTCCAAGCAGGAGCAGGGGGAGCACTGCTGGGAGACAGGGAACAGCCCAGCACCCAAATTTCACACCCAGGGCACCTGTCACGGGTGGTTTCATGTGGGGGAAGGTCCTGGACAAAAAAAAAAAAAAAAAAGAGTAATTCAGAACTGAATTTTAAGTGTGAAATGCCTCAAACAGCCGTGGGTCTGAGGAAAAGGAGCAGCTCAGCCTGGTACAGCAGCACCTCACTTCCACACCCAGCCAGCCCGGGATATTCCAAAGGATCATTCCAACCCACTCGACGCATTCCTGGCTTTTCCTCTAAGCAAAGGAGGGAAAAGTCTAAAAGGAGCCCTGCAGACAGCAGCATTCCATCAGCAGGAGCCCATTCCCGAGGGAAACGGGACAAAGTGACTCCTCAGGAAATATCTGGGGCTCCAGCTCTGCTGAGCAGCACCTCCCAAAAACCCTTCCAGAGCTCCAGGGATCCTGCACAACACTTGGGACAACGGGCCATGGAAACAACGGGACTCGGGCAGTGGGAAGGGAGCTATTTTTAAAGGGCTCACTTATGGGATGCCAATTTCCTGAAGCTGCTTGGAAAAATAGATTTAAAGTGTACAAACACTAATGGAACACGCTGTGCTCCAGCAGAGGCTCCTTCTCCCAGGGATGCACCGGGGATGAGTTTGAGTTTCCGACCTCCCCCCATCCGAAAAATCACCTTTTCCTCCCTTTCAGAGGGCAAAACAGCAACCAAACAACTCTGTGTGGCCACAGTAAAAGATGGTTGTGAGGTTTTATTCTTTAAAAAACCCTCCAGTTTTAGCAAATGCCTCCAGCTGTTCCAAAGAGATCAAACCAGGGACAAGCCCATTCCCTGCTCCGGGGACACTGAGGTTTAACACAATTAGATCAGCAACACGAGATCTTTTATATCCCTGACAGCCTCCCAAAAATTGTAGGAATTTTAAAATCTACACCAGCTCAACAACTGCTTGGAACAGGAAGAGGAGGTGAAAGAGGATCCACCTGAATTCCTCACACTGTAAATACCAGAGTGGAGCGCAGATGGGATGCTGAGGTTTGGAATTCCTGGAGTGCCATCACAAAAGTGAGCAGGAATTTGCTTTGCAATGCTCTGAGGAGCAGCTGAAGGCTGTAAAGCACAACTATTCCACAGGCTGCTCCCATAATTCTGCTCCAGCAAAACAACATCAAAATGGGCTGTTCACTTCAAATCACTAAAAACACCACAGAAAAAAAAATAATCCTGATAAATCATCCACGCTTCTAAATGAATAAAGGGGGATCCTCCCCCTTTCCTTCCAGCTGGGAGAAGTTCACCTTGTTCTGCCACCACGGAAGACAGGGAAAGAAAAAACACAATGTCCCGAGGAAGGATTTGGAATCAAGGTTATAGTTTTGGTTTAAATGTGGCTGTTTCTCCTGGGATAAGTTTTCACCTCAAAGCAACTTCTGAGGTTATTTCAATGTGCTTTCATGTTACACAAGTGCCCTACATTTTTCCAGGGAGTATCAGCAATTTTATACAGCCAATTAGGTAAAAAATTAAATGCCACAATGACCCCTGGGAAACAGGGAGCTCTTGATCTATCAATGATTACCAGGCCAGGGCAGCATCACTCCTGCAGGACACAAATCACCAATAAAGGGGCCTTCATGGAACTTCAGGAACTGGGCAAGAACTGAGAGCATTAAAAGCTGCTCCTAAACAACAGAGAGGTGTGTGAGAGCCCTGACTGGCACAAAAAAAATCAGAACCACAGGATAATTGATGCTGGAAAAGCCCTCCAAGGTCACGGAGCCCCCCCTGTGCCCGATGCCCACCTTGTCCCCCAGCCCTGAGTGCCACCTCCAGTCCTTCCTTGGGTACCTCCAGGGGTAGGGACTCCAAACCTCCCTGGGCAGCCCCTGCCAATGCCTGACCACCCTTTCCATGAGGAAATTCCCCCTGGTGTCCAACCTGGACCTCCCCTGGCACCGCTCGAGGCTGTTCCCTCTTGTCCTGTCGTTCCCTGGGAGCAGAGCCCGACCCCCCCCCCGCCCCCCCCCTTCCGGCCAGGCCCCCCCTGAGCCCTTCTGAGCCCCCTGGGCTGGGGAGATGCTTCCACACTTCACCAAAAACCTGCCTCTGGGTGAACAGGGATCTGCTTTGAGAGCTGGCACAAGCCTCTCCCTTTCAGTGCCCTCAGGCCAAATGCGACAATAGAACAACCTCGAGGAGTTCTCCTTCTGTCCGGGTTTTCTCCTGGTTTTCTCCCGGTTTCCTCATGTTTTGGATTCAACCTCTGGGTGCCTGTGACTCACAGCAGGGCTCCAGGGGATCCCACCACATCCACATCCATCCCCTCGTGGAGGACACGCCAAGAGCACAAAGTGGGGCGAAGTGACGCACGAGGGACGCGGAGGGGCCGGGTTTTTTTTTTGGGACAGCGAGGCAGGAGGAAGCGCTGCCGAATCCCTGCCAGGGCTGGGGAAAGGACCAACCCTCACACAGCCACGTCCAGCCCCGAGAGCAGCTGCTAATGAGTCTGTCACTAATTACTCAGCTCGGGATGAGGAGTTCCAGGCTCGGTGCTCTGCTGCTCCTCAGCAGACGGAGCACACACGGCAGGTCCGGCTGCCAGGGACACACTGCCCTCTCTTGGAGACTCCAAATCCAGCCCCAGGGAAGGACTGAGGACCAACACGCTGCTGGGATCTCCTAAAAAAGTGATTCCTGCCCCAGTCGGAGCCAACAAGGAACTCTGGCAATGCTGCCCTGCCTGGCCACTCCTGTGAGGAGGGAATGGGACACCTCTGGAAGAGCTGCTCCCGAGGTAGGTCAGCTGGACTAACAACCTTGAAGGTACCTTTGTGTCTTCCTGCCAAAAATTCCATGTTTTTGAGCCTGCAGCTGCAGCTCAGCTGATGCACAGCACAGCAGGGCCTGCCTGGGAGGACACTGTGACATCCCAGAGGGGGGTGGGTTGGAAGGGACCTTAAAGATCAGCCAGTTCCAAATCACATGGCAACAGGAAAAATAATGTAATTCAGAAAAACCATTCCAGTGTACAGGGAGCAGCTCCACGTCCTGGGTGACCCACACTGGGGTGATTTTAGGCACCTGCCACCCCACCTTGGTCACCATCTCTCAGTGCAGGGACAGCTCACTGTCCCCTGGTGCCATGCACTGGCACTGCCCCATCCCTGGAAGTGTCCAAGGCCAGGCTGGACGGGGCTCGGAGCGACCTGGTCCATGGAAGGTGTCCCACGGGAAGGGGGTGGGACTGCAGGGGCTTTAAGGTCCCTTCCAACCCAAATTCTGTGATTCCATGACCCCCCTGGCTGGGGAATCGGGGTTCAAAGGTGGGGAACACCAGCTGTGGGTGCTCTGTGTGTGCTGCTGACCACGTACCTGGGTAGGTGGGCACGCTCCTCCAGCACAGGCAGGGGCACTCGCTGCCTTGGGCAAAGGACAGATCTCCTAAAAAAGGAAATGGAGAGAGTTCTCAGCACTTAAAGGGCTCCTGCAGGGATTTCCAAACACCAGGTTTGATCCCAGCAGCTGAAGCACCTCACACCTTTTCCCCACTTCCCCTTTTCCCAGAGGCAGCTGGAGCACCCCCAAAGGCTGCAAAGCCCCTTCTGACCAGACCAAGGCTCTGGTTTGTCCCTGCTGCAAACCAGGCCAGGCCATTCCAGAGCTCCCTAAAGTCACCAGTGACACGAGGGACACATCAGTGAGGAGCAGCTGGAGCCAGGATGGTCGGGCAGCCCCTGGGCTGACACCTCCGTGCAATTCCATATCCGAGTCTGAAGATGGCTCCATTGGAACAAGGGATGCCATCCCCTCCTGCCTCCCCAGGCACAGGGAAAAACAGCATCAGGCACACAAAGAATGGAGAAATATTCCAGATGCCTCGTCAGCCATCAATCACATGGGATCTGTCACAGGCTGACAGCAACGCTGCTCCAAAGGCATGGGAGCAGCTCCATCCGTGCCTCAGATATTCCTGAGGCTGAGAGATGGAAGCTACAACAAAAGAAAGCAGAGAAAAATAGCCTGAGCAACTAATGGGAGTCAGAGACACAAAGAATGACAAAGATTTAACTGAAGAAAGGGAAGAGGAAGGCAGAGCTGCAGCATTTCATTTTCTGTTCCTCCCCACAACGAGCCAATTAAGAAGCCCACACACTAAATTAATTCCAGTTCCAGGGGAGCTGGAAACACAGGCAGTCAGAACCACTATTTAGGTTAGGAAAATTGCTGCATTATATTCCTCTGTCAGGTGGCAGAGAACGACACCTGCAAGGGAAAATGCAGGATGGGGACCCAGCACACCAGAACCAGAAGGAAACCAAGGAAATCTCAGGGAGGGGTTGGCTGCAGCCCCACGAACACAAGTGGATGTGCAAAGATCCCAGTGTCTTCCCCACATCCTGAGTGCAGCTACAGCCCTAACACTGCCCTCAACAGGTTTTATACCTCAACAGTTCCTTGGGTTGTTTTAAGCACAACTTGGGGCCAGGACTCGGTCCCAGAGCTCTGATTCCCTGACAAACCTTCCTTCAGGAACCTTCCCAACGCTTCATTTGTCCCTTTGGAAAACACCTCTGATAAAACCCAGCTCCGCCGACGTCAGCAGAGATTTGTCACTGACCCGAGGGTAAATATCCTGCTTGGATATCTGGGGTTGTGTTTCCACTGCCTTGTGTCCCAGGCTCCAGAGACGACTTTGGGATTCGATTCCCGGTGCCAGGCGAGTCCCCTCAGCTCTGGCAGCAGCCAGGCAGCCCCTGCAGGGCTGGGGGACCCTGGGGAAAACCCTCACTGTTGGAAGAGGAAAACCTGACCCATGTCACAACCTGAACAGGTTAAATCACAAGGGAGGAGAGAAGAGAAATGTCGCTATTTGAGCTCTTCTCAAGCTTGGGTTTCCCTCAGGGCTGACAAAACCCCCCAGGTAACCCCAGTTGGTGCTGCAGGAGGCCACAGGGCACTGCCAGGGCCGCTCAGCCCGTTTGCATGGCAACAGCACCAAACCAGCTGCTGCCAGCTGGGCCAGGAGCCTCTTCCAGAGGGAACTGCTCCCTGTGTAATCATTAACAGCAAAACCCACCCCGGAGAGCAGGCAGGGAGCACAGCAGGGACACGCTGGGAGCCAGCAGAGCCCTTCCAGTCACCAGGAAGAGCGGGATGTTTGCTTGTTCCTGTTATGGCTCCGCCGTGGTTCCCCTGCCGAGGGGCCGGCGGGGCAGGAAGCAGGAGCTGGGAACACTCATCCCTTGGCTCCCTCGGGCTCTGGGAGCTGCTCAGCTGTGCTCACGCTGCTGCTGCCACGGAGGAGGGTGAGCAGAGCCTGGATTGGAAACGTGTCCCCTCCATCCCCTGCCCAGGGGGGGCAAAAAACCCTCCCGGGGGCACCTGGAGGAGCCTCTGCGGTGACAGAGCCACAGCCCTGGGAGCCCTGTCAGAGCTGGGGTGCAAAGGGAGGTGGATGGAGGCCCCCCTGCCCTGGGAGGAGATCCCAGGGGTGCTGTGACACAGGGCAGGCTGCAGGGACAGGGATGGCACCACCGGGAATACAGGGGAGGGGAAGGGTCTGGAGGGGGCTCACAGGGAACAGCTGAGGGCAATCCAGGGATTGCTCAGCTGGAGCAGAGGAGACTCATGGAGGGTCTGCAGGTTCCTCCTGAGGGGCAGCTCTGATCTCTGCACTCTGGGACCCCAGGGACTCGCTGGAGCTGTGCCAGGGCAGGGTCAGGTTGGATCTCAGGGAAAGACTCTTCCCTGGGGCACTGACCAGGATCCTCAGGGCAGGGGGCACGGCCCCAAGGCTGCCAGAGCTCCAGGAGGGTTTGGATGATCCTCTGGGGCACAGGGTGGGATTGCTGGGGTGCCTGTGCAGGCCCAGGAGTTGGACAGGATGGTCCTTGTGGGTCCCTTCCAGCTCAGGATGTTCCATGATTCTACTCTACAATTCCACCTGCAGCTCCTGAGCACCCTCAGGGCCCTGACCTGGCTGTCACAAACATGGACACCACCGAGGCAACAGGGAAATCATCCAGTCCTCTCACCCTTCCCGAGGAATCTGCAGCGATCAGACACCCACCAGACTCCCTCAGTTCCCTGAGGCATCAATCCCACCAGCCCTGGAACAGAGAGGGGTTTGTTCCCTTTCCTCTCAACCCTCTCTCTGGGCTGGAATCCAGAGGCAACTGCTGAGAGCAAAACCCCTGAGCTGCCAGGCAGCCACGGGATTCCCAGACCCTCCATCCAAGGAGGGGTTTGGATGATCCACCTCACCCCCCTCCCTGGAGCTCGAGTGTGGGGAGAGCTGCTGCACCCACAGCCTCACGAGAGGACACAGGGAACCAAACACAGCCAAGCCAGACTGCTCCGAGTTCATACAAACTGGGGGGGGTTCTTTGACACCACACACACAGAGACTCCATGGATGAGCACGGACAAAGTGCCACCAGAGTCATCCTCACTCAGCCTCTCCTTGGAGCACCTTCAGCACTTCGCTCCCCCCCGCCCAAAAAATCCCCGTTAGATAAACCCGGTGTTCCAAAGGCAGGCTCTGAACACACTGAAGTGTAAATAACCACTCCCAGAGCCCAAAGGCAGCAGCAGGTCAGCAGCCACGCCCGGGCTCCCTCCCCGAGGCTGAAGCATC
>NW_020884962.1:1317414-1325338 GCF_003945725.1 Corapipo altera
AAGGCTCAGCTGCACCCACAGACCTGCCAAGAGAGGAGCAGCAGCTCCACTGCAGGTGGAAAAACTGAAAAGCCTTTGAACTGCACAAAAAGCTGCTCCTGACGAGGTCCCATCAGCGCCACAGAAGCCACGGAAGCAACCCAAGGGTATTTATAGACCTGGATTAGAGCGGGATCTGCTGGGAATCCTGTTGTGCAGGGAACTGAGCAAATTCCCGTTCCTGGAGAGGTGTGAGGGTGACAGAGGGGACGGATTTACGGGCTCTCCCTCCCAGATCCATCCTTTCCCAGAACATTCACACAGCTCAGAGCCTCGAGGGGCACTCGGCCACATCTGCCAGCGAGCTCTGCTCCCGGAATTCCTCACCACTCCCACTTCCCTTGGGCTGATGGAAAGGTACCCAGGCACCAGGGACAGGGATCAAACCATGGAGAAGCTTCACCTGCTCCTCTGCTTCCTACTCCAACCACCAGCTCCACAGGAACCCTTTGAACCAGGGTGCTGATAAGGATAATGGTATTATCCTGGAAGGAATGTCTATGGAGCAAGAGCACCGTTAACCTTCATCATCCTCTGCCTTATTTCAACAAAAATAACCACTGCTGGTAAAAATGGCTTTTTTACTAATCCCACTGAAGGTTATGCAGCCACACAGGCCCTGGGGTGAAGAGCTTAGTAACAAATAAAAGGGTTATTTTACCCAAAAAAACCCGGCAAAATAACCAACTTCGAGAATTCCACGATTTCTGAACAGCCAGCACGTGGAAGAGGGAATACTCCTGGTGGGATGGAACCTGTGAGAGCGTTCGGCAGAAGAAGCAGATGTGGACAAAAGCCTTTCAAACACTGTTCTGGGATGAAGTGGAACGTGGCCCAGCCCCTCCTCCCTCCCACCCAGCCATTATATTTTATTTTAATCACCAGCCCAGAACCCGATCCAGGGGCACCAGCACTCGGATCAGCTCGATACAATCCGTCCCCACAGGAATCCAAACCCGTAATTACAGCAGCCTGCACATGGAAAACACGAAGGAGGGGGGTTTTATTTATGCAGGGGACGAGAGTCCCGAGGATGAGGCGACTGAATCGGGGGAAAGTGGATAAAAATGCCCAAAGTTAACGGATTTGGGGTGTTCTGAAAAGAAACCCAGCTGCACCAAAGGCTCTCTGGCTTCTTAAACCACAGGAAAAGTGCCTGGGCCCGGGAGAACTTTGTACCTGGAATGCCTGGGGAGCACTGGGCAGGATCCTGAGGGCTGGAATCCAGGGAAGCAGTGACCCCTGGCTTGGGTGTGAACCCATTTCCTCCCTCCCTCGGGTCACTCTGTCGAGCCTCACAAAAAACTTCCTGTCCCTCCACCGACCTTCCTGACCCTGGGGACATTCCCATCTCCCCCCGAGGTGATGGAACTGAGAACCAGAACCTCCCTCTGAGCACTGGAGCTGAGGGGTTTCCCTCAGACAGGGCCGGATTTACCTCCCAAACCCCCCCGTTTCCAGCCAAACCCCCTCTCCCAGCCGTTATTCCCGGAGGGAGCGGGAGCTGGGGACTCTCCCAAGCTCCAGCTGAGCCACAGAAACTTTGGATTTGAGGGTTGGTTTTTTTTTTTTCCCCCTCTGTGCAGCACGAGGGGAGATGCAACAATACATCTCCTCTGGTAGTTGACAACCCTCTTCTATTTCGGGAATGCTCATCTGCAGGTGGAATTGGATTTATGTTCCCATGACTGACAACACAACTCGCTCCATCCCGGCCTATGGCAGCTCCTGCTATTTTCAGCACCCTGCCTCTCCAGTATTATTCCAGAGGTGAGAACTATTTCCAGATAACACCAGAGCAGCGTTTTTCACACTTAAAAAAAAAAAAAAAATTAAAAAAAAAAAATCACGGATCTTTAAGTTTTGCCAGAGGGTGAAGAACCATGTGCAGCAGCACGGTCTGCCAGCATTCAGGAGCTTTCCTTTCACCCATGGAGTGAAAGGAAATTAAAAATGGAATTAAAGTCCCTGTTGGAACGGGCAGAACAGTCCTAACCTGGGCTGCCACAAAGATATCCCTCAGCAGCAAGCAGGGAAGCACCTACTCCCTCTATCCAGTCCTCCAGAAGTCCCAGCTACAGCCAGTCCCTGTGGGAATTGTCCATAGAAACAGCCCCAAATCCACAGGAACACAGACCTGTGCTGGAACACCGAGCTGGGATCACAGGTATTCCTGAAAACTGCCCCAGCTGGAGTGTGGAATTCTGGTTTTCACACAGAGGCACCACAGAGGCTCCCCACAAACAGGCACCCCCAGAGCAGGGGGTTCTCAGAGCATCTCCAAGGAAGAGTTAAGGGCTCCTTTGGAGCCTCTGGAAAGTGTCAGCCCAGATCCCTGGGAAGAAAAGCCGAGGGTGGGATAAGGAATGCTAACCAGCTAATTAGCAATCAGGGAAAGAGGAGTTCTGTGATCAGGGAGATCCTTCACTCCTTTGTGCTCAGCACTGACCCACACAGCCAGAGCTGCTCCGGGTCCCAGAGCCTCTGACTGCTCCCCACAGCTCCTGCCACCACCCCCCAGAGCTGTTCCCAGGTCAGCAACTGTTCCAGCCCCGCGTCTTCCCGGTGCCTGGAACGAACAATGCCTGGATAAATGAGATTCCAGTCGAGTCGCTCCCAGCTGCAGCTCCCAGGGAGTTCTGGAGCGAGGCCTTCCTTGGCCTCCTCCAGCTCAATCCTCGTGCCCACAGGGCTGCAGGGAAACAATCCCTTCTCCAAAGCCCCGGGCTGCTCTCCCAGAGTAGGTGTTGCCCCATGACTAATGGCTGGCGACCGACCAGTTCCGCCGGCATTGGTATTCCGGTGCCGCCGCTTCCAACGGCTCCCGCTGGAGCTGGACTGACAAATGTGAAATCCTGGATTTCACCTCGGTGTCCAGCACTGAAAACACCACAGATGGTTCTGCCCATGTCCCTGCAGAGTGGAGCTGCAAGAGGTCAGTCCCAGAGCTCAGGGAGGGCCCGGAGCCCCGGACACCGGAGCGCTGACAGAGGAACCTGGCACTGCCCCTCTGCTGGGGAAAGCAGGAAAAATGGGGGGGTTTGTTGCCTTTCCAAGAGGGGTTTTTGCAGTGAGACCCTTTGGAGCACTTGACCAGGCACAGGGTGGTCTGTGGACTCACCAAACCGGAATTCACACAATTCTTTTCCGGAGGAAAGAACTCCCAGGTCGAGTCCAGCCTGTGACTGATCCCCACCTTGTCTCCCAGCCCAGAGCACCGAGTGCCACATCCAGCTGTTTCTGCTGATGGACAGACACTCGTGGTCTGGAAAATCGTGGAATGGTTTGGGTTGGAAGGACCTTAAAGCCCACCCAGTGCCACCCCCTGCCGTGGGCAGGGACACCTCCCACCAGCCCAGGCTGCTCCAAGCCCCGTCCAACCTGGCCTTGGGCACTTCCAGGGAACACCTGGCACCTGCAGGCAAAGCAAAGCAGCACAGGGATTTAAATGGGAAGGAAAAACACGGAGAGGGGGCAGTTCACAATGAAGAATTTGACTCCCTGAATATTCCCCCATTTCTGAGCAACAATTCCAGTCCCTCGGCACCAGACGAGTTCCCTTCCCATGGAGCAGCTTCACACACACTCCCCAAACCCCTCCTTCCACATCCTGCCAGGTGAGCAGCACCACTGCCACTCCATGTTCCCCCAGTCAGTGTCTCACAGGGATGGAAGCCAACGGATCAGGATCAACCCCACAACCCACAGGACGGGAACGTCGACGCTTAACTGGGATCAGCTGCATTCCCTGGGATGCGCTCCTGGTTCACAGGGAAAATGGTTCCCAACACTTTGCCCAAGACACAAGGAGTGTGAAGCTCCTTGGAAGCGCTGCCAGACCCTGTGGATCACCGGGAACAAGTTACCTGGAGCTTCCTGCTCAGACACACGTGGCCAGAACCGCTGAGATCCCAGTTCCCGACACAGCTCCGAGGCTGGAAGCACAATGGTCACAGCTCTCAGCTAAAGGTCTAAAAGGAAAGGAAGAGCCCCTCAGGCCTTTTCTTTCCTCCCCAACAGAAAAGCTGCACCGTTAACATTAAATTCCCAACATTTGTGTTTGGGAATTGCACACAATTCCCAGCGAGGGCTGGAAGGAGGAGCCGGGACACGTCACAATTTATGGAGCATAAACACTGAGCCCTTGCCAGCACAAAAAAAAAAAAAGAGGAAAAAAAAAAAAGAGAAGTGACCCTCAGAGTGGAGGAAACGAAAATACCCACGAGGAACCTCCCAGGGGCAGCTTCAGCAGCACATCCAGAGAAATCCCGGAGCAGATTCCGAGCTCGGGACGAGCTGCCAAGGGTTAAACCCCACGAGGAGGAACAGGGAGATCTCATGGAGATCTCGTGCATTTTTCTAACAGCAGATGAGGCAGAAATGGACAAAATGCCTTCAGGGCTCAAAAAAAAAAACCCCAACAACCCAACCCAAACTATTCTATAGATTTAAAAATAGATTTTTTTTTTTTCTCCTTTTTTTTTTTTTCCCCTCCGAAGGGGATAAGTTGGGAATGAAACAAAAAGCTTTTTTTGGAGAACGCTGGGGGAATGTCAATCCCTGGAGCTGAGGGGAGGTGGCAGCTCCCTGAGGGGGACTGGGAGGTGTCAGAGGAAGGGGGTGGAAGGTCCTTCCAGCACCCCCAGACCCACAGCCCCCACCCCTGGCACCAGGCCAGGGCCCCTTTTCCTGCTCCCATGTTCCCATTAGGAGCGAGATATTTCTAAAATCACTCTTATGGGGTTGTTTTCTAGTTTTTTTTCCCCCCTCTCTTTTTTTTGTAGAGTGAAAACAGGACAAAGCAGGAGCGACTGAGGTTTCTCAGCTTTCACAGTTTCTCAGAAACCCACTAAAAATCCACCTTTAAAGCGCAAATTCGGAAATATTTTCAGTGGGACAGACCCAACACGGGCTGAAGTACAATAAAACTACTTTAAAACTTCACCTTGTCTGTTAGAAGGGGGGGGAAACAGGCAATAAATTATGAAAAAGCACAGCCCTTAACTAAATTTCCTGTTTTGTGTCTCGGCATCAAAACCGTGCCCGAATTTCCTCCTTTTTTTTTCTTTTTTTTTTTTGGTCTTTAACGTCACAGCCAATCCCTGCCCACCCATCCCACAAAAACTGAACCCAGAACTCATGGAGAGAACTCTGGAGCCTCTCGGAGTTGGAGTTATCAGCTGAATTCACAACTCCCTCCCAGGAAAAAATCCGGCTCCTCCACCCCTCCGAAGGAAGATTAAAAGGAGGAGATTAAACATCCCCTCAGCACCCAACAGCCAGAATTGACTGAATCAAACAGATTCCTCACCGGGACCGCTTTTACTTGGTTTGTTTGGGGTTTGTTTTTTTTTAACTAATCGGTGCCTTTTCAGGTGCTCTGGGGGAGCAGCAGGAAGGAGGAGAAGCAGCAGGATTGCACAACACAAAGGACATTTTAAATAAACGTGTTTTGGGTTCGCTGGAGGGGGGTGGAATTCACGGCCCAGGAACTCGAGCTGAGCCCTGAGCTGAGTTTCACTTTCACAAACCCCCCGAATGCCAACGCGTTGTGTGGCACAATGGCCCGTTTGTCCCGGGATTTCCATGGAGGGGCCTCTTGGCAGAACCCAGCAGCAGATGATAACGGGACACCAAGAGCAAGGGCTGGCCCTTCCACTCCTCTAAATCCCGGGAATTTATTTTAAAACACAAACTTAAGTGGGTAAATCTCAGACAAATGTTTGTTGGGTTTTTTTTTTTTTAAGGCACTTTGTCCCTGGGTGCTCCTCACTGGGGACTGGAGTTGTGTTTCCTTTCAGTTCTGCTCCCTTCCCAGTTTCACTCCTTTTGACCCCGTGCTGGGAAACCCAGAGGAGAGGAAGATAAAACCCCTGGCACCGGGTGGGAAGAACTGACAGACACCCACTGACCAGAGACACCAGGGATGCTACAACTGGGAAAGACTGCTGCTCCCTGGCTGAACCACTTCAGGAATTTCAGGGATACCTGACCAGGCTTCCCCACCTCCAAGTTCACCTACTAGACCTCTGCACCAAGGCCAGGCTGGACAGGGCTTGGAGCAACCTGGAAGGTGTCCCTGCCCACGGCAGGGGATGGAACTGGATGAGCTTCAAGGCCCTTCCTAACCAAACCACTCCAAGATGATCTCAATTCCTTTGATTTCTCAGAAATATGGGGGAAAACCACATTGGATCTACCACAGCAGGTCCCTCGCTTCACCTCCTGTCAGAGGTGCTGTATTTTATTGCTCCTTTCTCCCCCCTCACTCTCCCCTTCCCGGCTCAAGAACCCCCAAACGATTACAAACTTCCACCCTGCTTTCCATGGGTTTTGGGTCACCCACCCCCACTTCCCATGGCACAGCAGGACTGCCAGCCCTCTCACCAGAGCCTTTGGAATCTCTTCCAGAGCCATGTTGGGGGCTACAAACCCAAGACAACCAGACTACCCCACCTCCCCACCCCGAGCTCATCCTTCAGGTCGGAGAGGCACGGAAGCGACTTTGGAATCGTCTGCTCCCACCACCTCCTCCCCAGGGCATCCAAGACAACTTCCCCAGCGGACAAGTGGCTGCCTGGGAGCCCAACCCAACCCAGAGCGTTCCCAGGGTGATTATTCCGGCGCTGGAGCTCCTCCAGCCCCGATCCTGGCGGGGCAGGGAGAGCCACGACCCCCCGGCACCGAGAGCAGCTCCCGGCAATAAAGTCAGCGTTTTCCAAAGGGCACGAGTGTTTAGCTCCTCTGGAGCCAAGTCCAGGGATAAGCAGCAGGTCCCGGAGCCAGGCACTCCCCTCGTTAAGCTAACGAGCTGCAGGGCATGACAACCTCGAGGCAGGGCCGTTATCTCCCCTGGCAGATAAGGAAATGGGGCAGGAAGGCTCGGGCTGGGCCGGCCCCAGGGGGGAAGTGAGATGAGCAGGGCACAAACCTCCCAAAGCCCTGAGTCCCCGAGCCACAGGATCCTCTCCTGGCCGTGGAATGGTCCCTCTGGGCTGTCACACTCCTGGTGTGCTGCCATTCCCACTCCTCCAAAGCGGGATAAACCTCCCCAAGGCAACGCTGGGCCCGTTAACGAAGCAACTCCAGTTAAACACCAAATCCAGGGATGAGATGGGTTCAGGAGGAAAACTGCTACAGACACCAGGGTTGTGTGAACCATCACAACCCCCAACCACACAAAAGAGCCATTTCCATTCGTGTCACAGCCACAGATGGCAGGAGAAAACCTCTGGGGACAACAAACCCCACTCGACCACACTGATCCGACCTTCTGGCTGCGTCTCCCCCCAGCCTGGCTGGGACAGAACGGGATAACTGGCACTGGGCAGCCACAGCAGTTTGGTTTTGTGGCCACAGAGCTGACCTGGGAGCCAAACCATCAGGGACCAGCTCATCTGCCTGATGTCCCACACAGCAGGGACACACAGACCTGTGGAACCCCCCGGGGACGAGGGTCCGACCTCGGGGCTGTGGGGTTTGAGAAGCCACCCTGGTCTCTGAAAGGCAGCACGAGAAGAAAACCAAGAAATGACCTAAAACAACTCCAGTTTGCTTAATCTCAGACTACAGACCAAGCTGCTGACTCCTGTGCTCCACCACACACCAGCTCTTCTCCTGGCAGGGATCACCATCGTTGGACGTGCCTGGGTTGGTGCCACAAGAAGCCCACGGGTACAAACCACCCCAAAGGGGGTCATTTCCCAAAGAAAAAACCTTAACAGCCACAGTCAGTTCTTACAAGCAGGAGGTGTCTCAGAGCAGACCCAGCTCTAGCACAGCCCATTCTGAGGCCACACCTGATGGCCCAGGGGGGAGGTGAATCCCCTTCACCTGCTCCAGGCACCAGGACACCTTCCAGTCCCTGCTTCCCTACACTTCCCTG
>NW_020884962.1:1335338-1362567 GCF_003945725.1 Corapipo altera
CGGTGCGGTGCGGCCGCCGCAGAGCCGATCCCGCCCCGCCGCCGGCCCCGCCCGCCGCGCCCGCCCCGCCCGGGGCCCCGGACCCCCGGCCCCGAACGGCTCCGGGACACGGCGGCGGGACGGGGACACACGGACGGGGATGCACGGACAGGGACAGACCGACAGGGACAGACCGACAGGGATGGGGACAGATGGACAGGGACAAACACACGGGGATACACGGGATGGAAATGCACAGGCGTGGACACACGGACAGGGATGGGGACAGACAGACAGGAACACACGGGATGGGGACACACGGAGGGAGACACACAGACAGGGACACACGGACAGGGATGGGCTTCCACAAACAGGGACACACATGTGGTGACACAGGGCAAGGGATGGGGATGGACAGACAGACAGGGATACACAGGGATGGGGTTCCACAAACAGGGACACACGGGATGGGGACACACAGACAGGGACATGTGGACGGATGGGGACATGTGGGGATGGGGACAGACGGATGCACAGACACACGGACAGGGATAGCTGGGGATGGGGACACACAGACAGGAACCACACACGGACACAGGTCACATGGACCCACAGGACGAGGAACAGCCCGGGCACTCGTGGACAGGTGGTGACAGGGGACACAGGGACAGGACAGACAGATGCCAACACCCCAACCTGGCAGGGGTGCCATGAGCCCCTGTGGCATTTGGGGGCGTTTTGGGCAGCGAGGTTGGGCCTTGGGGACACAGAGGCCACGGTGCCACCCCAGTGCAGGACCAGGGGCCTTTGTCACCAACCAGTGTCATCGCCCCATGGCAGAGCCCTAAAACCCCGGAGGGTCCCTTGGGGTCACTGTGGGACCCCCAAGTGCTGGCTGAGCCCCCCCCCAGTGCCTGAGAGGGACCAGAATGGCCCGAGGGTGACTGTCCCCAGCTCTCTGCCCCACCACTGGCACAGGGTGGGCTGGAGGTGACTGGTGGCCCTGGGGGTCTCAAGGTGCCTGTCACAGCCAGGGCCTGCCAGGGGGGCTCCTGCTTCCCCCCCTTCCTGAGCAGCAGCAATTAAAATCCGCAGCTGCTATTAATAGCAGGCACAGGCACCGGGCCACGGCAGCACCCACGCGCTGCCACCACAGCCCGGCGGGAGCAGGGGGGGCCCACGGGGACCCCGTGGGGTGACAGGGCCCTGGGGGGGGGGGGGGGCCGCCGCCCCCCCCCCCCCCCCCCCGAGTCCCCCCGCAGGGTGGATACTCCTCGTTAGAGGGAATGAATGAGTTTCCTTGATGGTTTTCCTGTGGCTCCTCCTCGTTCCATTGAGCCCCAGCTCCCCGCCGGGCCCGGCGCTGTGGGGTGGCTGCTCACGCAGGGCTGAATCACGGCCGGGCTGGGCAGGGGGTGCCAGGGGGGGTCCTGTCCCCTCTCTGAGCTCAGCAGGGCTCGGGGATGGGGAGGGGGGGTCCGGACAGTGGGGGTTTGGCTGCCGAGGGGGGGGCACGTGCAGCCACCGCGTGAGCCGGACGTGGAACAGCCACGGGGGACATCAAACAACCGAGTGACAGCGAGGGGAGAAGGGCAGGGAGTTTATTGGGAGCCTCCTCCGCTCTGACACCCACCCAGGAGCACGGGATGGGACCATGGATAAACCCCCCCGGGGCAGCAGGATGAGGAGGGGGGAGCTCAGCACCTCCCAGCACTTCACAGCCCCCCCGGGGCAGCCCCGATCCCAAAGTCCAGCAGGAGGAGGGTGTGAAAGGCAGGATACGGCCCAAAAAGGGACACTCAGCACAGTGTCACCTCTCCCCCCTCACCCCCCCCGCCCAGAGAACCCCCCCGGGGAGCGATGTCACCCCCCAGGAGAGGTGAGACAGCCCCCAGGCTTTGCCACGCCGAGGCAAATCACGCTCCCCTCATCCTGCTCGTTTGTGTCATCCCAGGCCCAAAATAACCTCCCTCCGCCCCCCCCTCCACTCCAGGTTTTCAAAGGAAGATTAATTGACTCGGGGATGTTGCAGCAATTAAACTAACGAGCCCCAGGATCTGTCAGATGATGCTCAGCTGCCTCCATATGCTGCAGCTGGGCCACCGCGGCGGCTCCGAGGCTCCTTCCCGCTGCCGGCACTGCGCCATCCTCGTCATTCCAGCGGCGCTTCCAGGAGCCCGGCGGAAGCTGCTGCAGGAGCGGCGGCTCCGGGTAATTAAAATGCAGCCCCTGGCTGAGCCCGGCTGTGTCACACAGCTGGGGGGGAAGCTCCTTCCCAGCTCCAGCCTCTGATCCCGGCTCCGCACCCAGGAGGGAGCATCCA
Organism: Corapipo altera; assembly: GCF_003945725.1. Lineage (NCBI taxonomy): Eukaryota > Metazoa > Chordata > Aves > Passeriformes > Pipridae > Corapipo > Corapipo altera. Next base: position 1,337,641 of record NW_020884962.1, read on the forward strand.
AAGGGATCAGCAGCGCACGGAGCGTCCCTGGGGCCCCGCTCTGCAGCCACTGAGATCTGCTTGTGCCTCTCTCAGCAGCCCTTCCACCACCTCACAGCCCTCCAGGGAAGAGATTCCATTCCTCTGGAAACCTGGAAAAGCCTGGGAGCAGCCCCTGCTCCGACTGCTCAACCCCTCTCACTGCAGAGCTCTGAAAACACAAGTGCTTTCCCTAAAATATTAATGCTGGAAATTGTTGCTGCCCGTTTCTTGCAAGCTCCTGGATCCCGGGCCCTGGGAGTGCCAGGGAATGGACAGGGATAATGGAAGGATTTGCTCCATCCATGGAAGTGTCCAAGACTTGGAGCAACCTGGTCTGGTGGAAGATGTCCCTGCCCCTGGCAGGGGGTGGGACTGGATGAGCTTTAAGTTCCCTTCCGACCCAAACCATCCTGGCATTCATCCTATGATTCCCAAACACTAAGTTAACACACTGCTGGAGGTTTTCCTAAGGGAATGCTCAGGATATGGATGAGATGCAGGGAAGGAAGGAGGGGAGAGGGGCCCGGCCTCATTTCCTCCATCAATGCCTGGGAAAGCTGAGCTCCCCTAGCCCTGGATGGTTGCACTGGAAGCTGTGCTGGAGGGAGCAGCACCCCGGGAATGCCGGAGCCCCACGGGGACGTTATTTTTGGCAGCTCTTACAACCAGGTTTTGCTCCAAACTAAGCCAGCCAAAGCAGCTTAGTGCAGCCCAGCAATCCCTGCTCCCACCTGCTCCGGCTCCAGTCCTGTTTCTCACCTCCTCGGAGCCCACGGACCAGGCTCCTGGCTTGTTCCAGAGCGTGGGCGAGGGGCAGGAGGGAGAAGGGGACTGTGGAGGTTGCAGGAAGCCACACACACTCGAGGAGCTCTCGGAAGCAGCCTTTAACCAGATCCTTAATGTTTGTGCCAGCTGATCTCCGCAGCCCCACGGGCAGGGACAATCCCTTGGGATGTTCCTCACTCATCTCCCTCTGGGCACGCGGGAAGAGATCCTCCTCCTGCAGGTAATCCTGGAAACACCCCCTGGGCCGGGCTGTTCCACCTGCCCGCGGAGCTCCGGCGTCCCTGCAGCGGGAGGGGCGGCTCGAGCTCGGCTTCCTGAGGCTCCCGGCTCACCACGGGATGAGCACCAGCCCGGCCAGCAGGGCATAGCCCAGCACCAGGCACAGCACCTTGAGCAGCCGCTGGCTCTTGTCCTCCAGCTCCCTGGCCAGGATCTCGAAGAAGGTGACGAAGAGGAAGGTGCCGCCGGCCATGCCCTGCAGGAGCAGGGACACCACGTCGCTGGCGGCGCTCCGGGTGCTCTGGATGCCCATCCCGACGCCGATTCCCAGCGGGATCATGAGGCACACGGCCAGGGCCAGCTTGGCCGCGTCCCTGAGCGGCAGCGCTGCCCTGGCCATGCTGATGCCCAGCGCCACGGCCACCAGGGTCTCGTGGATGGCCACGCCCAGGAACAGGCTGATGACTCTGCCGCCGTCCTCCTGCAGCCCCAGGGCCAGCCCCTCGAAGATGGAGTGCGTGCACAGGGCGAAGACCAGCCCCAGCAGGCGCAGGGGGCCGGAGCGGGACAGCTCGGGCAGGCTCAGGTGAGGGGGGTGCCCCCCGTGCTCCCCGTACAGGGCCCGGCCCCGGGGCGAGGCGATGAAGGGACTCTCGTACTCCGAGTCGCTGCCGCCGTCCGAGCCCGCGTTGAAGGTCTCCAGGTCGATGAAGGAGGGCTTCTCCTTCTGGCAGCTCAGGACGAGCTGCTCCACGAAGACCGTGACGAAGAAGCCGACCATCACGATGGTCTCGGCCACCGGGTAGTCCGTGGTCACGTTCCCCTGCTTGAGGACTTCATCCAGCTGGGAGGAGGCAAAGGATGCGCAGTGAATCCATCCCTCTGAAGGGAAACGTTCCCGCTGTGCTCACACGGCCCCGGACCCACCCATGGCACTCCCACACCCCTGGACACCCCGCCACGAGACGGGGAATCCTTTTGCCTTCCCACATTCCAAACGCACGGAGTTGGGATCCTCGCGCCCCCCAAAAATCCCCCAAATGCCCCGTGACCCCATGGAGACAGCCAGCAGTAGGGCAGGGAGGTGGGCACAGCTCACCCTCACCAGGCACAGACGTTTGAGGGGGCTCCACGTCCAGCTGGACACAGACCCCTCATCGCCCCCATTCCCACAGGGAGCAGGGCCTGGAGGGCTGGGCCCCTGCAGGCTCAGGTGTCCCTGGCACAGGCATGGCCAGCACTCACCTTGCCCCTCACGGCTGGCAGCAGGGCGTTGAAGCAGGTGGCCAGGAAGACCCCTCCTCCGAAGGAATTCCAGAGGGCCAGGACCTTCCTGGAGCGCTGGGCCTTCTCGTGGTCGGCCTCGATGACCCTCACGGGCAGCAGGGCCCCCGCCAGCACCAGCACACAGATGCCCAGCAGGCACAGCACCTTGGCCACCACGATCCTCATCCTGGCCAGGGCTCAGAGCGGGGACATGAGCCCGGACACACGCCCAGGGAAAGCTGCTCCCGGGATCAGCACCTGTGGCAGGGGGAGAAAACAGGGAGTTTTTGCCTTTACGAGCCACGGGAACCACCAGGGGAAAAGTGCAGTTGCATTAAAAAGTAACTTGGAAGCGCTGCTAAATTAACAATTCACGTAAATGAGATGTTGGGGCCGCCCCAAACCAGCCAAGTTTTTAAAGGTTTTATCTGGAACAGCCCCCCTGTGACAGGGAAACGCCCAGTCCTGCTGTGGGATCCAGCTGAGCCCAACCAACCGATCAGCTCCCGGGTTTTAACCACGAGGAAAGAAATCCACACCTCTGGCTTCCACCCAGAAACCCCCCAACCTCAGGTTTTTCCCTCTCTTTCCTGTTTTTAACCCAAACCAGCCCCCGCCAGACCCTCGAGCTCCTGAGTGCAGCTGCAGCCGGTGCCCCTGAGCGGGGCTGGAAGCAGCCCAGAGGGAAAGGAATCCCCAGGAATACCTGGTGGCTCTCCTGAGCTGCTCCTGTGGCAGCAGCACTGACACCCAGGCTGTGGCACCAGCCTGGAACGAAGGATTAGCTCAGGTACTGCTCGGATTAGTGGCTCAGAATGAAGCATCCAAGCGATGAAAAATATTCTGTAAAGCAGGCAGGGCCCTGTGGGAGGGAAAACAAATGGTTTCCTGATCCGTGAACCCCTAAACCCCAGGATTTCTGCTGAAAACAGGACGCCTTCCCCACAGCCACACTTGTCCCAGCACTTCCAAGCCCTGAAACCCCTTGAGATCACGGTGGAAAAGGGGGGTGGGCAGGGGGCTCCTCCCAGGCCACTGGCACAGGGTAAACCTGCTGGAGCACCCCAAAGGGGAGCAGAGGTGGAGGAGGGGGGGGCTACAAGGATTGCTGGGAGAGGGGTGGGCGGTTTTAGAGGGGCATATTCAGCCGAGGAGACCCTCACAGGGGGTCGGGGAGGGGGCCCAGAGCCCTCACAAGGGGCTGGGGTCCACCCAAGCCCTCTCAAGGCGAGGAGGAGGCCCAGTCCCAGCCCCTCACACAGGCCCAGGATCCCCCTTGAGCCCCCACACGGGTAGGGGGCCCTGTCCCCGCCCCCCCGGCTCCCCCAGCCCCGCTGTGATCCCCCCGTGCCCCCTCCCGGCCCCTCCATCCCCTCACGAAGCCCCCGGCCCCCCCCTCTCACCCCCCGTTGCCCCGGTAACCGCCCCCCCTCACTCACGGCCGGTCCCGCCGCTCCCCGGCCCGGCCGCCCTGCGCGAGCCCGCCCACGACGCCCTCCCATTGGCCGCCGCGGGAGAGCCGGGCGCTGATTGGCCGCGTGAGCCGTCCATCAACCCGCCCGGGAGCCGCCGGGATTAAGCTCCGCGGGAAACGCGCCCCCGCTCCGCGGGTTCCGGGACAGCGCCGGGCCCGCAGCGCTGTCCGGTGCTGAGCGGGATCAGCGGGAACCGGGAATGGGAAAAAACCCCCTGGGAGAGCGCCCTCCACTCCGCCATCCCCTGCTCTTCCAGCTTTTGCGTGTGGTTAAAGCGCATAACCTGCAGCCCCCTGCGAGAGCTGAAGTGAACCTTAAAATCCCGTAAAATTCCATTATTTTCGCTGTCGGCTCCCAGAGGAGCTGGGGAACGTGGGAGCCTGGAAGGAAAAGTTCAAAAGCAGGCATCAAGGACCTGCCACAGCCCTGCAGGGCAGGAGCAATTCCCCGTGGAAAGCTGCACACGGAGCTCCGAGGTGTGAAAAGAAAACCAAGAGAGGCAGAGAAAGAGAACAAGTTACAAAAGAACAAGGAGGGCAAGGGAAGGAACAGCACTGAAATGAGCTGAAAACGGGAGGGGGGGAAACCGCCTGTGGTTTCTTCTTTTTGGATAATTCTGGAACATTTTCTTCCCATGCTGTGCTAGAGTGTAAAACCCCTTTTGTCAGGCTGCAAAGAGCAGCAGGAGAGAGCTCAAAGGCAGGGGGGAGAGCAGGCACAGAGAGAAAGATTTCCTAGTTCTGTGCTGCAGAAACACATGGGAGGAGAATTCCATCAGGGAAGAACAAACAAACAAAAAAAAACCTGGGCAGAGGGGATAAAATGTGCCCCAGGGCAGCCCCAGCCCCGAGGGAGCAGAGCCCTGACCCCACAGAAGCCTCTGGAAAGGGGCCCCTTCGAGCCACCCGGGCACGAGGGATAACAACGAAAGTGTCCAAATGTTTTATTCCTCACAAGTGACACGAACCACAGTAACTTCATGGAGCATTTACAGGTCAGTTTTGCCATGATATTCACCTCCCACTGTCCCTGCTCACTCCCCCAGGGCTCCCGAGGGCCTCGCCCACCTCCCGCCTTCCCCCTCCCTGCCCCGGCCCCAGCACTCCCAAAAATCTGCTTTCAAACCGAGTGTGAGTGGATAGAAAAGTCTCTGGCCTCAACGAGGGACTTTTGGGGAGCTCTGGGCTCGCCCAAGGTGGGGCCTGAGGTGGCTCCAGGAGCTTCCCCCTCCCCAGCCCCTCACGGTTGAACCAGCAGCCACTTGATTCCTTGATCCAAACATTTTATTCCCTCTGCTCTACCCTGGCCCCCTCTTTCCCTACATAAGCACAGTCAGCCAGGTTGTTACTTACATGCAGAAAAGATTTAAAAAAAAAAAACCAAAACAAAAAAATAACCAAGAAAAACTCCTTTTAAACACTAAAAACACCTTTAACCTCCCTCACTGTCCAACCCGACCCGGATCGCTCCCACACAGCCAGAAGTCCTAAAGCTTTGTCAGGACTTTCTGGGAGAATGACCCCCAAAAAGTGCACGAGGAGCAGGTGGGGATGTTCTGCCTGTCCAGTTCCAGCCCCCCCACACGTTTACCTGGGAGAGGGGAGCACCAAACTCCCGGGATAACGACGCTGGCAAAGCTGCCCCAGCCCCGACCGGGGAGTGCAGTCCTGCTAATGAACCAAAATCCTGGAGGCCACGAGATCCCAGGATCTCCAGAGAGGTCACACGTTGTCTCATGAGTGGCAGGATTGGGTTAGGAGGGACTTCAACACTTCTTGGAAGTGGCCCGTGGGCAGGAAAACCAAGGAGTCCTGGGGAGTGACGGTGCTTCGGTCTTCAAAAAACGGGTTAAAAAAAATCCCCAAGGGAGCAAATCCCATGGAACTGCATCCATGTGGTTCCCCCAGTTCTGTTAGAAAGCCTCGATGCTGGTCTGTGTTCAGCCTGCTGGCTCTTCCAGGAGGAAAAGGACTAATGGGAAGGGTGAGAGGGAGGAGCAGGGCCGAGGACTGGGGACAGAGAGTGAGTCTGCCTTGAACATGCAGGTCAGAGAAAGGGGTTTGGGTTTTTTTTTTTTTCCATTATATTTTTCCCCCCTCTTGGACACTTCCAACTCAAGAAATGGCAACACGCACATGGCTTCCAGTTTTTAAAGCAAACACCAAAGATCCCCCGGGCTGTGCTGTGGAGAGAGGAAGAGAAGAGAGGGGGAAATTCAGCCTGGGAGGAAAGGAAGTTTAGCCATTTTAATAAAGTACAGTAAAAAAAACCCAAACAACTCCTTTAGTAAAAAAAAACCCTCCTTCAGTAAAAACCCACAAACTTCTTTAGTGAAAAAACCCCACTCCTTTCACTAAAAAAAAACCAAGCCCATTCATTTACTAAAAACACCTTTATAAAAACTAAAAAGAAATAAAGTTGAACTACTTGGTTTTTTAACCACGGAGCCCAAACTGGTCTGTGAGTCCCCAGGGTGTGAGAAGGTGTCACTGACCCCTCAGCCCTGCAGAGCCCCAGAGAGGCACCAAATGGCTCAATTAAAGCACAAAGCTTATTAGAAATCAACTAAATTATCCCCCCCACCCAGCTGGCCCAGCATTCCTGGCTGGAATCTCACCTGGAGAGCTCATTCCTGCTGGTCCTCGTTGCTGGCACTTGGAGTTCGACTCCTGATCTGGCTCCGGAGCTGCTCTATTAGTTCAGGGTTCTGCTGCTGCATCTGCTGGGCAAACTGCTGACCCCTGAGGGACAGGGCACACGGGGGACACACGGCTGGGACCAGAGCTCTGACCCCCCCAGCACAGCCTGGGGCTGGAAACCCTCCATAGCCCGTTGTCACAACAGCTCCCGGCACCAAAACACTCGGGAACGTTGGAGAACCCAACATTTAAACCTCCCCCGAGGGTTAAATCAAGGTTCTGGTTCTGCTCAGGACCCCAGAACCCCACTCAGCCGGCAGTTCCCACCACCAGAGGAGCCACAACCTCACCCAACATGTCAAACCTCCCCCAGCTGTTAAGTCGAGGTTCTGGGCACCCCCAAATCCCAGTTCCCAGCCCCTGGAGCTCCACTCACGCCTGGATGAGGCTGGCGAGGTCGTTGGTGGAGGGGCTGGTGCCCGTGGCTCCCATGGGGTTGTGGCCACCTGAAATCATCCCAGACATGCTGTGGGGAGAAGAGTAGAGCAGGAAAAAAAAAAACAACAAACAAAATTAATCGGTTTACACCGGAGCACAAAGGAATGGGAGCACCTTCCCACCCCATGGATTAGGGATTATTATCTGCAAGGGAATCTCCTGCAACAACTTTTCATTCATCAGCTGCAGAAGAGGAACATTGAGCTGCACAGTAAGTAGAAATACTCCTAATGGTGCCAGTTACTTGTTTCCAGATTCCCCTGTGTGCAAGCCCTGTGTTATGTTTGTGGAATTAAAACTCTGCCCTTCCTCACACCAGCTCTCTTCTTGCTCTGCATCAAAGACTCACTGACAGGGCAGCCTGAACAGCCCAGGACACTCAGCCCCTTCCTCTGGAGTCCTCAGGCTGCATCCAGGGGGAGAATTCCACGGGGTCTCACTTCAAGGATGGGCAGGAATGGTCTGTGCCTCGTTAATTTATCACTCTGTGCATTATCTAAGCATCTCACAAACACTGTGAGCTGATCCTCAGAGCCAAAGATCCCCAGCTCCCCAAACCCAACTCCAGGGCCACAACCAATGCTCCATTTGCACTCCCCTGTGCAAGTATTTCACTAAAATCCCTCCTCAGCACAGCCCAAAGCCCCCAAAACACGCCAGCTCAGGGCACTGGGTTGGTTTGAAGGCTCCCCCCACACTCCTGCCCCAAGTTCCCTCCTGCTCCCACCAGTCCAGACCTGCAGCAAACGCCAAACACACAGAGAGCCTCAAATGAGCAATTCCAAGAGGAAACAGAAGCAGGATCCAACTTACAGCTGTTGTACTTGTGGGTTGTTCATTAGATTCGATGCCTGTTTAGAGAGAGGAGAAAGAACAACCCCCAGTTCAGTCAGAGGCTGGTGAGCTGTGCAGGTGTTGTGCCATTCAACCCCAAAGAGAAGGCAGAAGGGCTTTGAAACAGAGCAAAAGGACCAAAATAGCAAAGGGAGAAGCAGAGCACAACAGCAGGACAGGCTCTAATGCAGAACAGGCCCTTCCACAGCCAGGGAATAAATCACTGGCTTTTCATTTGAGCTTTAATGAAACACCAGCAGCTCCCCCAGAGCCACGCTGGAACCAGGGAGTGCAAACTCATCTGAGGAGGCACTGGAGCCACATCCTGAGGGAACTCACCCCCAGCAGCCCAGCTGGGACCTGTGCCTGGACTCACCATGCTCATGAAGCCGGGGTTGTTGAGCAGACCAGCCAAGTCGAATCCTCCTGGGCCTCCAGTCTGGAACAGAGAAACCAGGGGCTGGTGGTGACCCCCCCCTCACTTCCACACCTCACTCCCAGAGCTTGGGAATCACAGGATCACATCAGGGAATCCCAGAATGGTCTGGGCTGAAAGGACCTGAAGGATCATCCAGTCCCACCCCCTTGGACACATTCCACTTGCTCACCTCTCACCCCCTCTGCGACCCAGCTTCTAAATTAAACACTTCCTCCCCCAGCCCTGCACTGGGAATGTCTTTGGAAAGTTAAAATTCCTTCCAAAACGATCAACTAACACATTCCTGCCTGGAGCAGGTCAGCAGTGCAGCCAGCAGCTCCCTGGCTGGGAAACCTCCAGGTTTCTTTTCAAGAAAACCACCTTTGTAAGAAAAAAAGGCCCCATAAATCACTTTTGATACTGCTAACAGGTCACTGGGAAAATAAAGAAGCTGGATTTAACAGTGATTTAATTTAAAAAGATGCTTAAGGCAAAAATGCTGGTTTTAAAACCCTCCTCAGTCTCATTTTCCAGCTGTTTCCAAGAAGCCCAAGGTGACTTGTTTCCCCTCTCTGGGTTCCACTGCAATGTTCCCAGCAGGATCATTGACTGTCTCCCCTCTGTCTGCCCCCAGAATTTCAAATTTTAACCCACCCCACAGCTCACCAGGGCCCTGCAAACAGCAACTGTGGCTTTGACAGTGAGGAAAACTCCCTCTAAAACCTGAATTGACGAATTAACTGCAGAACTCACCGGACTGGGAGTCTCCTTCATTTTCTGTTCAGCTATTTTAAGGTTTGACTTATAGGTGTCATTGTCTGGATCCAGCTCCAGAGCCTTTTTGTAGTAAACAACAGCTTCTGTGTGTTTGTTTAGGCTGGACAGGGCCAGGCTGGGGAAGGAAAAGCAAACTGGAGTCAGATAAGCTCCTGCCCGGAGCTGGAACACCAGGAATTTTCCCGTGGCACTGCAGGGCAGAGCACACAGGTGGCAGCCCTGAGGGACTGGAGCTGCAGCCCAACCCCTGCTGGTACTCACCCCATCCTGCCATAGGCTTTGCTGTAGTTGGGGTCGATGCCTATGGCCCGTTCACAGTCTCTCACTGCCCCTGCATAATTCCCAAGTTTGCTGTAGGCAGCGGCTCTGGAGGGGAGGGAAAGGGGCAGGGAGCACTGAGCAGCTGGAATATCCCGAGGGAAGTTCCCCTGTTCCCCCTCTGTTGTGCAGGAGGGAGTGGGGTGTGAGCCTGGCACAGCCCCAGCCCCATCCAGGAGGGCCACCCCGACCCCAGCCCCACACTCTGCCCTGGAATTATCTCATGCAAACAAACCCAGGCTCTTCCTTATCCCTCCTGATGACATTCCCAGAGGAGGCTCCAAGGAGGCACTCAGGGACCACCTGCCAACTCAGAAAAACCTGTTTTTCCCTTATCCCTCAAGTTTCTCAGACATAACAACTATTTCCATCCACTTCCCCACATTCCACACAGAGGGAAAACTGCTTTTAAAGCCACTCAGCAAAGCCTCAACCTCCCAACTCTGAGAGGGGCACCTGCCCAGAACCTCGTGGCACCAACACTCTCACACAGAGCTCAGCTGAAAGCACCAGTTTTCAGCCCAAAATCACCCCCCCCCAACGTCATTAATGTGTCATTAATTATTCCTGGAGCCAGATGCCCCTGTGTGCCCACAACAAGCACGTAAATCGAGTCAAACCCCGACTCAAAGCCTGTCTTATCCAACAATTATTTCCCCACCAACTTCCAAAACGCTTCTCAGAACTGAAAAATACAAAACTCCACTTCCACACCCAGCTTTGCACACACCAACTTGTGTAATTCTCAGTAATGAGCCTTCAGCTTGCCTCATTTCACTCCTTCCTTCCCAACACAGCCTCTCCATCCCACTCAGAGATAACTGCATGGAAGCAGACACTCTTTCTTGGCATCCCTTATCCCCTCAAATGCCTAATAAAGGTCATTTCCACACCCACATCCCAAGCAGAGATGCCAGGAGGCACAGGGAAGTGTGTTATCATGAGCTCAAACCACACAGCGAGCCAGGAACAGAACAAGAAACCCACAGGATCATTTATAAAAAAAAAAAAAAAAAGGGATTTTGACCCTTGAGGAGTCCTGGATTTAAGTGGTCAGGCCCTGGGGAAGCTGCTCCAGTACCTGTTGCAGAAGTACACAGCGTTGGCTGGGTTTAATTCGATGGCTTTTCCATAAAAAGACACAGCAGCCTCAAAGTTTTCTGCCTTCATTTGCTCATTTCCTAAAAACACGGAGGAAAAAGGCTCGTCAGCAAGGGAGAGACAGGGCCAGGCCAAAGCAAGAGGAAGGATAACCCAGCGCTTCCAGGCTCCTGTGCCAACCTCCCCACCCTGCTGGAGCACAGGGAAGCAGAAGGGCCGGTCCCATTCCTTTGTTTCCCCATCCCAAGCATTCCCAGGGCCCAGGGAACCGAGGCTCCCTCGCAGTCACCGCCAGAGCCTCGTCCCCCTCCAGCTCCAGGGCTGTTACCTTCGGTCTTGAGCCTTTCAGCCTCAGCCACGTCGTCCTCAGAGGGGGTGACGGGCTCTGAGTTTGTCCTGCTGTGTTCCAGCTCCTTCCAGGGAAAGGGAGAAGCTCAGATAAGGATTCCCACCGAGCTGTCCCACACCTCCCCCTTCCCAGGCACATCCGAGCCCGAAACACTCCCCTCCCACACAGCAGCAGCCTCCTGGAATTCCAGCAGGACTCGGAGCTTGGGCTGCAGGGAGGGAAGCTCAGCACTTCAGGGCTCTCACTCACCTTCCCTGCAACAGCCTCGAATATTTCAGGAAGAGTCTGGGACACAGCCAGGCCTTGGTCCTCCATGGACACCCCAAAAGCTGTCTCCAGGCACTGGATGGCCACTGGACAGGGAGAGGCAGCTCATTAGCTCTCCCCACCCTACACACTCACCCCTGTCCCTCAGCAGTGGGATTTCTCTAAAAAAAAACCCCAAACCACACATTTCCCACAGGTCTGGGCCACATCCATAAAATTCTGTCAGAACCCCAGAGCTGGGCAAAGCTCAGCTCTGGATATCAGGGCTCCTGGATCGAGTCAATCCCAGCTCCCACCCCCTCAGTGACTCCTCTGGGGGGGGGTAAGTTACTCAGGCTGGGGCTGCACCAGCATTCCCAGAGCTGGGAATGTGCATTCCCACGGCTCTGGGCGGGCAAGGAGAGATCCACACATTCCACTTGCTCTGGGAAGTGCTGTGGCCACTCAGAGGTACCAAAACCACCCAACCTGGCTGGGGAGCTGCTCCCAGGGAAAACAGGGCCCAGCTTTCCAGGGCTCAGCTCTGCAGAGCTCTCGTGCCACCCTCTACAGCCCAAAGCACCAGGAGCTGCCCCTTCCTGGCACCCAACCCCCAGGAATGTGCCCCCTCCCCACAGAGGTGCCCCTGCTCCTCTCACTGGGACAGATGCACAAGCCAAAGACTAAACCTTAAGCTCCTTAAGGAGACCTTTTAAGATCTGTGTGCTCTCCTTCCCTCTGAAAGGGCCTGGGTAAATCCAGGGGAGCAGCATTTTGAGGGCAGAACAGGGAAAACCACTCTCCAAGCAACAAAGCACTTCTCTGCAGCCACGGAAATCCTCATTTTACACTTCCCCAAGAGCCTCCACCTCGTCCCAGACAAACCCTGTAAGTCTCCAGCCCGGGGTCAGGGAGGTTTTTGACCCCAGGTCCATCCCTGCCTCGAGCTAATCTGCTTTTGAAAGAGCTCAGAGAGCAGACAAGGAATCAGCACCCCTGGACACCTCCCCGAGGGACAAATTAACCCCAAATCTCCAGCAGGGTTTGGTGTCAGGAACAGCTCAGCTCAGCCAGGGGCAGAAAACAGGAAAGACATCCACATTTCCCTGAGTTTTGGCCTGACAGCCCCAGGCACATCCACCCACCTTCCAAACTCTCCTGGGCATCCGGGGACATGTTCCCGTTCTGCAGCTGGTTGTGGAGGAACTGGATGATGGAGAAGGCCAGACGCCTCTGGTCTGCCATGGTGGGAGCTCTGGGGGGCTGGGCTGCACTCCTGGGGACTCCCAAAAACACCTGGAGAGGGAAAAGTCATGGCTGGATAGAGCAGGAGCCAGAGCTTTGCTGCTGCTCCCCCTCAGGGTGAATTCTGGGGGATAAGGGAGTCGTTCAGGACCCTGGGATGGGTTTGGGGGATAAGGGAGTTGTTCAGGGATGCCCCAAAGATTCCAAAAAACTTCATTAAACTCTGCTGCAACCACGACCCCCCCCCCCCTTTAGGAACTTTCCAGGCCTGGATTCACCCACACTCCTGCCCCAAAAGGCTCCTGCCCAGGGAAACACAGCAAAGGTGCTGCAGGGATCTGAGGTACCAAAACACCAGGACACACAAAACCAGACTTCACCATGAAAAATTCCCACTTTTCTGCTCCTGGAACACAGGTTGGTTCTGAAACCAAAGCCAAGGGCTGAGGGGCTGCGTCCCTGGGAGCAGAGCTGGGGGTCAGGGCTGGCAGGGAAAGGGAGGGAGGACCCAAAGCAGAGAGACCCCCCCCAAAAAAAGCACATCCTGGGGCCGGGAATTCCCAGGGATCCCAAGGGAAGTGCTGAAGGACACAGGATGCAGCTCCTGCTGCCGAGCTCGGCCCCCCCGAGCCATAACTGGGTTTGTGGCACAGCCAGGGGCGTTTAACTGAGAAATTAAATTGGTTTAATGAGAGTCCGGCACAGCCAAGCCGGGCCCAGCCCACCGGGAGGCACCGGAGCAGCACCGGGCCCGGGGGGGAGGGCCGGCACCGAGAGCCCCCAGACCCCGCCGGGCCCCGGTACCCCCGGGACACCCTGGTACCCCCGGTACATCCCGGTACCCCCGGTACATCCCGGTAATCCCGGTCCCGCTGCCCTCGGTCCCGGTGCCCCCACCAGGACCGGAGCGAGCGGTTCCCCGCGGGGAGCACAGCCCGGCGCCGCCAGCACGGGGGGCGGAGGGGTCCCGGCGGGGGGGAACAGCCCGGTCCCGGCACCTCCCGCCGCCCCGCTCCCGGTTCCCCCGGTAGCCCCCAGGTCTCGCTCCCGCTGCCGCCGGCGGGCCCGGCGCGGGCGGTTCCCGGCGGGGCGCAGTGCCCGGTGGCGGCAGAGCCGTGTCCCGGTGTGTCCCGGTGTATCCCGGTGTGTCCCGGCCCGGCCCCGGTTCCCCCCGGTCCCGCTCACCGGACGCCCCGACACTCGCCTGGGCCGGGCGCGCTCACGCACTGCGCACGCGCCGGGCCCGCCGCGCGCACGCGCCGCGGTAACCCCGCCCACGCCCTTATACGGCCGGAAGAGGGCGGGGCGCAGAGTGGAAGCCCCGCCCCACCTTGGCGGTACCATAGAGACGGGGCATTGCCATGGCGACGGGGCGGGGGCGTTGCCATGGGAACGGGCGGGCGGGACCCCGGGGATGCTCCGCGCCCGCTCCCGGCCCCGCTCCGGGCCGGCTCTGAGGGTGGCGGCGGGGACCCTCCGCTTTTTCCCCCCGCGGCCCCCGGTGCGGCGCGAGGAAGGCGGGAGCGGCGCGGTCCTCCACGCTCCCACAATGCCCCGCTGTCCCCGCCCGCCTCCCCGCTCGGGGCACATGCTCGGTGCGTGGCGCCGGCCCGGCCTGTTCCCGGCCCCGTCAGCACTCCCGGCACCCCCGGCATGGCCCCCCCCACAGGTAGCGGCGGCCGCGGGGGGCTGCAAGCCCGCGGGGGGACGTGGGGGCTCGGGCTCGGGGCCGGCGCGGCGCGGGCAGGGGGGATGAGGGCAGAGGGATGGGGCGGGAGGAGGGGGCTCGGGTCACCCCCCCCCCGGGGCGGCCGCGGGGTCCTGCTGCCCCCCCCGAGTCACCTCCGTGCCCCGCGGGCCTTGTCCCCGCGCAGGGCACGGCCGCCGGCCCGTCCCCGGGGCACGGGCACCTGCCGGGGCACGGCCCGGGGGAGTCGGGTTTCCGCGAAGGAACGACCCGCCCGCCCGTTCCCGGCGCCCTGCCCGCTCCCGGAGCCCATCCCCGCGGGGCTGCTGGGCCTCTCTCCAAGCGCTTTTATCGGGCTTCAGCCCCCCAGCCGGGTTTCCCTTCCAGCCCGCGTTAAGGGAACGTCTCCCGGCCCTTTTTTCCCCCCTCCCCAGGGAATGTCGTGGACAGCCAGGCGCCCCGGCTCGTGGCCAACCAGCTGCGCTGGGACCTGACGGCCGAGCAGATCGAGGCCATGGCCGCCGAGCTCACCGAGAGCACCAAGCTCGTGTACGACCGGGTGGGCAGCCAGGAGAGGGGGGGAGGTGTCCTACGAGAACACCCTGAAGGCCCTGGCGGACGTGGAGGTGGAATACACAGGTGGGAGCAGCGGGGAGGGGGGGTCGGGGCTTTCTGGAACTCAGGACGAAGGGGGAGTGGGTTCAAACTGCCAGAGGGCAGGATTAGGTGGGATACTGGGAAGGGATTCCTCCCTGTGAAGGTGGGGAGGGGCTGGAATGGAATTCCCAGAGAAGCTGTGGCTGCCCCATCCCTGCAAGTGTCCAAGGCCAGGTTGGACGGGGCTTGGAGCAACCTGGGATAGTGGAGGGTGTCCCTGTCCATGTGCCAGGGTGAGCTTTAAGGTCCCTTCCAACCCAGACCACTCCAGGATTCCATGATTCCGTGTTACTAAGATCTTTTTTGGTGGTTTTTAGCTCTGTGCTGTCAACTCCTGCTCTCTCCCCTTGGCTCCCAGCAGCGTGTTGGTGTTTTTTCCCCAGTTAATGTTTATACGACGAGGTACAAGTACAAAGAACAAGACTTGGGAGGGAAGAGCAAACGAAGCCAAGGACACCCCTTTGGCAGCAGGATGAGCAGCCACATTCCCAAGGCTGTCCCTGCTTTCATGTGTCAGGGACCATCAGTGGCAACAAACAGCAGAAAAGATCTAAGAAATTGTCATCTCCTTCCTAATTTTTTCCCTAAGCCAGTGGATAAATGAATGTCTCTCCATGGGCCTGCTATAATTTTTGGGAAGGTAACATGTCATGGTGGCACCAAAGTGATGCAGTTTTGGTGTCTGTCTGTCTGGTTATTTCCAGTGACAATCCAGGCAGCCCCTCAGGATCCCTGTGCCGGGAGCTGCCACACCTGTCTGGAGCAGGCACCAGCCTGCAAGCCTTGTCTTCCTCCTCTCCCAGCTCTCTTTCCTAAAATAAGAGGAAAAAACCCCTTAGTAAGCAGGAGGAGTGTCGACTTCAGCACCTCTGTCAGCACTTCCCTGCTCACCTCGTGCTGGGGGAGAGTCCAGGTGCCTGGAGAGCACCTGGAGCGCTGTTACCTGAGGCTTTGCAGGAATGTCCTCCCTGTTTTCCCTTCTCAAGTGGGAATGCATCAGGACAGGGCCCACCTGGGGCCTGCTGGCTTTTGGGGAGCACCTGTGGGAAAGATGTGTCCCAGTTTTAGCTCTAAGGGAGGCACACAGGGACGGTGCCAGCGTGGAATCCTGGAACATCCTGAGCTGGAAGGGATCAGTGAGCCCAACCCCTGGCCCTGCACAGGACACCCCCCCAGGTCCTGTGATGCCACAGCTGGGGCAGAGGGGTTGGGGTCTCACAGGCACGAAATTCCTGTGAGTTTTGGGGGAATGCTGGGCTGTGGTGGGAGCCCAGGGGATGGATGTGCTCGGCAGCAGGGAAGGGGCACGAGGGAGCCGCTCTTCCCTCGTGTGGGTGGTGGGCCGGGCCCTGGGCTGCCAGACTGGCTCTGTGTGGGCACTGCCAGTGCCCAGCAGCCCTGGGATGTGGAGCCATGATCCCTGTTCTCTGCCAGTGCGCCGGAACATGCTGGATTTCCCCCAGCACGTGTCCCCCTGCAAGGCCATCCGCGCCGCCAGCACCGAGGCCGACAAGAAGCTCTCGGAGTTCGACGTGGAGATGAGCATGAGGCAGGACGTGTACCAGAGGATTGTCTGGCTCCAGGTGTGTTCCCTGCCAGGGCTGCCCCTCAGCAGGGCACTGAGACCTCCCGGGGTCCCAACAAAGCTTTTCCCCTCGTCCCAGAGCTGAGTTGGGTCTGGAATGGGATCGCGGTGTGAGCGCTGCAGAGGGATCCAGCTGTTTGTGAGAGCTGGAAAATTGGGGTTTGAGGGCTCTGCCCCCTTCCCAGGGCCTTGGATCACCTCTTTGCTGAGGTGGTGTTGGTAAGCCCAGCCCAGCTGAGGTGGGGAGGGGGCTGGTGATGCCCCAGGGAACGCTGGGACACAGCAGAAAAGTGACGTGTTTCAAGCAGTCTGGTGGGAACCAGTGCACCAAACCAATCCCTCGGGGTGTTCCCATAAGCCACAGCTCCCACCAGGAAGCAGCTCCCTGCAGCACCTGGTCCTGCAGCTCCCCGAGCTCACGGTGTTGTTTTCCAGGAGAAAGCAGAAAGTGCTTCCCTGAAACCTGAGGCAAAGAGGTACCTGGAGAGGCTGATCAAGCTGGGAAAGAGGAACGGGCTCCATCTCCCTGAGGAGACACAGGAGGTGAGCTCAGAGAATTCCAGGGTGGTTTGGGTTGGAAGGAAGCTCATCCCATCCCACCCCCTTCCCCCCCACATGCCTTCCACTATCCCAGGTTGCTCCGAGCCCTGTCCAGCCTGGGCTTGGAAGTAGCACCTGGTTCCCACAGGCAAAGGGCTGAAGGGAGGGGATTGAGCTGCTCAGGGTCTCCCTCTCTTACCAAGCACCAGTGAAGGAGCTCAAATCTGGGTTAAAAACAGACGAGAAGGTGAAAAATAAGGATAGAGGAGGTTGTTGCTGAGACACCTGCAGCTCCTGAGCTGGCAGGGGACGGGCAGGGCCTTGCTGAGGTGGCTGGTTCCCAGCAGGTGTGATCCCAGGGAGCCTGTTCCAGCCTGGGAGCGTGGTGCTGGCTCACAGTTAATTGTGCAGCGTTGGGGCTGAGTCAGAGCCAAGTGCAGACTTGCTGCTGGGCAGCTCAGCAGGGCACAGCCTGGCTTCCTCCCCAGCACTGACTCTGCTCTGTTTATCTGCACTTTAAAGAAAATCAAAGCTATTAAGAAAAAGCTGAGTGTCCTGTGCATAGACTTCAACAAGAACCTCAACGAAGACACCACCTTCCTACCCTTCTCCAAGGAGGAATTAGGTATGGAGAGCTCAGCTGAGCTCTGTGCTGGTGTGGCCATGATTCCTGATTTCCCCTTCCTGTGCCCATTCCCAGAGCTGGTATTCCTGGAGGATCCTGGGCTCTCCCTCAGCCCTGTCTGCTCTTTTCCCAGGGGGGCTCCCTGAGGATTTCCTGAACTCCCTGGAGAAGACAGAGGATGGAAAGCTGAAGGTCACCTTGAAATACCCACACTACTTCCCTCTGCTGAAGAAGTGCTACGTGCCCGAGACGAGGAGGAAGGTGGAGGAGATGTTCAACTCCAGGTGCAAAGAGGTAGGTGGGACAGATGGGATGCCAGAGCACCGGGGGGATCTCACCTGGGACTTGCGCTTCTTCCCTCGGGAGAGCTCCTGCTTCCTCTCTCACCTGGATGCCCCACTCCCCTCTGTGTCTGCCCTGCAGGAGAACTGCCTGATCCTGAAGGAGCTGGTGGATTTACGGGCTCAGAAGGCCAATCTGCTGGGCTTCAGCACCCACGCAGACTTTGTGCTGGAGATGAACATGGCCAAGAGCAGCACGACGGTGGCCACGTTCCTGGGTGCGTCCCGGGGCAGAGCGGGGGCATCCCGGGCCGGGCGTGCTCCTCTGACCACGGGTGCCAACCCTGCCTGCTGTGCTTCTCCCAGATGAGCTGGCCCAGAAGCTGAAGCCCCTCGGGGAGAAGGAGCGGGCCGTGATCCTGGACCTGAAGAAGAAGGAGTGCGAGAAGCGCGGGCTGGAGTTCGACAACCGCATCAACGCCTGGGACATGCGCTACTACATGAACCAGGTGGAGGAGACCAAGTACAGCGTGGACCAGAACCTGCTGAAGGAGTATTTCCCCATGCAGGTGGTCACCACGGGCCTCCTGGCCATCTACCAGGAGCTGCTGGGGCTCACCTTCCACCTGGAGGAGAAGGCGCCGGTGTGGCACGAGGACGTGCAGCTCTACACGGTGAAGGACACGTCCTCCGGAGAGACCATCGGGAAGTTCTACCTGGACCTGTACCCACGGTGAGGCCTTGGGCAAGGAGGAGCAGGGAGCAGGGCTGGGCTGGGGAGCAGAGCCTCGGGAGGAGCAGGGTCCTGCTCCTGTGCTCGGGAAGGGCCGTCCTGGGAGCTCGGGGGGGTCTCTGGAGCTCCTGCTCCAGGCAGGACTGTGGTGGGGGAGGCCGTGGCTGTGTCTGGCCGTGGGGAGGATCCCTGTGAGTGTCCTCTGCCTGTGCCAGGGAAGGGAAGTACGGGCACGCTGCCTGCTTCGGCCTGCAGCCGGGCTGCCTGCTGCCGGACTCCAGCCGGCAGATCTCGGTGGCCGCCATGGTGGCCAACTTCACCAAGCCCACGCCGGACGCCCCTTCCCTGCTGCAGCACGACGAGGTGGAGACGTACTTCCATGAATTCGGGCACGTCATGCACCAGCTGTGCTCCCAGGTGAGGCCTCCCTGCGCTGGCACAGGTTGGCACCTTTCCCCCATCCCGCTCCCCTGTCCCTGAGCTCGCTGTGTCTCCCAGGCCGAGTTCGCCATGTTCAGCGGGACACACGTGGAGAGGGACTTCGTGGAGGCCCCGTCCCAGATGTTGGAGAACTGGGTGTGGGAGAAGGAGCCGCTGCTGCGCATGTCCAGGCACTACAAAACAGGCAGCCCCATCCCGGATGAGCTGCTGGAGAAGCTCATCAAATCCCGGCAGGCAAACACGGGTGGGTCCCTGCCGAGGGGGCTGGTGCTCCCTGAGCGTGGGGAGGGCAAGGGGACACTTTGTGACCTGGCTGGGTAGAGGAAAGGCTTTGCCTGGCTCCCCGTGGTGCTGGAGGGTCCGAGGGGATTGGGGGAAGGAGCCACACCTGCCTGGTGTTCATCTGGGAAGAGCGAGGGTGGCGTGGCATGACATGGGCTGGGAGGTGGCACAGTGACGAGAGGTGCCAGGCCCCCAGCCTGCCCTGCTGCCACTGGCCTCGGTGGCACTCCTGCAGGCAAGACTCTGGCCCTGCCTGCCAGCAAGAGCTCAGTTTGCCTCCTCCTCATCCTTTTGGGAACAGGGCTCTTCAACCTGCGCCAGATCGTCCTGGCCAAGGTGGACCAGGCGCTGCACACCCAGACCAAGGCCGACCCCGTGGAGGTGTTTGCCCGGCTGTGTGAAGAGGTGCTGGGTGTCCCTGCCACCCCAGGTATGGGTGTCCCACCCTCCTGTCCCTCTAGGCCTGGCCTGCACCCTTGGCTCAGCAGGCTCTTCCCAGGCTGGCTCAATGGGGACACTTTGTGCTGGCTCCAGGAAAAGCGGGGTTGAACCACGCAGAAACGACTGGGAAGTGCTTCCCTGCGTCCCCTGGGATTGTCACCAGCTGAGGCAGTGCCCGCTGTGACGCAGTGACAGCAGGGGGGTGGTTTCCATGCTGTGAGTTCCCCTTAACCCCCTTCCCTTCCCCTCCCCACAGGGACGAACATGCCGGCCACCTTTGGCCACCTGGCCGGGGGCTACGACGCGCAGTACTACGGCTACCTCTGGAGTGAGGTGTTCTCCATGGACATGTTCCACACCCGCTTCAAGCAGGAGGGCATCATGAACTGCAAGGTAGGGAGGGTCCCCTGAGGGCACCATGAACTGTAAGGTAGGGAGGGCCCCCCGAGTGCGGCTGGAGCGAGGTGCTGGTGCCAGGGCGGGTGTCCCTCACAAGGGTGGGTGTCCCTGACGGGCCCCATCTCTGCTGGCAGGTGGGCATGGATTACAGGAACTGTGTCCTGCGTCCTGGCGGCTCCGTGGATGCCTCTGACATGCTGAGGAAGTTCCTGGGCCGGGAGCCCAAGCAGGATGCCTTCCTGGCCAGCAAAGGACTGAAGGTGGAGAGCAGCTCGCTGTCCTCGGGCTGCTGAGGCCCCTGTGCAATGCAGCCCCTGCCCACGCACCTCCCCTCACCTGGTACCTGCCACCAAACACCCCCTGGGCCACCCCTGCCTCGAGCTGCCCCGCCAGGGTCCCGCTCTGAGCCCCCCCTGGGCTCTGGGAGCCGGGCTCAGCCCTGGGCCGGGCTCTGCAGTGACAGGGAGGTGACCTGCCCTTGTCACCCCTGCTGGGGACGGGGCTCTGGGTCACCCACACAAATTTGCTGAACTTTGAACCTGAGTCCTGCACGAGGGTGAGTTTCGGCCTCACCCAGAGCCGGGGAGGAGGGGGAGAGGAGTTCCCAAAGCTTGGGTTGTTGTTTTTAAATCCCGTCTTTTTAAGAAACCAGAATTCCCACCCTGTTGTTGTTTCCCCCTTGGCCTGGTTTGTGCCCCAGGACAGACGGAACTGTCCTGAGCACCAAACAAGGGCAGCGAGCCCCGCTCTCCCCATCTTTGGGCAGCTGTTGGCTGTGGAGTAAAGATGGGGAGATCCCAGAGCTTAAAACCCATGGAATTTACTGGAACATCCTGCCCTGAGCCCCTCGGACCTTCCTGCCTGGGAGGGGGTGGCTGGTGGAGGTGTTGCCAGAACAGGGTTTGGGGGACATGGCTGGACCCCCTGTGCTGTCAGGTATCCAGGGGGGGCTGTACCTTCCCCCCGGCTGAACCGGGGCTGCCAGGGCCATTCCAGGGCCATCCCAGGGCCATCCCAGGGCCATCCCAGGGCCATCCCAGGGCCATTCCGGGGCCATTCCAGGGCCATCCCTGGGCCATTCTGGGGCCATCCCAGGGCCATTCCAGGGCCATCCCAGGGCTATTCCAGGGCCATCCCGGGGCAGCCGATGCGGCCCCAGGCTGTGGCAGGGGAGGGTGTGGGTGTTGCTGTCAGCTCTGGGCCGGGCTGGGACAGGGGAGGGCCGTGTTTATTACCAAAAAAACAAGCCGACAGCTTCAAACAACAACACGGATGCCGGGATAAAAATACCCGGCGGGCTCCGCGCCAGGCCTGGGGCTGCCGGGAGCGGCGCCACGGGCAGGGACAGCAGCCAGGCCTGTGCCCGGCCTCGGGATCAGCCAGGCTGTGCCACCTGTCCCCCGGCTGTCCCCATGTCCCTGAGGACCCTCGGGGTGTTGTGGCACGAGGCCCCGTGCCAGGGCAGGGCCGTGGGTCGCGGTGGTGGAGCCCCGACCCCGAGGGCAAAGGCCGGGCCGGGGTTTGCTCAGGGAGGAACCACGAGCGGGCTGGGAGAGGTTCCCAACTGCTTCCTCGGGAGCTGAGGAGCCTGGAGAGGGTTTGAGGAGCTCTGAGGGGGGCTGGGGTTTGTGTCCCACCCCACCTTTGGCCTCGGGTGTGTTGTGTGAGGGCTGTGGGGTCCCCCCCTGCCACTCTGCCGTGGGTTGAGGACACGAGTGAGAGCCAAGTGCCCAAACTCGCACCCGCCACCCCATCCCCCTGCGTGGGAGCTGCTGTGTCCCCCCCAGCCAGGCTGTTCCCTGTTCCCTCTCCTCTGGCCTTTGTCCCCAGAGGGCTCACCCCAAGTGCAGACAAAGTCGTTGCTGTTACCTCCCTCCTCCAGACCCTGCTGGTGACACCCCCTCCCTCGCTGGTCCCCTCTGGTGCTGACACGTGGGTGGGTCCGTGAGCAGGGCAGTGGCTCCTTGGTGCTTTCTGGGGCCACGTCGAGCATCTTGTCCTTGTCCCCTCCCGTGTTTTAGGCATAGGTGGGTGGTCCCAGCCCCCCTCCTGCTGTGGGTGATTTTAGTGTCATGTTTTACTGAGCTTTCAGCGTTTCCAGACTCTTCTCTCAAGAGAGAGAGAACCAAAGCTGGACAGGGAAACCATGCATTTTCCTCCCTCCTTCCCAGCCCACAGGTCCCTCTGTCCCCTCTCCAGTGTCCCCACTGCTGGTGGGGCTGGAGGCAGAGCGGGGTGACCTGGTGCCCCTCCTGGTGACCCCCAGGAGCAGCACCAGGACACAGCTCCTTGGAGCTGCACCTCCCCACCCCACCCTATCCCAGGCTGGCAGGGAAGAGAGCACCCTTTTGGGTTTGGATTTCGGGTTTTTTTCTTCCTGTTGACGTTTTTAAGGGCAGACTGGTGTGTGTGTGCCGTTTGTCCCGGTCACGTCCCCGCCCCGCTTGTCTCCATGACTGGATTTTAGACGGTTCCCAGCACTAATAAAGGTTTTCCTCTGCCGATGTTTGCCTGGCTCGGGTCCTGCCGAGGGAGCTGCTCCTCTGGGAGGGGGGACACTGCCTCCCCGGGGTACCAGGGGCACAGCCACCCCCCCAGCAGCGCTGCAGCCCCCGCAGCATCCGGCACAGCGGGTCCTGTCCCAGGAACACGGGCACGGAGTGGCAGGCGCGGGGCGAGAGCCTGTGGGGTGTGAAACCCTGGGGAGGGACAGGCAGTGACCCCCTCCCTGTGTGTGAGTCCCCCCATGTCCTCCCCGTGCCCCCCCCAGCCCCACACCTGGGTGAAGAACGGGTGGTCCAGCACGTCCTGCAGGCTGGGCCGTGCTGCGGGGTCGGGGTCCAGCATGAGGGCGAGGAGGGCCCGGGCACGGGGGGAGAGCTGGGGGGGCAGCGGGTACCGAGCCCCCCGGATGTGCTGGTACAGCTCCAGCCGCTGGGACCCCTCGAACGGGGGGCGGCCGGTCAGGGCCGTGTACCTGGGGGAAGGGGGTCCAGCTGCTCCAGGTGGGGCCAGGAGCATCCCCTGTCCTCCCTCCAGCCTCCCCTTGTCCTCCCTCCAGCTCCCTCCCCATCCTACATCCATCTCCCCTCGTCCCCCCTGCAGTCCCCCCTTACAGGGCACATCCCAGGGCCCAGATGTCTGAGGGCACCCCGTGTCCCCTGCGGTCCAGCACCTCCGGGGCCAGGTAGCTGGGGGTCCCACAGAGCGCCCTGGGGAGACACAGACAGGATGAACCCCTGTTCAGGAGCACCCTGGGGACACGGGCAGGGTGAATCCCCCAACCCAGCAGCCCCCTGGCCCCGCTCACCCCCAGCGCCGCCAGGGCGGAGCCGCCCCCCGCGCCAGCCCCAGGTCCCCGATCTTCACCTGCATCTCCTCTGTCACCAAGAAGTTGCCTGTGGAGGGGGATGAGCGGGATGGGGCCGGTGTGGGGCACCCCAAACCCACCCCGGGTCACACACGCACCCCCCCAGTGCCCCACGCACTCAGCTTGAGGTCCCGGTGCACGAGGCCGTGTCCGTGCAGGTAGCGCAGCCCCGAGATCACCTGGCGCAGGTAAAACCGCACCTCCGGCTCCCCCAGCCGGCCCCGGGCACGCAGGATGTCGGCCAGGGACTGGGGACAGAGAGGGGAGGCGCTGGGACAGCAGGAAAAGGGACTGGGATGGAGCGAGGAGGGACTGGGGACAGAGCGAGGGGCCACCCTGGGCTCTGCTGAAGCCCCGGCCTGGGGGGGGTGGGTGCATTGCTTGGTTTTGGAGTGCAGGGGCTTGGTTTGGGGTGCGGGTGCTCCGTTTTGGGTTTCAGGTGCCCAGTTTCAGGGTCAGGTGCTCACCCCGCGGCTGCAGAGCTCCAGCAGCAGGCAGAGGTGGCCGCGGTGGGTGAAGTGCCGGTGCAGGCGGACGATGTGCCGGTGGCTCAGGTGACGGTGCAGCTCCTGCTCCCGCTCCACCTGCACCGACACGAGCCCGGCAGCCCCCGGGGAACCCTCGGGATCCGGGCACCCCCAGCACACACCCCGCGGGACGGGGCTCGGGGGCTCTAGGGGGTCCCCATGGGTTTTGCCCCCCCCCCCCCGTCCCTGGGGACTGTCCCCTCAAGACTCACCCTCTCCCCGGTGCCCACCGCAGCCAGCCGGGCTCGAGGGACGACCTTCAGTGCATAGACCCGGCCACTGGTCACCTCTGTCACCCGGTAGCAGCGCCCAAATGTGCCCTGCGAGGATGATCCCGTGGGAAAGGGCAGCCCGGCACACGGAGGGGGGGCGAGAGGGGTCCCGGGTGTTGGGGTGCCCACCCGTGTGCCCTCCCTCCTACTGTCGCTCAGTCCATGTCTCCCCCCTGCCTCTTCCCCTTCCCCAGAGGGGGTGTGGTGGGTCCCCCTCGGAGCAGGACACCTCGGGGACCCCCTGCAGCCCTGGGGGGTGCGGGTGTGGGACCCCCCCGGGGTGCCCGGCGGAGAGGGGGTGCTGGCTGGGGTGAGGGGCTGTTCAGGGGTGCAGGGAGGGGGGGTTTACCTGTCCCAGGAGCCGTCCCCGCTTGTAGATCATCCCACTGCCTGAGTCCTCGATGTACCAGCCGGGGGGCTCATCCCCTGCGTGCCCCGGGACCATCCTGCCCGCTCTGCTCTGCAGTGGGGACACCCCCACCCGACACTGTAACCCCTTCAGCTCCGGAGTGCCCGTGGGACCCAAGGGTGCCAGGTGACCCCCTCGCACCCGAAGCCCCCCAGAAGATCTCGAAGGAGGGACCCCCAGTGGGATCAACCCTCCCCGGGATGCCCAGAACCGGGGGGTCCCAGATCAAGATACGACCTTGTAGGGGGGTCCTGGTGCCTCTTCCCCCCTGCTGCTGGGGCTGGTGGGGTCCCGAGGGGGGTGCAGGTGCTGCGAAACAGCAGCTCCGCCCCCCCGGAACGCCACCAGCCCCCCCTCCCCGACCGCCGGAGCTCCGGGCCCCCAAGGGTTAACGGGCGGCCGGGGAGGGCTGGGCGCACCTTTGGGGCTGGATATTAATAACGCGGCGGGGAGGGACGGGAGGCGAACCGGGCGGGGGGGGGGGGG
>NW_020884962.1:1362667-1372244 GCF_003945725.1 Corapipo altera
GGGGGGGGGGGGGGGGGAAGCCTCGCCCGGCCCCCCCGGAGCTGCGCAGGCGATGCCCGATCGTGCCGGGTCCCCCCCTCTCGCCGCCACCGGGACACCGAGCCGGGACGGAGCCGCCGGGACGCCGCGGACGAGGGGCTGCATGGCCGGGGGGGGCTGTGGGGGCCGCCCCGTCCTCCGCGGGGCACCCCCCGGCGCTGGGTAAGGTCCTGATTTCTGCTCAACCCCCTCGCGGGACCCCCCACCCCGCACCCCCGCGCACCCCCGGGGCTCCTGCGGGGAAACTGAGGCACGCGGTGCCCCCCGCTCTGCCGGCGGGGTCTGGGCATCACCCGACCCTCGGCAGGGTCCGGACCCACCGGCACCCACCCCGGAGCGACGGCACCGCGACCCCCCGCCCCTTCCCCTGCCCCGCCGGGGGCACCCGGAGCCCGGGGCTGGGGGCGGCCACTCGCGACCCTCCCGGTCCCCGTGGGAGCTGCGCGGCGGGAGGGAACCGGCTCGGCCGGGGGATTCCCCGAGGCGGGGCCGGGACCCTGGAACCCCCCTGCACCCCTCCGGACCCCCCTCCTGCACCCCTCCGGCCCCCCCTCCTGAACCCCTTTGCAGCCCCGGCACCTCCCGCCCCCCCCACCCCCCTGACTGGGCGCTCTGGGGGGCTCCGGGATCAGACGCTTTGGGCCGTGGGGGGGCCCCCGCTGCCCCCCACCCTGCTCGCCCCACGGCGGGGCCGGATCCGGGTCGGGGAGCGGCGCGGAGCCCCAAGCGTGCAGGTCTGGTCCTGTCCCGGCAGGCAGCGATCCCGGCCCGGCGCCCGCCGCGGGGCCCTGGGGGTGGCGGGGCCGTCGCCCGTCCCGGTGCCGTGCGGGCACGTGTTCGGGACGCGGCGTCGCCCACCCGGCATCACCAACCCGGTGTCACACGCCCGTTGTCACCCACCCGCCGGACCCCACCGGCAGCACCGGACACCCCGTCCCCGCCCCGGGGACCCTCCCGCCGGGGCTGCTCTTGCCCGGTCTCTCCTCCTTCCCCCTCACTGCGGTCCCCGGGGGGGGGGGGGCTCGGGGGTGGCCCCTCCCCGGGGGTGATGGGGGGTGTGGGGACACCCCCCTGCCACCCCCCCGGTCCCTGGGACGGGGGGCTCAGGGCTCTGTGCTCCTCAGGTGCCGGCGGCCGTGGCGGCTCCTGCTCCTGGCCTGGCTCAGCCTGGTTGGCACGGCACAGGTGAGGGGTTTGGGGTGCACGGTGGCACCCCCGGGCCGTCTGACCCCCACCCCGGTGCTGATTGTCACCTCCCTCATGCAGGACCCAGCCCTGGGCACACCAGCGAGGGTCCCCGAGGCCCCGGCCCCTGCTCGGCCCCGCCGGCAGCCGGCCCGGGGGACCTGGGGGTCCTGGGGCCCCTGGAGCTCCTGCTCCAGCTCCTGCGGGGACGGGGTCGCCCTTCGCACCCGGAGGTGCCAGCGGTGAGTGGGGCACGGGGACCCCACCCCACGGCAGGACCCAAACCCCACGTGGGGCACCCAAATCCCCTGGCACGGCTCTGCCACCGCCCCCCGCATGTCCCTGGGGGGCCCTCGGCACCACCTGGGGGGACCTGGAGCCTGGTGGCTCCACCCTGCTGAGATGAGGGACATCGTGGGACATCAGGGTCCCCGCTCCTCCTCCCCCGTGGGGGGACGTGTCACTGCCAGCCCTGTGGTGGCTCGTTGGCATCGCAGCCCTGGAGATGGGGGGTTCCCTTGGGGGGGGGCCGTGGGGCACAGGCAGGGCTGCTCAGGGGGGTCCCTGTCCCGGCCCCACCGCGCTGACACTGTGCCAGCAGGACCCCCGGGGAGGAGCCGTGCACGGGGGACCCGCGGCAGTACCGGCTCTGCCAGCTCCAGGTGAGCACGGGGAGGGCCGGGCACTGACGTGGCTGGTGCCAGTCCCCATCCCGGCCCGTGGGCTCCATCCTGCCGCTCCCACAGGGCTGTCCCAGCGGCTCCGTGCCCTTCCGGGCCATGCAGTGCTCCCTCTACGACAACAAGCCCGTCCTGGGCACCTCCACCCGGTACCGCTGGGTTCCCTTCCACGGAGGTGAGTCCCAGGGTGGGGACGGTGTCATGGGGCTGACGGGGGGGCCATGGCTGCCCCCGGTGTCACCTTCTCACCCCAACCCATCAGCCCCCAACCTCTGCGACCTCAACTGCCTGGCCGAGGGGCACAACTTCTACTACAGCTTCGGGCGGGTGCTGGACGGGACCCGCTGCGGCCCCGGCTCCCCGGACCTGTGTGTCGGCGGGCGCTGCCTGGTGGGTGTGAGGGGCTGGGACCCCCCGGGACCCCCAGCCCTGACCCCCCACGCTGAGGCAGCGTCTGGGCTCCCGCAGAGCGTGGGCTGTGATGGGATCCTGGGCTCGGGCCCCCGCCCCGACGCCTGCGGCCACTGTGGCAGCGGCTCCTGCATCTTCGTGCACCGGCTGTTCCAGGGCTCGGACCCCTCCTCCGGTGAATGAACCATTGCCCCGGCCCCCTCCATGGGTGAATGCTTTGGCTCTTGGCTCCCCTGTCCTCCCGTCCCCCATCTGTGTCCCCAAGGCATTGCCTGAGTCCCCTGTGACCCCGTCCACCAGGGCACCGTCCCTGATCCCTCCCTGTCCCCAACGCTCAGGGACAGGGACAGCAGGCTCAGAGCAGCCCCCTCACCGGGGTGATTTGGCCTCGTTGCAGAGGGTGTTGCTCCTCTGGGATGGGTGGAGGGTCTCTGGGGCACCCCTGTGGTCTGTGGGGTCCCCAGGGGTGTTCAAGGGTCCCTGGGGGCACCCAGAGTCCCTGTGTCCATATCCAGAATCCACAGGGTGCTGGGCAGGCTGTGGGGACAGTGATTCCCGTGACAGCAGACAGCCCTGGATGGCACCCCAGGGCCATTGTGGGGTGCCCCCAATGTCCCATCACGTGGGGCCCGGATGGGTTACTGCCCCAGACCCCAGTCATCTGTGCCCCGTCCCCTCCTGCCCCATCCCTCCAGGATGTCCCCTCAGGCCCTGCCCCAGCTCTGCCCTGACTCTACCCCCCACCTCGACAGGATATTTTGGGTACATGAATGTGACCAAGATCCCGGCTGGGGCCACCCACATCAAAGTGACGGACAAGAGCCGCAACTACCTGGGTAGGACATGAACTGCCCTCATCCCAGTCAGCCCCAGTCCATCCCAGCTGGTCCTGGCCGGTGCCAGCTGCTGGTCTGGGCAGGGCAGGGCAAGGCAGGGCAGGGCAGGGGGTGGTTGTGTCATTCCATGCTGTGTTGTCCTGTGTTGTCCTGTGTTGTCCTGTGTTGTCCCATGGCTGCTGTGCCGCTCCCTCACTCAGATGCTGTTTTGAGCATCCCAGGGTCACTGAACTCACAAACGCTCGGGGCAATTTTCCAGAGGCTGCGGCCGTGGGTTTTGGGAAGGGCTGAGCTGGAGCGGGGCCAGACCGGCCCCTGCACACCAGGACCAGCCCCCCCGTTCCCCCAGTTCCCCTCCCCAGCGCAGCTGGAGCCCCGTCCCCCTCTGGGAGCAGGGTCTGGGGGCTTGGTGGAGGCGGGGGGTTGCACACCAGGGTTTGGCTCCGGCTTGGGCCCAAAGCCAAGATCTTACAAGAAAGCAGATTCCCCGGAGCCCCGAGCGCGGCTCTCCCGGCCCACGCTGCCCTCCCTGCGCCGGGAGAGGCCTCCGGTGGGGACCCGGGCGGGGGGTCCCGGGGGCTGTGTGGTGCCGGGCCCCGGACCCGCTCGCTCCCGCAGCGCTGATGACGAGTGACGGGCGCTACGTGCTCAACGGGGACTGGGCCATCGCCTGGCCGGGGCCCTACGAGGCCGCCGGCACCCGCCTCACCTACACCCGTGCCCCCGACGGCACCGAGAGCCTGGAGGCGCCCGGGCCCACTGACCAGGACCTGCACGTGATGGTGAGGGTGGGGAAGGGGCACACGGGGACAACGGGCAGCCACCCCCAGCCCCCCTTCAGCCCTGCCCCTGCCCCCCAGGTCCTGCTGCAGGAGCCCAACCCTGGCATCGAGTACGAGTTCTGGCTGCCCCACGGGCACCCCCAGCCCGGTCATGGGGACACCAGCCCCCTGCGGCAGCCCCAGCCCCGGGGGGCCGGCAGCCCCCCGCCTCAGGAGCCCCCGCTCACTCCGGCCCCTGCACGGCCCCCCCAACCTGGGGGCTCTGCCACGGAGCCGCCGCCGAGGAGCCCCCCAGGCTGGAGCCGGGATGGGGGTGCTGCAGGTACCTGCTCCCCTCGGGGGTCCCCACAGCCCCCCAAACCCCTGGGCTTGCTGCTGTGGATGGGGGGTCCCGGAGAACTCAGGGGTAGAAATGAGATGGGGGCCCTAAAATGGGCCCTAAACCCCCCCTCCAGAACTCTCAGGAGCCCACTGCGTCCGTCTCTGGAGTCTGGACCCTCAATGAGCCCTCCCAGGACTTCGGGGTGGGGGTTTTGGGGGGTGAGGAGTCCCCTCCGCCCCCTAAATTGCTGCAGCTTTGTCCCCGCAGGGCGATGTGGGAGATGCCGCCCGGCCAAGGGACGTTCCCAGCGCATCCGGCACTTCTGCCAGAGTGACTTCGGTGAGCGCCGGGGCCAGAGGGGCTCGGGAGGATGTCGGGGGCGGGACAGGGCTCAGGGCAACGCCAGGGGTGGGAAGGGGCTCAGGGTGCCCCCTCCTCACCCCGCAGTGTTCCACGGGCGGATCCTGGCGCAGCGCTTGGTGGGGCGGGAGACGCGCTACGAGGTGGAGGTGAAGGAGCCGTACCGGCAGCGCTCGCCGCTGGTGCCCCGGGAATACCTGTGGGTGCCCAACACCTGCGGGTGCCCCCCGCTGCGGGAGGGCGGCGAGTACGTGCTGATGGCGCGGCGGCACGTGAACCACGAGCACACCCTGAACCGCATCCTGCTGCAGGACGGCGGCTACGCCCGGCCCTGGACGCCCCGCGAGGCCCGGCTGGTGCGGGAGGCGGCGCGGCACTGCCCCCAGCCCCGGCCCCCCTGAGCCCCCCCAGCCCCAGCGCCCCCCCGGGACAGGACCCCGAGGGCGAGCTCGGTGCTCCTGCCGTGCACCAACCCCTCCCCTGGCTGTGGATGGACCCCCAGGGACCCCCTGTCCTGCCCTGGGGGATCTCGCCGTCCTTGGGGGCCCGTGTGGCAGAGGCGTTGGGGTGGGGGTGAAGGAGGGTGGTAATTTATTATTTTTGCAGAAAATAAACCTGTTCATCCCCTCGCTCGCTGCGTGCCCCTTCCTGGCTGGAGCCGGCCCAGGGGGTCTCCTCCGTGTCCCCACGGGCAGGGGGTCCCCAGAGTGTCCCTGTGCCGAGCCCCCAGAGCAGCTCCCGCCCCGCAGCGTGTCCCTGTCCCCGATGGCCCCGTGCCAGGCTCTCCCCGCCGGGGTCGGGGACCTGCTGCTTATCTCCCTTCCGGCGGAGGCGGGCGGGTCCCCCCTCGTGCCAGAGCCCCCTCGCCCGTAACCCAACCCGTGGAATGGGGGGGGCCACCATGGGGCCCACACGGGGATGGGATGTGACAGGGGGCACTGGGGAACCCTGGGGGGCATCGCCTGCTTGGGGCTCCCTTGGGGGTCTTGTTGGGGGGTGGGTTTGGAGCTGGTGCCAGGGAAGAGCTGAGACCTCCCAGCTCGTGTCGCTGGTGGCTGTTCCCAAACTGGGGTGCTTGGGAGGGTATGGGGGTGGGTGCCCTGAGGTGCTCCAAGTGGCAGCTGCCAGGCCAGGAGGGTCCTGGTCACATTGGGGCAGAGACGAGCCCTGGGACCAGCTGGGGCTCAGTACTGGGCTCCTCAGCTGGTCCCAGTAAAGTCTGAGTGATTCCAGGTGCTCCGGGGTGATTAGGGCAGTAAAAAGGTGCCTCCACCCTGTAAGAGTGGCCCCTCTCGTTCCTGCTCTGTCCATTTGGGGCTGCCAGGGTGGGTTTGTCCCTGGGCAGGATGGGTTTTCAGTTCCAGCTGCCCACCGAGGACTAGGCCAGGCCAGGGGAGCAGGATGGGGAAAACCCCTCGGAGAGGCCTTGGGGAAGCTGTGCCCTGGTGCCTCCAGCTCCAACTCGACCTGCTGGGCTGGGCAGTGTCCCCAGGACTGTCCCTTGGTGTGTGCACAGACCCCAGCTCAGCCCGGGGCTCGGGGTCCCCCTGAGGAGAGCCCCTCTGTCTCAGCTGCCTTTGGAGACAAAGCCCCATCCCGGCTCCCTCCTCTCCGAGCTCTGCAAGGTCCAGCCAAGGGTTTTCACGGGTCATTATACGCTTGGAGAAAGGTCTGGCTCTCTCCCTTAATTCCCAAAACTCTTCAGCTGAGCAAACACACTGTGCTCTGGCCAGCACAGCCAGGGAGGGGGGGACACAAACCCCCTCCCCGATGTCCCGGGGCAGTCCAGGGTCCTGGTGTGAGGCCAGTGCCCCCAGGAGGGCCCCAGCTGGCAGCTCTCCCTGTCCATCCCTGCCCAGTGCCACGTGCCGGGGCACAGCTGCCACCCTGCTGCTGCCAGTCCCCGTGGGACAGCAAGGGCTGGGGGTCTTTGCCTCCTCTCACTGCCCTGGGGGGGGGGAACAGGGTGTCTGGGGGTGCAGCCACCCTGGGATCCCTTTTTTGAGGCCTAAAAGTTGCTGGTGAACAGGAATTAGGGCCCGTGGAGTGGATCCGGGTTGTCTTCTGCTGCCTCTGCTCCGTGGTGGGCTCGTGGCTGAGCTCCTGCTGTGGCACCACGCGGGTGCAGCTGCTTGGACACACGTCACATCCCGTCCCTCTGCTCCTGGGAAAGGGCACAGGGCTCCTGGCCCCTCTGGAAATGCCCCTGGGGGTGTGGGGGGGACGAGGTGGGGAGGGGGGGCCACCACCCCTGTCCCCGTGCAGAGCCGGACACGGGGTGGGAGCAGCTGCTGGGAAGGGAAATCACCCTGCACAGAGGGTGGGCCAGGAAGGCAACAACCAGTTTATTTTGGAAGCCGGGCGAGATGCCAGCCGTGTCCCAGGCTGTGTCCCTGCAGCCCAGGCTGGTGTCACTCTGTCCTTCCGGCCTGGGGACAGCAGAAGGCGCCTTTCCCTGCACGAAGGGCCACCCGGCACGTGGGGTAGAGGATGCCCGCCAGGACCAGGCTGCTGCAGGCCAGCACGGTGACAACCAGGAGCTCCCTGCGCAGCCCCCCCGGGCTCAGGGGGCCCTGGGAGGGGGAGCAGGTGTGGGTGAGCTGCTGGAAGGTGCGGGTGGAGGGGCAGGACGTGCAGTTTGTGGCCGAGGTGCCCTGGCAGGTGTAGCAGGAGGGGTGGCAGTGGGCACACACGCGGGCCGTGGCGGTGGCACTGCGGGTCCGGCCGTAGTAGCGCGGGGGGCAGTAGGGCAGGCAGGAGCGCTGGTGGGCGTACAGGGAGCTGCCACACTCTGAGGAGAGAGGGTGGGATGAGCCCCCCGGGGCCCACGGCACTGTCACTGTGGCCCCCCACGAAGCCTCACTCACCCTCACAGGCTCCCTCCTTGTCCCACCGGACACAGCCGTCCGTGGCGGAGGCTGGGGAGCGCCTGGAGCTCATGTCCTCATCCGTGCCATGCAGGTGCAGGATGAAGCTGGTCAGCTGGCCTGGGGACAGGAGGGACAGGGCTCAGGACCTGCCGGGTGATGGATATGGGGCTGGAAGCTTTGGGGCTGTGCCCCCTTCCTGGCCCTGTGCTGGCCAGGGAGGCCCTCGGAGCAAACAAGAGGCCCTGTAGATAAGGAGGGCTCGTGGCTGGGAGGGAGAAGCCAACAAGTTGCTCGTCCAAGGGGGGGAAGGAAGAAGAATGATCAGGCACTGGGTGATCCCAGTAAATGGGTGTCCCCCCCTGGGCACCCACCTGTGTTATGGGCATCACCCTTGTTCTCCAGGTGGAGGGTCCAGGTCCCCTTGGGGTTCTCATCCCAGAAGTGTGTGGACATGAAGGTCCAGTCCTTGTAGCCCTCCTGGCTGGTGTCGTAGGGGCTGGAGGAGGAGAGGAGAGCTGGGAGTGCCAGCTGGGGGGCTGGAGGAGCAGGATGTGGCCAAGGACAGCCTGGAGTCACCCTGTTCTTGCTCTAAGGGGGCACTGCCACGTGGCAGAGGCCCGGAGGAGTTTTGGGCCTGGTGAGTCCCTTGCTGGGGGTCTCCTGGCCCCAGGAGGGCTGTGGAGGGGCCCCCCCAGCCCCTGGTGGGTGCCGGTGCTCCGTGTCCTTACCGCATGGTCACCAGCGTGGACGTGGTGCCCGTGGGGCTGCTCAGGGCCACCACCAGGTCCCCCCTGCGGCTGTAGCTCAGGGACAGCTGGACCTGGACGTGCTCCAGCGAGCGGATGCTCTGGGAGCAGGAGAAGACATCCGTGGAGATGGTGAGCTTGGAGCCGATGTCCCTGTCGAGGACAAGCTGGAGGTGAGGGCACGCCTTCCCCTTCCACGGGCATCCTGCCCTCCTCCACGGCCTCCAGGCACAGCCCTGTGCCTGCAGCAGACACTGTGCAGCACAGGCCGCTTTTTGGGAGGGAATCCCTGTTCCTGGAGCAGGCACAGCAAGTCCCAGTGCGAGGCCAGGCCCAGGGGTGCTGTCCCTTACCTGGGGGCCTGAAGGACCTTGACTGAACACTTCTCCTGAGGCCGAGTCCCCGCCCAGGCCACGGCCTCCTGCACCAGCAGCCCCGCATCCAGCAGCCCGTAGCCGTAGTAGTGGCTCACTGGAAAGCAGGTGCCACCAGGAGAGGACCCATGAGCCCCTCAGTGCTGGGAGAGCACCGGGAGCTGCTGGAAGGTGTCCCAGGGCCGGGTGAGGGGAGCAGGAAGGGCTGAGCCCTGCACTCACCCCTGCGTCCCACCCCGTTCTTGGCCCAGTCCTCGGCCTTCAGGTGAGCGGGTCTGGAGGCCCTGATGATGAGGTGCTGCAGGTCACGCCAGCTCAGGGCTGGGCTGGAAGCAAGGAGGATGTGGGGATAGAGGTGTCTGGGTTGGCTTTTAAGGGTGGGATTCAGCCCTTCTAACTCATGAGGTGGGTAAGTCAGCTGTCCGGGTCCAACCAGGTCCCCCCACAACCTCCTTCAGTGCCCAAGTGGGAGCAAAAAGACCTCCAGAGCAAAGTTCTCCTCCTGTCCCCTGCTCTCCTATGGTTTTGCGAGAAGATGCTGCCCCACCAGAACCCAGGGACACCTCAACTCTGCACTCCCAACCTCTCTGCCAGCAGCCTCCCCCCTTCCTCGGGGCTTCCCCTCTCCCTGGGGGCTGTCCTGCTCTCTCAGTGTCACCTACTTGGCCTCCAGCGCCAGGGCGACCATCCCTGCGGCCAGCGGGGCCGAGGCCGAGGTGCCCGTGTGCTTGTCGGTGCAGCGGTGGTGCAGGTCCGTGGTCACCTGGGGGAGAGGGGGGGGTCTCAGCACCACTGCCAGGGAGGGCTTCCCAGAGCTGGGCACCTCCAGCAAACACTCCTTTTGTGACCCTTTGGCCTTTTGGGGGGGGGGTCCACACAGACTCTTTACTAAAGCCACCCTCGCCCTGCCCGGGTGAGGAGGGCTGGGATGAGCCCGCCCCATGGGATGTGCTGGGATGTGCCATGTGCCCC
>NW_020884962.1:1372254-1398649 GCF_003945725.1 Corapipo altera
CTGCTGGCCCTGCTGCTGTAGGTGGTGGTGAGGATGGCAGCACAGCCCTCGCTGTAGCGGGGCCGCTGCCCGTCGCCCAGGACGCTGCCCACCGACACCGTGTAGATGCTGTTGCCGTACCCGTCACAGTTGCAGTCGTCGTAGTGGATCCCTCCATTGCCCGAGGCCCAGATGAAGATGGAGCCGAGCCCCCCCCGGCCCTGTTGGGGAGGCAGAGGGGGGTGGGCAGGGGGTCCTGGTGCCCCCGAGGCCCCCAAGGCCGGCGCTGGGCTCACCTGGCTGACCCCCCTGTGGAAAGCGGCCGCTGCCAGCTCGCCCGGCCCGTCCACCGTCCTGCCATCGTCCTCGGGGCCCCAGCTGGCACTGTAGATGTGGATGTGCTGCGAGTGCAGACTGAGGGCCTGGGCCTCCACCACGTCGATGATGGGACCGTCCAGCATCCGCACGCCTGAGGGTCAGCACCAGGAGCAGATGTGGTCACCAGGAGCAGATGTGGTCACCAGGAGCGGCCGTGGTCACCAGGAGCAGAGGTTGGCACCGGGAGCGGCCGTGGCCAAGAGGCGGCAGCACCGGGGGAGGCCGGGAGGGCTCCGGGGGGGAAAACGGGAGCCATGCGAGTGCCACGCCAAGGGGAGGGACAAGGGGCACCTCGACAGCCCCCCCTTCGCCCCCCACTGCCTCGAGCACCGGCCACATGACCCTGCCCTAAGCAGATCAGGCTCCTGCGGGGCTGTGCCACCAGCCGGTTCCCAAAGCTCCTTGTTAAGCCTTTTGTAATTAAGCCCGGGGAGTTATCCCGGTTTTTAACCCCCTTTGCCACCCTCACTCCTGCAGGGGCGCCTGAGCCTGCCCAGGGATGGTGCTACCAGGTGTTGGGGTGGGCATTAAACCCCCGGGGAGCTCAGAGACTGATGTGTGGTAACACTGCAGCACCCTCTACCCCCTTGCAAGCCCCCACTGTGGCCCCACCTGGGGTCACGCACCCTCCCAGGGTGCTGGAGCTGCTTTCCAACCTCCATCCCACCGGAGCGGTGTCTCACCTCCAATTTTGGCGTTGTAGGCGACGCCTGCCCCGCAGATCCCGTTGTTGGCCACAGCTGCCACTTCTCCTGCACAGCGTGTCCCGTGCCTGGGGGGGGCAGAGTGAGATGGGTGAGGGGGTCTGGGGCAGCCTCAGCCCCCCGAGGGATGGAGCAGAACCCACCAGTTATTGTCCCCATCACCGTATCTGGGCTGGGGATCGGGGTCGTTGCTGTTGAAGTCGTAACTCGCCTGCGGGTCCTGTTACAGAACGAGGCACCAGCGTGAGCGAAGGGCCCTGGCAGAGCTGTGACAGCCCAACACAGGCACCTGGCACCCAGCCCAGGGCTGGCACCGCCGGGGGCCCTCACTGCCAGCCCGGGGGGACGGGGGGGCCCCTTCGGGCCCAACTGTGCTGGGTCAGTCTGAGCTAAACTGAGTCCAGAGAAGGGAACGGAGCTGGGGAAGGGGCTGGAGCAGCAGGAGCGGCTGAGGGAGCTGGGGGGGCTCAGCCTGGAGAAAAGGAGGCTCAGGGGGGACCTTCTGGCTCTGCAACTCCCTGACAGGTGGGAGGTCGGGGGGTGTTGGGCTCTGCTCCCAGGGAACAAGGGACAGGAGGAGAGGGAACGGCCTCAAGCTGTGCCAGGGGAGGCTCAGGTTGGACACCAGGAGGGATTTCTCCATGGAAAGGGTGGTCAGGCACTGGCAGGGGCTGCCCAGGGAGGTTTGGAGTCCCCACCCCTGGAGGTACCCAACGAAGGACTGGAGGTGGCACTCAGTGCTCTGGGCTTGGGACAAGGTGGGCATCGGGCACAGGGGGGGCTCTGTGATCCTGGAGGTGTTTGCCAACTGCCATGATCCTGTGGAGTGGGGTGAAAGCAGCACAGCTTGGCTGTTCCAGTGACAGAGCCCAGTGTGGGGACTCACCCGAGGGTGACCCTCACAGGAGAGTGGAACTACAACCCACGGGAATCGTGTTGTTGCAAACACCCAGGATTTCTCTCTCCTTCCTTGCTGAGCACATGAGGGTTTACCAGCTTTACTGGCTTTGCAGCTTGCTGTAATTACACCAATTCTGGGGGCTCGACTGTGTGTAC
Organism: Corapipo altera; assembly: GCF_003945725.1. Classification (NCBI taxonomy): domain Eukaryota; kingdom Metazoa; phylum Chordata; class Aves; order Passeriformes; family Pipridae; genus Corapipo; species Corapipo altera. Next base: position 1,374,372 of record NW_020884962.1, read on the forward strand.
AAGTTCTAACGTTTCCTCGACGTGAGAATTCACTGTGGGAGACTCCAAACCTGTGATCTGGCCCTGGACAGGCCAAGTTCCCACCTCACAGTCCCAGGGGTGGGATGAAGGCACTGGCTCCCCCCCTCCCTGGGGACCCCCCACCCTGGAGGAGCCTGTTCCTGCACCCCCTCGTAGTTACATAGTTGGCTGCCAGGTCGGGGTGATCCTTCTCCAGCCCATCATCCAGGATGGTCAGCACGACCCCCCGCCCCGTGTAGCCCCTGCTCCAAGCCGTGAGGATGTTCAGGTCGGGACTGATGTCGTTGTTCTGGAAAACAGATTAAATTTGCTCAGCAGCCTGTGGTGACCTCCAGGGGCTTGTGCTGCCTCGCCACCGCCAGCATTAGCCCTGTTTGTGTGCTGGGGCGGGCAGTGGGAAGGGCATTCTGTGCTCTAGGTGAGGATTAGAAGGGGAAGCAGCACCATCTCACCATGTACCACTGCTTGGGGAACCAGGGGTCCGTGGGCACCACGCTGGCACCTCTCTTTGTGCGCCTCTTCAGCGTCTGCTGCTCAAACCACAGCACCTGAGCAGGGGGCAGCGCTGTGGGTGCCGGGCAGAGCCTGCCCAGGGCCGTGCCCGGGCTCCCCGTGCCCCCCTCCCTACCTCGGGGTCCCTCATCAGCCGCACGTGCCACCCCCAGTGCCTGCTCAGGGCTCTCTGCCGGGTGCCACGGTGTCCCAGGTGGTAGTAGGGCTCTCCCTCCATCACCTGCGGGCACAGGGAGCTGCTGTCAGCGTTTCCAGCCCGGCTGGGGACACCCAAACTGGCTCCACACGGGTGGGGGAGTCAGGAAGGTGAATTTAATGTGAGCTGAGCACGGCAGGACCAGCAGAAAGTGTCACCGGGAGACAGAGCAGGGGTCTGGGGGGAGGGTGTACCCTGGGGGTCCCTTGTTCACCCCCTGCATGCTCAGAGGGGACACTGGGACAGATTCCCAGGCTGCCCCATCCCAGGAAGTGTCCAAGGCCAAGTTGGACGGGGATTGGAGCAACCTGGTCTAGTGGAAGGTGTCCCTGCCCATGGGACGAGCAGAGGGGACAAGTGAAGGGGACAAACAGTAAGGACACAGGGTGGGGATGAGCACGGGCAGTCGGGACAGTGGGACACGGGGTGGGCTGGGCCCGCCGCCCCTGCCCAGGCCGCACCTGGCCCAGGTACAGCAGCCCGTGCCGGCGGGCCAGGGCCTGGGCGTCCTGCGGCCCCGCCGCCACCCGCACGGCCCAGCTGCTCAGGTAGACGCGGGGCTTGGCGGGGGCGGCGGCGGCGGCGGCGACCACCGGCACCGCGAACAGCACCGCGAGCAGCCCCGGGAGCGCCGAGGGCGCCGGGACGGGCCTGGGCCGCGCCGCCATGAGGCCGCGGCGGCCGAGCGCCAGTTGCCATGCCAACGGCGTCGGCCCCGCCCCCGCCCGCCCGGCCTCGTCTCATTGGCCGCTTGGGTCCGTCCCCGCCTTCTCATTGGCCCCGCCCCTCCCCGCCTCCCCGTTGGCCGCGCCCCCCCGGCTGGCCACGCCCCCCCGCGGCCGCACTGCCCGGGGCGCGGGGTCGGTGCGGGGCCGCTCCGGGGCCGCCGCTTCGTCCCCTTCCTCCTCCTCCTCCGCCTCGCCGCCGCCATGGGCTCGGTGCAGCAGCGCCTGCAGCGCTTCCTCGACCGCCCCGGGCCGCTCAGCGACCTGCTGGGCCGGCTGGAAGCCCGTACCGGCGTCCAACGGCTCTACCTGGCCTCAGGTGCGACCGGTACCCCGCCGCCCCCCCGGTTCCCCCGTCCTGCCCCCCCACCCCTCCTCTTTCCTGGGGCACCCTGGCAGCCCCTCACCGTGGCTCTGGGCTCGGCGGGGGCACGGGGAGGGAGGGCAGGGTCCCCCCCCGGTTGAGGGGTGCAGAGCGGGGCCGTGCTGAGAGGGGGCCGGGGGGTCCCGGGGGGTGACACCGCTGTCGCCGCTCCGTCCTCGCCTTCTGCGGACGTGGAATCCCGAAGTCCCGCACCCTGAAACCCGCGGGGTCCGGGTGTCAGAGGCGTCACATGGACCCTCGAGGCCCCCTGGCAGAGGGGGGTCCCCATTCCGGGTGAGCCCCCAAATCCTGGTGGGTCAGCCCAGGCACTGGGGGCGGGAGCTCATCCCTGTGTCCCACCGGGAGTGTGGGGATCCGGCCGTTAACCGGATCCTGTTGCTCATTAATGAGGAACCAGCCAGATTCTCCCCGGGGAGCGTCCCCTGGCACAAAGTGCCCCCTCTGCTCTGACCCTCGGCCCTGTGCCCTGTCTGCCAACGTACAACTGGCCCGTCCACGTGCTCTGAGTTGGGGTTTCATATCAAACCTCCCAGGAGGGACTCGGGGTTTCCCGGTTTCCCATGTCCCTCCTGGTGCTCCCTCTGCCTTTGGCCTCCAGGTGTGATTCCCTGGCCCTTCACCTGCTGCAGGGCTGGTTTTTCTGCTCTGAGGGGGAAAACTGTCCATGAACAGGCACGTGCTGCCAGGAGCAGGTTGTGTTTGGATGCGGTGCCAGTCAGGTGTCTTCCAAGCAAAACAATCCTGGGGATTTGGTCAGGCTCAGATATGAGGGACTTTTGGGGCAGGACAAGAGTGGAAGCACCAAAAAGCGATGGTTCTGTGCTCTGGATCCCTGTCCTGGAAAGGAGAAGCTGCTGCTAAACTAAAAACTTCTGATTTCTCCCTCCTCTGGCTCTGGAGCAATCCCTAATTTGTGTTTGAACCCAGCAAGGTCAGTTCTGCATCTCTGGAGCCTGCAGTGACCCACAGGCTGGGGTTTGGAGCCCATCTCCATGGCCTCTGGGCAGCAGCTTCCCCCTCAGCGAAGCCTTTCCCTTGGTTTTTGCTGTTACATAAATTTCTCTGGGGGTTAAAATCCCGTGAAATCCCTTCTAAGGCTCTTGGGGAATGAAACCCAGCACTGCCTGGACCTGCCTGTTCTCCTTGAAGGGAGGTTTGGGATTGCTCCAAAGCCACGCTGCTCCTGCCCGTCTCCTGGGAAAGACCCGGAGCTGTGGCAGCCCCGGATCGGGGCCAGAGCTGAGCCCAGGAATGCTGCAGTGAGCAGAGCCGGGATAATCCGCCCTCCAAGCCCCAGCAAGGACTTTCCTCTAATTCACCGGCACAGACAGGTTAATTCCCAGCTTTCCTCCTGCTGATGGAGGAGCTTTTTCCAGGGCAGGGGAGAGGCTGCCGGGCTGGGACAAAGTGCCCTTGGCTGCGCTCCGTGTGCCCCTGAGGTTTTCCTGCCCTCCGAGCCCCGTGGTTTCTGCAGCAAGAGCTCCCTGTGCCACCTTCCCCATCCACCAGTCCCACTGATCCGGCCTCCTGCTGGTGTCTTGAGGGCTGTGCAGGCTCCAGGCGACCGAAACCTTGAGCTTCCACTTAATTTACCGCTCTAATTGAACAGCTGGGAAGCGGGGTTGGATTGCTGCTCCCGGGGGAGCCGATCCCTCCTGCGCCGGTGGCTGCTCAGCACGAGGAGGAGCCGCCGGATCCCGGGAGCAAGGCTGGCCCTTGGACAGGCGTTATCGGAATGCCAGGTGGCTCCGGGGGAGCCGACTTTGGACCGTGGGTGTGTGCCGGTGTGTGCCGCTGCCCCCGGTTCTGGCGGTGCCGCGGCCCTGGCCCCGCTCCAGGCTGGTGACGGGGTGAAAGTGCTGACAGCTCTGTGGTAAAGTCCCTTCCAGGGCCAGGGAGGGGACAAACAGTGACAGGAGCAGGTCGTGGGTCACTCGGGGAGGAGCAGACCCTGCCACGTGACTCAGCGCCTCGTCATGCTGGAGTTAATTGGGGGTGGTCGTTACCCCCATCTAGGGGGTCCTGGAATGCGCCTCTTCCCGCCCTGGGATGAGAGTCCTGCTCAGCAGCCTGGGAGGGGTCTCTCCCCGCTGGTGGCGGGTTCGTGACCATCCCCTGTCCCCCGGCAGGTTCCGTGGCCTTCCTGGGGCTGTACCTCATGTTCGGCTACGGCGCCTCATTGCTCTGCAACCTCATCGGCTTCGCCTACCCCGCCTACGTCTCGTGAGTACCTGTCCCACCCCCTGCAGCACCTGGAGAGCGTTCCCTGCCTTTGGCTGAGGGTCTCCCTGCTCAGTGAAGAGGCAATTATGGCTGGGAAGCTCTTGAGGCCTTCCTGGAAAGGCTGGGACCGTGCCAGCTTGGGGCGGGAAGGTTTGCCCCAGGGTTTGGAGGATTTGGGAAGGAGGAGCCCACCCCAGGACTGCAGCAGCCGTGCCCTTCCCCTCTCCTGCCGCAGCATCAAGGCCATCGAGAGCAGCAGCAAGGAGGATGACACCATGTGGCTCACATACTGGGTGGTGTACGGCGTCTTCTGCATCGCCGAGTCCTTCTCCGACCTCTTCCTCTACTGGTTCCCCTTCTACTACGCCGGGAAGGTAACGGCTGTGCCAGGGAGAGGGTCCTCCTGCCCGAGGGCTGAACGTGGAGGGGCTGAGTGTGGTGGGCTCTGCCCCGTGGGGCCATCATGGAGCTGCAATCAGCTCAGATCCTGGCACCTCCAGTGAGCTCCAGCCTCGGAAGCTGCCGCTGGAGCAGGCTGGGGGGGCACTGGAGCAGCTCGGCCCCTGCCCTGCCACCCTCCGGCTGAGCCCCCGTTGTCCCTGCAGTGCCTGTTCCTGGTGTGGTGCATGGCCCCTGTGCCCTGGAACGGCTCACAGGTGCTCTACCACAGCATCATCCGGCCCTGCTTCCTCAAGCACCACGAGACCGTGGACAACGTGATCAGTGACATCAGCACCAAGGCCCTGGACGCGGCTTCCACCGTCACCCGAGAAGGTAACGCGGGTCCCTCCGTCCTGCTCCGTGTCCCGGCCGGGCACTTTTCCCCGAGCGGGGCTGCGTGGGCAGCTCACTGTAACCACCACCAAGGCACTGTTTCTCCATGCCCACGCTCCGTGCTGCCCCAGCGGTGACAGGAGCCCCTGCGGGGTGTCCCCTCTCTAACCTCTGTGTTCTCTTTGCGCCGCACCTCTGGTCCAGTCCTGCAGACTCTGGCGAGCAGCAGAGCCCGGCTGGCGGCCGGGGCGGCCCCGCAGCTCAGCCTGTCCGTATGTAACAGCCATGGCTCCCGCCGCCGCCGTGGGGAGACGGGGCCGGGCTGTACCGGGCGCCCGCCGGGCCCGGGGCCGGGGCTCGTGGCCACCGTGGCAGCGGCCAAACCGCCCTGCCCCTGCAGGCACGGCTCCCGCACAACCGGCCCCTTCTCCCGGGGCGTGGGTAGAGCAGGCGCTTCCTTCCCGCTTCTCCATAGCCAGACCCTTCCATCTGTCCATCCGTGTGTCCGTCCCTGTGTCAGTGTGCTCCTCACAGCGCTGCCAACCTGTGGCTCCCATCCAGAGCCCCCCGGGTGCGGGGAGCAGGACCCCAGTGCCACCCCTGTGCTCGATGGGAGGGGGAGGGAATGGGGTGGTGACCGGGATGGGCTGGGCCAGGGGCACCGGGCACTGCCCCGGGGATGGGCACTAACCCTGTCTGTGTGTCTGCAGGAACCAGAGCATCCCTGAGCCTGGCAGAGGAATTGAACAAAATGAAGTGAGAGGGGCATCAGCACCCCCGGTACCGGCACCGGCATCCCCAGTACCGGCACCACGGCCCCAGTACCATCACCAAGCTCCTGGTACTGGCACCGTCATCCCCTGTACTGGCACCACAGACCCTGGTACCGGTACTGTGGCCCCGGTACCGGCACCAGTGACTCCGGTACCGGCACCCCGGGCCTGGATCGTCCTCAGCCGGGATCCTGGATCTGTCCAAGCCAAGCCTGTCCCGTCCTCCCAATCCCCAATAAACCCTCGGTGCCCTCGAGCCGCCGCTCCCGCGTGTTCTGTGACACCGCGCGGCGCCTTTAAGAGCGGGGGCGGAGCCTGAGAGGGAGGGGCGGGGCTGATTGGATGACGTCATGTGGGCGTGGCGGAAGTGCGGCGGGACGCGGCCGGAACGTGGCGGGGGTCGGTCCGTCGGTCCGCACGCGGTACCGGGGATCTGTCTGTCCGTCCGGGGCGAGATCGGGGGGGGCCCTGTGTGTCCGGGGGGGCGGAGTGTCCTGTCTGTGTGTCCGGGCGTCTGTCTGTCTGTCTGTCTGTACACGAGCAGGGGGCGCAAGGAGGGCTCTGTCAGTGTGTCCGGGAACAGCGTGTGGGGGTCTGTCTGTGTGTCTGTCGGGAATGGGCAGTGAGGGGGTTCTGTTCTGCCTGTGCTGCGGGGGACGGGAGAGGGGGTGTCTGTCGGTCTGGTGGGGAGGGAACTCAGTCTGTTCACGAGGCAGCGAAGGGGTCTGTGTGTCTCCCCGGGGGGGGATTGAGGGGTGTCTGTCTGTCTTGGGGGGGGGGCAGGGAGGAAAGGAGGGATCTGTCTGTCTGTTCCGGGATGGAGAAGGTGGAATGTTCTGTCTGTCCATCCTGGAGGGGCAATGAGGGGGCTCTGCCTGCTGGGCTGAGGGGGACCGGAAGGAAGGTCCGTCTGTCTGTCTGTCCGAAGGGCAGCACGGAGGGTTCTGTCTGTCTTAGGGCGATAGGGAAGAGGAGGGTCAGTCTGTCTGTCTGTCCAGTGAGGGCACCTCAGGCCCCTCACCCAGCTGCCCCCCCCTTCCACAGCCCGCCCTACATGAACCTCGCCCGTGATGAGCTCCAAGGCCAAGCGGGTGCTGCCCACCCGCCCTGAGCCCCCCAGCGTGGAGCAGATCCTGGAGGACGTGCAGGGCACCCACCCGGCCGACCCCGTCTTCGTCCTCCCCGCCGAGCCCCCCCTGGACCACGGCCCCGCTCCAGGTGAGCCCGGGATGGGCAGGGGGGTGTGGAGACCCTCCCCGGTGTCCCACTGACCCCCGCCGTGCCCCGCCAGGCTCCCCCGACCCCGCGGCCGAGGAGCGGGAGCGGCTGTACCGGCAGAGCCGCTCCTACGTGGGGATGAACCAGCGGCTGCAGGAATCCCGGGAGCGGCTGCGGGAGCAGCGCCGGGAGCTGGAGCGGGCGGGAGCGGAGCTGGAGCGTGGGATCGCGGAGATGAGGGAGAAGGCGCTCTGAGGGCCGGGGTCGGAGCCCCGACTCCTCCTGGACTCTGGTGGGGCACCTCGGGACACCCCAGGGTGTGGTTTCGCCTTCCCAAATCGGCGTGGAACCGTCCGCGTTGTGTTTAAGGGATTTTGCCGTGGGACGTCCCCGCCGTGCCAGGGCCTGGCTCTGCCACCCCGGTGACGTTTCCCCAGGGAACCGAGGGATCTGCTGGGAAGGGCTGCCCAGCACGGCCACACAGTCCCAGTGCAGGAACAAAGGCTTGGACCCCACACTTGCTCCCTGCACTGGCTGCCACGTCCCCCGTGGGTGGCACGTCCTCCGTGCCCTCACACCACAACTTCCCCTACGACTTCTCCCTCTGGTACTTCCCGGAGGATGATCCCGTCGCCTCCAGCATCGCCCAGCGCCTCAGGCAGGAGGGTTTCCGGGGCTTCACGGAGCACCAGGACCAAGTGGCCGGGACGTCCGTCATCCTGACGGCCCTGGAGGTCATCGAGGCCAGCCGGGTGGCCATCCTGCTCCTCTCGGCCCGCTCCGTGGGCGACCCGTGGTGCCAGCGCGTGTCCCAGTGGAACCTGCTCCGCGTCATCCACCGCTGCGGGACCAGGTTGGTCCCCGTGTGCGTGGGGGTGACGAGGGCCCAGGTGCCCCCGTTCCTGCAGCACCTCGTCCCGCTGGACTACCAGAGCGAGTTCTTCTTCGAGCGGCTCCTGGCCAGCCTGAGAGCCCACCCGGGCAGAGGGGCCAGGCGGGTCCCACCCAAAGGGACACGCTGAGGGACCACCGGGGGGGTTGGCCGGGGGCCAGCACTGGTGGCCCTGTGGTGATGGTGGCGGGAAAACTGTCCTGGTTTTGCTAATAAAGGTGGTGGGAACGAGCCCTAACCCAGTGCTGCTGATTGTCATAACTCTCCCAAACCTGCTGTTCTGGTAGAGCTGAAGATGCCACTTTCTGTCTGCAAAGCCGAGCACCGAGGGGGCTGTGGGTGTTTCCCACCCCCACAGGTGTCACCCTGTGGGTGCCTCTTCCCCTTCCTGCCCTCTTAGCAGGGTCTGTGTCCTGCTGCCGCCCTGCTCCGCTGTCACACGGGACGTGGGGCTCCTCTGACACCACAGCAGGACACGGAGCAGGCAGGAATGGGGGCGAGGGGCTGCCTGGGGCCACTGCTGCTGCTGCTGCTGCCGCCTCTGCCTTCAGGTGAGCAGCGGGGTGGTGGGTCTGGGGTGGGTTCAGGGTGGGTCTGGGGTGGGTCTGGGGGGCCCAGCAGGGTCTCAGCGTCGCTGGCCGGGGTGGTGGCAGGTGCTGGTTGGGGGCCAGGACAGGATCTCCTCTCCCCACAGCGTGGGCCTGGCTCCAGCCATCGATCATTGGGGGACACGAGGCCAAACCCCACTCCCGGCCCTACATGGCGTCCCTGCAGTTTGGGGGGGTCCACGCCTGCGGGGCAGCACTGCTGCACCAGCACTGGGTCCTGACGGCCGCCCACTGCCTGGCCCGGGGGTGAGTCCGGGGCCACGGGGGGCTCGGGGGGCTCCCAGTGACCACACCGGGCTGACACCGGGTCCTGGTGTGGGGCAGGACACTGACCAACGGGAGAGTGGTGGTGGGGCTGCACAGCCTGCGGGACCGCGGGGCGGCCACACAGACCTTCCCCATCCGGGCAGCCTGTCCCCACCCCGGCTACGACCGAGGGACGATGGAAAACGACCTGCTCCTGCTGCAGGTGGGGCTCGGGAGGGGTCTGCCGGGGGGCGGGAGGAGCGGGAGCGTCGGCGGTGCCGGGAAACGCTGCCGGGGGGGTTCACACGTGTCGGTGCAGCTGCACTCGCAGCTGGGGCGAGAGGCTCGGTGACATTTCCTCTTCTCACCTCCGGAGGTTTCACACCTCCCAAAAACGTCTTCCAGCTCCCGTGTGCACTGCATCGGCTCGGTGCTGCCCCTCAAGCACCCACCTGTGCTGTTGGGGTGCTCTTCCTCAGCCCCCCCGCACCCCTGCAGCACTGGGGCACCCCCCTTGGCCCCTCACCTGCAGCACTGGGGTGCTCTCCCTCAGCCATCCACCCGCGGCATTGGGGTGCTCCCTCTGGAGCGCCCACCCAGGCGTTGGGGTGCTCCCCCCGCACCCCCACCCGCAGTGTTGGGGTGCTCCCTGCGCTCCCCCGGGCCGTGGGGGGGTTCTGACGCTGCCCGTGCCCGCAGCTGGAGGGGACGGTGACGCTGGGCCGGACGCGGCGGCTCATCGGGCTGTCGGGGCGGGGGCCGGCGGCGGGGACCACGTGCAGCCTGGCGGGCTGGGGGCTCCGCGGGCGCGGGGGGCTCTCGCCCACCCTGCAGGAGCTGGAGGTGAAGGTGATGGACCCGCGGATGTGCAACAACAGCCGCTTCTGGGACGGCGGCATCGCCCCCACCATGATCTGCTTCCAGGGGCAGCCCCGGGGCTCGGCCCCCGCCAAGGTGAGCGTTTGGGGGTCCGAGGGTTCCAAAGCTCTGCCCACCCCCAGCCACCGCTCCCGGGTGGGGGGGGCTCTGGGGGGGAAGCTCACCCCGAGCACAGAGGCGAGATGTCCCCCCAGGTGTGGTGGGGGTCCCCGCCCCTGGTCGGGGTGCGCTCTCTGGTGTCACCCCCGTCCCCCAGGGGGACTCGGGGGGCCCGTTGGTGTGCGGGGAGCGGGCGGCGGTGGCCGGGGTGATGTCCTTCAGCGGCCCAGATGTCACCGACCCGTTCAAGCCACCGGTCGCCACCTCGACCGTCAAGTACAAGAAATGGATCCAGAAAACCCTGCGGAGGGGCTGCAAGTCCCCCCAGACCCCAGGAGACTGAGCACCCCTTCCTATTTACACAGGTTGGCTTTTAATGGGAATACTGTCCAGAGTCTGGTAAAATAACATCCTTAGTACATAGATACAGTGCTGGGGGAGCAGGGCACGGCACAGCCCGGCGGGATTGTCCATGGAGGGGGGGGGACAGCGGGGCTGGGGGTGGGCCCAAGGGGCGATGCTGGCCTTCCTGCCACCCTGTGCTCCGTTACAGCACTCAGGAGCTGGGACACGTGCTGCCCCTGGGACTTTCCCCCTTTTCTCAGCCCCAGCTCCAGGCCTCCTGCACTGGTCCCATGACAGAGCAGGGGTCTCCAAAATGTGCCTGTCCCCACGACCCTGGTGCACTGTCCCTGCAGCCCCTGTGGCACTGGTATGGGGGGACATATGGGGGGACACATAGGTCACCCCATCAAAAGCAGGTGGTGATGATGGGACGACTGGGAGATGCCCAAGGGATCAGGGAGCACCTGGATTAGGGAGTCCCTTTGCAGCCCATCCCACTCCCAGGGGCCAAGGCACTTCCATCACACCCCAGTCTTGGCACCTGGGGCCAGTTGGCAGCAGGATTGGGGTGTCCCCGGGGTTTTGAGGCTGGGAGCCCCCCGTGGGCGTAATCCAGTCCTGGATGGATTCGTGTCCACATCCACAAGGACACACTGGGATCCTGGCTGCAAGCTGGGACAGGGATCTTCTGCCCTGGGGATGGGAAGCTGGGGAGCTGCAGATGGAGGGGAGGGACCCCAGACCCTTCCCTGGGAGTTGGTCACCCTGGTGCCAGCTCAGCACCCTGTCCCCTCCTAGGGCAGCTCCTCAGCCTGGTGACATGACCCTGTGAAAAACCCCTCAGGATGAGCCCATCAGGACCCCAGACACCCCAGTGAGCCCCTGCCTGGCTCCCCCTGCACCATTTCCACCCTCCACCACCTCAGACCAGCGCAGGGACCTCGGCTGCTGGTCCCTCCAGCAGCACAAATGGGGGTCCTGGCCCCCGTCACCCCCACAAAGCCTCTCCCCTGCATCCCCTTCCCCCATTAATAAATGAGCTGTGACTGCTGGCAGAGCCAGTGTTGGTACCAGAGGAGCTGGAGCACCCAGGGGTGTCCCTGTACCGGGCTGTGCCGTGCCGGCTTCCCGGCATGTGGGATCGGACCCTGGTTCAGACCCCTGCCCATGGTGGGTGAGGGAGATGGGGGGATGTGGGGACACCATCCCCCCTCATCTTGTCCCGGGTTGTCCATCAGCAGGAGGAGATGGTCCATGAGACTCACCCCAGGTTGGGGTGTCAGCCCCAAGTGTGTCCCCAGCCAAGTCCAGTCCTTGGCACTGGGAACTGTGATGCTCCAGCACAGCAAGACCCCAGCGGGGCCGGCAGCGGGTGGGGGTGACTCACTGGTCCCCAGCTGTCCCACATCAGTGTGTGTGTGTCCCCAGCACAGTCCCGCTCAGCTCCTGTGGGCTGGGGGGGTCACAGGACCCTCACTGGGGCCTCATCCGTGGCAGCTGCTCAAGCTTGGATTTTCTCCACCGCCTTGTCGGCCACGGCCGTCACCGCCATGGGGCTGGGGACGTAGTTGAAGGGGGTGACACGGGCGGCCTTGCTGGGGGAGCCGTGTCGGCTGGCGGGGAAGGTCCCGGCGGGCGCCTCGTGGCCGAAGGAGATGGGCAGGGCAGCCTTGGCGGGCGCGGGGGCTTCGCCGTCGCCGGTGACACGGGGGTGAGGGGGTCCCTCGCGGGTCTCCAGCGTGGGAGAGGTGCTGGAGTTGGTCTTGGAGGCGGCGAAGTCCTCGGTCTGCACCACGGCGTCGCTGGTCTTCCTGGGGCCGGGGGCGCTGGGGGGCTCGTCCTCGCCGGAGCCCGCCAGCGGCAGGGCGGAGGAGGGCAGCGTGCTCTTGAGGATGTGGGGGATGTCTTCGTCCCGAATCCTCCGCCACGTGCCCTTCATCACCACCACCGGCGGCTTCCCCGGCTGCCCCTCGGGAGCCACCTCGGGCTGCCGGCGCCGCGCCGGCGCCTCGGAGCGCACGGAGGAGGAGGAGGACGGGCTGCCCGCCCGCCGCGCCACGCTGATGTTGGGCGAGGACGAGTATCGCTTGAAGGGCTCGGCCGTGGGGGTGCTGGTCTTCACCGGCAGCCGGGACGGGCTCTCGGAGCTGGTCCTGCGCGGCGGCTTCGCCCCGGCGCTGGTTTTGGCGCCAGGTTGGGCTCTGGGGGCGAGGGGCCGCGGGCCAGAGGATGCTGGCTTGGCCGCCTTGAGCTCGTCGCAGCGGGAGGAGCAGAGGAACACGGCCGGGAGGGCGGCACGGCTGCGCTGAGGGGACCCCCGGCGGGGCAGCGAGGCCGCGGGGGCCGGCGGGGCCAGCTCGGCGCGGTGCCGCAGCAGCAGGCTGGAGGACTCCTTGATGAAGGTGAGCTGGCGCAGGAAGCCGGAGCGGTCCGAGTCGCTGCCGCTGGAGCGGGCGGATGACATCCGCACCAGGTTGAGGCGGCTGCCCCCCTGCCCCCCGGCCCGAGCCTTGGAGCCGTCCACCTGCTCCTCCAGCACCGGCATGGCCCCCCGGCCCGGCAGCACCTTCCTGCTGGGCTTCTGCATGAAGGGGATGCGCACGGGAGACTTCTGCGTCTTGGACTGCTTGGGGGCCGGGGATTTGGGGGCCGGGGCCTTGACCGGGGGTCCTGGTGGGGAGGACGAGCCCCCTGCCTTGCCCGCGGCTGGGGTGCCTGGCTTGGTGAGCTGGGAGGGTGATGGCAGCTTCTTGGGGCCGTGCTGGGAGGGCGTGGAGGTGCGGGAGGAGCCTGAGGAAGGGGGGCCCTTCCCCATGCGGGCGGGCGGTGTCGTGCTCCTCTTGGGCAGCGCCAGGTCCCCGGTTTCGGGGCCCTTGCCCAGCCGGTGCAGGCTCCGCGAGCGCTGCTGGCTCAGGGAGAGGTTCTTGGCTGGCGGTGCCTCGGGCTTGGCCACCGGGGTCTTCTTCGGGGTGGCCCGTGGGCTGGGGGCGTCCTTGGCCAGGCTGGGCATGTAGATGACGGTCCTGCCACGGAAGACCACGGGCAGGTTGGGCACCGGTTTGGTGGGTGCCGGGCTCCGCTCCGCCCTGGCACTGGCACGGCCGGCAGGACGGGCACCCGCCGTGTCCTTCCGCTCTGGGCGGCCCTTGCTGTGCTCCCTCCTCGCCGTGTCCCGGCCGGATGCACTGCCGGGCCGCTGCTTCTCCTGCCTGCCCAGGGAGAGCTGCAGCGTGGAGCCCACCGAGAGCCCCGACATGAAGGAGAGGATGGAGTCGGACTCGGAGGAAGGCTCCCGTGAGAGGGAGGCAGCAGCCTGGTGCAGCCAGGTGACGATGGAGTTGGCTCCCTCCTGGATGGCCTGCCACTCCACGCTGTCCAGGTCGGAGCCTCGGTCGGAGCCGGCGTCCTCATTGGGGTGATGCCTGACCTCGGCTTTCCGCTCCCTCCCGCCGGTGCCCGGCGGCTTCTGCTTGCGCTCCAGCCCCCTGCGGCGAACTGCGGGCCGCCGGCGCTTGGGCATGGCCGAGCCGATGCACTTCTGCAGCAGGTCATCCTCCGAGTTGAGGCTGGGGGAGCTGGGGGAGCCCCCCTGCTCCTGCCCCACCGCGGCCGACCGCGGCCACATGGCTTTGCCGCAGGGCTGGCCCCTCTCCTCACCATCCGAGAGGTTGGCGTCGCTCAGGGAGCTCATGGAGGAGCTGAGGGAGTAACAGGGCGGCGTCTCGTCGGCGATGAGGTTGTTCTGTGGTTTTGCCTTTGCCGGACGGGGACCGGGCTCAGGGTCCCTGCGGGGGATGGAGCCACCCGAGCGCTCCCTCCGGGGTGCCCGGCCGGGCTGGGCTCTGCTGCCGGAGCCCTCCCTGCCCGCCTCGGGCAGCTCGTCCAGCTCCGGATCGTAGAAGCAGTAGACGGCTTCCTCCGTCGGCGTGGTGTGGCACAGCGACTGGAAGATCACCCCATCCTCCTGAGGGTCATCCTTCCTCCCGGGGGCACTGCTGGCCCTGCCCACCCCCAACTCCAGGCTGGCTGAGCTCTTTGGGGGAATCTGGCCCCTCTTCCCCTCCCCGCCCTGGCCACGGCCTGGCCCCGCTTTGCCCTTGCTGGCAGAGCCGATCCTGGCGGGCGCCGAGCTGCCGGAGGCGGCTCTCCTGGCCGGGATGGTGCCGCCCTCGCGGCGCCCCTCGGGCAGGGGGTGCTCGGCCTCCTCGCCCGCCGGGTAGCGCAGGGTCTCGTCGCTCAGCGAGGCGGCGCTGGAGAAGTTGACGGGGGTCCCGTCGGCCGAGTCGGTGAAGGAGTCGTCGTCCTTGAAGAGGTCGCGGGCGGTGGCTCGCAGGTGCCTGGGGACGCCGGGGTGCGCGTGGGCCGGCACCAGCATGTAAACGGGGACGTGCATGGGCTTCTTGGTCTGGGGGTGCAGGACCTGGCCGGACAGCAGCGAGGTCTTGACCTTGCGGAAGCGGGAGGGCATGGCGGAGCTGATGCACTCCTTCAGGATCTCGATGTCGTCGTCGTCGGGGGGCTCGGGGCGGTCGGCCCGGCGCCGGCCCTCCAGGTACCGCTCCTCCCGCCGCTCCTCCCGCTTCTCGTGAGCCGCGAAGTTTAGGCTGTTCTTCTCCGGGAAGGTGGGAATCAGCTTGAGCTCCACGTCCTTCTGGACGTAGTGCTCGTGGAGGGGCAGGGCGCTCAGGCTGGAGGCACACGAGAAGTTCTCGTTGGGTTTCTCCACCGTGAAGTAGACCATGGAGTCCAGGTCCTGGGGCAGCTGGAAGCGTTCCTTGAAGTCTGTGATCTCCATGAACTTCTTGACGTTGTTCTCCCACTGGATGTTGAACTGGCTGGTCTCTTTCTCGGGCTGGCAGCCCAGCTCAAAGAGGGGGGTCTTGCTGCGGCTGGGGGGCATGGTCTGCCCGGGGCTGTCGGGGAGCTCGCTGGGGCTGATGGTGCCGCTGATCATCTCGCTGCATGGGTCACTCTGGATGGAGCTGGCGATGGAGGGGCTCTCGAAGCTGCCCAGGGAGCTGACGGAGCTGCAGCGGCTCATCACCAGAGGAGTCTCCTGGATGTAGTTCTCCGAGGAGCTCGAGGGTGTCAGGTCATCCTGGCGTGAGGGTGATGCTTCCCGCAGGAAAACCTTGTCCCGCTTTGGGAAGGGAATGGTGATGGGCTGGGAAATCCCCACCGGTGTGGTGGGACCCGGATCCGCTGCCTTCTCCTTCTCCTGCCTCCCTGCCTCCCCTTCTGCATCCCCTTCCTCCATCTCCAGGATCTCCAGGGAGGAGTCACTGTCCAGGTCGTTCTCGCTGTGGCTCTGCCCATCCAGCACATTGTCTGCTGAGGAGAGGGAGGAGAGGGAGCTACAGCGGGAGAAGCAGATTGGGGTGTCCTCCACCGAGTACTTCTGCACCGACTCCTGCTCTGCCGCGGCCGGCAGCTGTGCCGGCAGCTTCTCCGGGATCTTGCTCAGGGTCTCGGCCGTCTGCAGCAGCGCCGGGGGGAGCCAGGCTTGCTTCCTGCCCAGCAGGGAGGGCTGGTGGCCGGTGGCCGCGCCGCTCTTGGCCAGGCTCTCGAGCAGGGGCACGTGCTGGTAGGACGGGGAGAGCTTGATGGTGTGGACGTGGGGGTCGGGGGGCTGTTTGCCGCCCACCTCCTTCTTCCACTCCATCTCCTTCTCCGGTGCCTTGGGGCTGGGGAAAGTCACCGTCTTCTTGGCCCGTTCGGGTGGGTCTCGCTGCTCCGGCTTGTCCGGCTCGGCCGGGTCCCGCGCGGGGGGCTCGGCCCGCTCTGGTTTGCCACCCAGGATGCTCTTGAGGTCGAGCCGGCTCGGCCTCTTCTGGTAGCGCTGCAGCTCGTCACGATAGTCGAGGAAGGCGGCCCTGGGGCAGGGCTTCATGTGCTCCTTGGTGCAGTAGCCGTCGCTGGTGCTGCCGCTGTTGAGGCTGTCGGTGGACAGGCTGGTGTAGGCCGTCTTCAGCCGCAGCAGGGTGTGCGCCCGGCTCAGGCTCTCCCGCTTGGCAAAGCCGCCGGCATCCGAGAGCCGGCACGGCGAGCACGACTGGGCCCGCGCCTCGTGCCCCTCCTCGGGGCCGTACTGCCAGTCCAGGCAGTGGTCCTCGGAGCTGAGGCTGAAGCTGTCGTCCGAGGAGTTGTGCATGGTGGAGATGTCCTCCACCAGCTTGTCGATCTTGGCCACCGTGCTGGAGATCTTGTTGGCCAACTTCTCGGCGGCCAGCGAGACGTCATCCTCTGGCAGCGGCAGCTTCTTGGGCTCTGCCGGCTTCCCGCTGCCGTCCTTCTCCGGCTCCGGGCATCGCCGCTGTGCCAGCGCCCGCGGCAGCGCCTGGCCCTGCAGGAAGGAGGAGTTGAGGAACATGGAGAGCACGGAGGCGCTGGCCGTCTCCACGCCGGTGGACACGTTGGGCACCTCGTCATCGTCGAAGCAGCCGGAGTCGGAGGCGTAGTCCTTCACCAGGCTCTCCATGTGCCGCAGCGGCTTCTTCGCGCTCTGGCTCTTCAGGCTCTGTTTCTCCATGGTGTCGAAGGTCTCAGCCAGGTGCTTGGCGTCCAGTTCGGCCTCCAGCGCCTTCTGCTTGCGCATGTAGAGCGAGGGCATGCAGGACCCCGGGGACACCACGGCCGCGTCCTTGTACTTGGGGGGCCGGTTGGTGAGGAGGTTGCGCAGCGCGGCCGCGCTGCCCATGGCGATCATCTTGTGCTTGGAGTGGATGAGGTTGCGGAGCATGCTGACCGCCCCCAGGTCCCACAGCAGCTCCTGGTCGCGGGGGCTGCGGGCAGACAGGTTCCAGAGGGTCCCGCAGGCGTTGCTGACGATGGTCAGGCTGTGCGAGCGCAGGTGCTGTAGCAGTGTCTGCAGGCAGTTGTGGTCCCGGAGCACCTGCCTGTGGGACAGAGGGGACCCCCGGCCATCAGGGGGGTCCTCGACCCTCTGCCTGCAGCCATTCCTGGGGTTCAAGGTGCCCCCACCCCTGCCTAGCCGTGACATTCCCCCAGTGCTGCCCCTGGGGTCTGCAGTGCCCCCCACCCCCGTGGCACTCCGTGGATTCCCCCAACACCATCCCCGGGGTCTGCAGTGCCCGGGGTCCCTCACCCCCTTCCGTGGTGCATCCCCACCTGTAATCCTCCCGCGTGGCGACGAGGCTGGAGACGTTCCTGAGGATGCCACCGCCACTCTCGATGATGGCCAGGGAGTTGCTCTGGCACTTGTAGGTGAGGGTGCTCACCAGGAAGCCCAGGGCCCCCTCCACGGCGCAGATGGCCGCCTTGTTCTCTGTGCTGTGCGCCGACAGGTTCCACAGCGCGCTCAGGACGCTCTTCAGGGTGGATTCCTGTCCCGGGGGGGGTCACACACCCCTGTCAGCCCCTGTCCAGGTGCTCCACGCCCCCTCCCACCCGCCCTGGCACTCACCTTGCCGGTGTGCAGGGCACACCGTGTCAGCCCCGTGACACTGCCCACCTCCCGCAGCACCTTCTTGCTGTTGATGTCAGCGCGCCAGGAGAGGTTCCTCAGGATGCTGGAGACCACCTGTGGGGGCAGAGCGGGGTGAGTGGGCATTGGGACTGTTCCCCTGCCCGTCCCCTCTCCAGGGAGCCCCTCGCACAGCCAGACCCACCTGGTGCAGCTCCTCGCTGTCGGAGCCCAGCTGAGCCACGATGGCCTCCATGCAGCCCCGGCGGGAGCACAGCGTCGCCTGGGAGGAGGAGGAGGGTGGTGAGGGTGACCCTGTGACCCCCTGACCCCACTAAACACCCCCCCCCAAAGTGCTGCCCCCCACCTTGTTGACCACGTCGCCGAAGGTGAGGTTGGTGAGGGCCATGCCCGCGTAGCGCCGCAGCGCCAGGTTCAGGGGGTCGTTCGTCATCTTGTGCATCTCGTAGTCCACCTGCAGCAGTTCAGCCACCGCCTGCAGCCCGCCTGTGGGATGGGAGGAGGGTGATTTCGGGTTCCTGATCCCTCCCAGCACCCCTGCCCGGCGCTGTGACACCGAGGAGGGGGTGGGCAGGGCTGGCTGTGGTGCCCTCCCCACGCTCACCCAGCTCGTTCATGGCCCGCCTGTACTCCTCATCGAAGGAGAGCTTCATGATGGCACAGGTGGCCTGGCAGATCTGGGGCTCGATGGGCACGGGCACTGTGGGGGCAACGGAGGTCAGTCCTGAGGGTTGGCACCGACGATCCCCCCCCTCACCCACAGCCTCCGCCAGCCCCACCAGGCACCCCCTGCTCCCCCCGTACCCGCACCCTCGGGGCCCCGTCCCCCGTCCCGGTTCTGCATCTGCAGCCAGTCCCAGCAGGTCTCCGAGTAGGAGCGGATCTGCTCCAGCACGTGCAGCACCCGCATCTCCTTCTTGGCCTGGCCCTCGTCGGGCTGGGAGAAGACGATGTTGTGCAGGGCGGCGTTGGCCCTCATCCGCGCGTCCTTGGCGCCCGTGGGGCTCTCGGGGGGCCCCGGCTCCCCGTCCGAGTCGTGCAGGATCTGGATGAGCAGGGGCAGGCAGCCCGACTTGCGCATGGCCAGGCAGCTCTCCTGGGAGCTGGACATGGCCAGCAGCGTGCGGGACATGTCCTCCTTGTCCCGCGTGGCCAGCATGGACAGCAGCCAGAAGACAACCTCCACCTGCAGGAGCAGGACACGGGGTTACACTGAGCCCCCCCTGGCTCAGTCCCCCCCCGCCCGGGCCCTGCGGGGCTGCCCCTCACCTTGCTGTTGCCCCCCTCCTCGGGGTGGGTCGGGGGGTCCAGGCTGCCGTCCCCCTCCATGCCGGGCACCTTCCCGCAGAGCTGCGGGGGAGGGAGCGGTTGGGGGGGGTGTTCGTGCTGCCCTCACCCCCCCGCCCCCATCCCCTCCCCACTTTTCCACCACCCACTGGTGCCATTAAACCCGGCAGCGATTCCCAGCCGCTGCTTCCGTCAGTGCCGGGGTGTATTTTAAGCTAAAATGAGGGATGATGGGGATGGGGGGGCTGCTACAGCCACAGGCTCGGGAAAGGGGAGTGTGGGAGAGTGAGCAGGGAGGGGGCCAGGGCTGAGCCCACGGAGCTGATGGATTGGAGTGGCAATGGGGGGGCCGTGAGGATGTGGGGGTGTCTGGGAGTGATGGAGGGACTGGGGGTGATGGAGGGGCCACGGGTGTTGCCACAGGGGGCTGTGGGTGACAGTGGGGCTGTGGTGATGGAAGCCCATGAAGATGATGATGATGATGATGATGATGATGATGATGACGACCATGGTGGGGCCATGGCAATGGGAACCCACGATGATGAGGATGGTGGTGGGTGACGGTGGGGCCATGGTGATGGCAGCCATGACGATATGGATGATCATGGTGATGAGGATGATGAGGAGGAGGATGAGGAGGATGATGATGAGGGTGATGATGAGGAGGGGGATGGCAGGCTGCCCGCCCTGGCGCCTCGGTTGGAGGCAGATGCCGTGGGAGCCCCCGCGCCGCCCGCCCGCCGCGCACCATGGCCTACTTCTGGTCTCCATGGCAACTGCCCATTTCACGGTGCCCGAGCCACACAAAGCCCTGGCTGTGCCGACGGGGACAGAGCGGGGACAACGGCGGGGGGGCTGTGCTGGCCCCCTCCTCCACCCTGCCCGGCTCCATCGCCCACAGGGACCAGGGACACCCCGGTGCCACCCCCTGTACCTGCGGCTCCGGCTGCTGCGCCTTGTCCTGCGCCTCCATCAGCTCCTTGTCGATCTGCTCCAGCCGGGATGCCCGGATCTGGGGGTGCATGAGCAGATCAGAGAGGGTTGGAACCCCCCTGGGACCCCAAAAGCCAGGCAGGAGGGGTGTGAGGGTGCAAGGAACTGGGTGTGAGGGTGCAAGGAGCTGGTTTAGGGTTCCCAGAGCTGGGTGTGAGGGTGCCCAGAGCTGGGTGTGAGGGTTCCCAGGGTTGAGCCCATCAGGGCTGTGGGAGCCTCCAGGGGCAGAACAGGGCACGTGGGGGGGTGAAGGACCCGACCTGTGCCCTCTGCACCATCTCATCAGCCGTCCCAAAGCGCTCCTCCATCAGCGAGCGGATGTGCTGCGCCTCGAACTGCAGCTGCTGCCGGATCAGGTCCATCTGCATGGAGAACTGGGGGGTATGGGGGGTGGCATGAGGGGGGCAGGGTCCTGGCCGTGCCCCAGGGCTGAGGGGGGGGCTGGGGGTGGTCCCCACTCACCGTCTCCACGTGGGGCAGCTCGTCCAGGCGCGTGGCCAGGCTCTGCAGCTGCGCATAGTACCAGACCTTCTCCTTCTCCTCCTTCTCGATCTCCCCCAGCAGGAAGCACCTGGGGAGGGGGGACCCCGTCAGCGCAGCCCCCGGCACCCCCAGCCCCCTGCACCCCCCAGGCCATCACCTCTCCCGGTCCAGCTCCTCCAGCATCCTCAGGGTGGCCCTGCCCAGGTCCGTGGGGCCGTCCCGGTGGGATGTGGGGGCCGGGGGACTCTCCTCGGGGCCGCGCCCGGAGCTCGTCACCTCTGGGGCGAACTTGAGGTTGTAGAGGCTGGTGATGTCCATCTGCAGGGCTGGGCACGGGGACAGCTGGGTCAGGGTGGGCTTGGCGGGGACCCCCCTCCCCACCCTGCCCGGGCACCCACCTTTGAGCTGGTCCAGCACCTCCGTTTGCCCCGAGGACACCATGACTCGGGCCTCCTGCTCCAGCTTGCCCTGGAGATGCTTCAAGACCTCCTAAAACAGGGATGGAGCTGTTGAGGAGGTGGGGGGGACATGGAGGGAAAGCCCTCCCTGCAGCCCCAACCTGGGGTCCGCACCCCCCCGCTGGGGCCGTGCCCACCTTCATGTCCGAGGTCTCATTCTCCAGCTTGGAGAGGTGGTTGGAGTTGTCCTCCAGCTCCCGCCGGAGGTGACTGTTCTCCTTCTTCAGCGCCTCCACCTGCCGCACCAGCTGGTCGTACGAGGCGATGGAGCCGGACATCTTCACCCCCTCCAGCGCCTGCGGGGGGGTGTGGGGGTGGGCAATGTGCTGAGGGGCTCCCCCAGCACCCTCACAGCCCCCCCAGCACCCCCCATCCGCCTGGGACCACAGCACAGCACGGGGGACCCCACCACCCACAACCCCCTCCCCCAGTGCCGGGGAGAGCTGGTGACCCCCCAAAGCCTCCCAGAGGGTCGTCCCCGGCACGGGGTGGGGGTCCAGCCCCATCCCCCCCAGCCCCCGCCAGCCCCCGCCTGGTCCCCACCCTCGGCAGAGCTCAGCTCTCCGCTCCCTTTGTCTCGCTTTTGTCTTCCCCCGCTCCCGACCTTCTCCCGCTCCGCTCCCTCCCGCACCGGGGGCAGCCCCGGCCCCCCCGCGGCCCCCCCGTCCTGGTCAGCTTCCCCCCCAGGCACCCCCGGCCCCTCTGTGCCCCCCCAGCCCTCCCCAGCCCCCCAAACCTCCTCTTGCCGCAGCGCCCACGGACCCCCCTCGCACCTGCCGGGGAGGGACACGGCAGGGGATGGGGGGGACAGGGATGGGGACCCCTCGTCACCCCCACCGGGTCGGGCTGGCCGTGGTTCGTCAGCACCACGTGTGTGCAGGGGGAGTTTCGACGGGGGGAGTGCAGCTGGGGGTCCCCTTGTCCCCACTGCACCCCCTGCTCCCCTCTCCCCACCCTGCTCCTGCAGCGGGGTGAGGGACAGCAGCGATCGCCCCCCCCCGGCACTGCCACCCCCAAATCTACCCCACGGTGACCCCTCTGCCTCCACGAGCCCTTTCTGGGGGTCCCAGCACGCCCCTCACCAGCACAGAGGCCCCACCAGGCAGGGCTGGGACCCAACACCCTCCCAAGGCCCCATCGATGTCCTTCCCACCCCACACCAGGGGGGGACCCCATCCTGCCCTGGGGGTCCTGCTGTGGGGTCTCTTGTCCCCCCCACTCCCACCACCCGGCTCTGCCAAGGGAGACAAAGACCCCCCCAGTGCCAATCCCCACCCCCAGCTGCTGAAAATACCCCCCGGGAGATGAAATAACCCCGGGGGGGGGGGGAGCTGGGGTGGGAGCAGAGAAAGGGTCGGGGCTGGGATGAGGGATAAGGGATCGGGAATCCAGGATGGACGATGAGGGAGGACACAGGGTGAGGGCTGAGGGGTGTGGAATGCGGGATGGAGGATGAGGGATGGATCCAGGGTATGGAAAATGGGATGTAGGATGCAGGGTGAGGGATGCAGGGTGCGGCGTCAGGGATGTGGGATGGGGGATGTGGGATATGGAATGCAGGGTGACGGCTGCAGGAGAGGGGACGTGGGATACTGGGTGCGGGATAATGGATGGGGGATGCGGGATACGGGATGCGGGACGAGCACGGCCTCCCGTTGCTGCGGTGACGGCGATGGGGGCACAGGCGGTTCCCGGCTTTTCCCGAGCAGCCAGACACGGAGGGGGGGTGGGGGTTCAGCCCTGGCGGGGGGATGGGAACCGGGGGCTTCCTCTCCTCCAGGGGAATCAAGTCAGGGCTGGGATATTCGGGGGTTGATGGTGAGGGGAGATCTGAGCTCTGACCCCCCCCGGTCCCCGGCAGGGCAGTGGCCGCAGCGGCGCCGGGATCCGCAGCCTGCGGGGAGGGGCTGCGGCCGCACCTTCATCCGCCGAGCTCGAGACACGACGGGAAAGGGGAGCCAGGACTGCGGGAAAGGGGGGCAGGGCTGTGGGATGGGGAGGGGGGCAAGGCTGTGGGAAAGGGGGCTCGACTGCGGGAAAGGGGGGGCCGGGACTGTGGGATGGGGGAAGCCAGGGGTGCAGGGGTGCTCCATCACCACGATGGTCACTGTCCCACAGGACATGGTGTCCCACCACGGTGGGATCCCAGGCAGGGCCATGAGCTGCCCTGGGCACAACCCTGGGGGGCCACGATAGCTCGTGGTCCTGGGCACCCAGCTCCTCCAACCCCCAGGGCTGCCCCTCTCTGCTCAGGGAACCCCGGGACTGGCTCAGGACACAGGCAGGGACTGGATTCATCCAGCAAGTTCCTGGCAGGGCAGACGCTGCAGCAGATGAAGCAGCATCTGCACTGCCCACCACACCCCACGGCCCTCTGCGCTGCCCACGGTGCCCACTGCCCACCCCACCGTCCTCTGTGCTGCCCATCACCCACCTCACTGCTGCCCACCCCCCATCACCCACTGCCCTCTGTGCCGCCCATCCCTGCACCGTCCTGCCCACGGTGCCCATGGCTCTGCCCCCCACACGGGGCCACCTTGGCCAGGGCAGGGCTGGGGGGGGCCCACAACTGGCCCCCCAAGCTCCCCGCACCCCTCAGCTCGGCAGCAGCAGCTCTGGGGACAGGGCTGGGGACGGGGTCGTGGCCACCAGCCGAGCGCAGCCGCCTCGCCAGAGTCACATCTGAGCCCCCGACCGGCTGCGGCTCCCGGAGCCCCCGGGGGACGTTAAACAAACAGCGTGTTGTCACCAGCGCCGGCTGATCGACCCGGCCCCGGGGACCCCCGGCCACAGCAAAGCCCCCCCGGGGAGCTCAGGCTGCGCACAGGGGTCGGGGCACACACGGGGACACTTGGGACCTGCGCCCTCCCCACGCTCGGCATCGACCCCCTGCAGCCCCCCCGGGCCCCCCCACCCCGCAGAGCACCTGCTCTCGTGTGCACAGACACGTATGTGCACGGACACGTATGCGCACGGACATGTATGTGCACACGCACGTCACGGCCTGCGGGTGGATGTGGGGCTATGGTGGGGTGAGTGTTGGGGTCCCCAAGACCCCCAGCAGAGCCCCCACTCGTACACGCCCCCCCCTCCCACCCCAGGGCGCCCGTGGGAACCAGCGGACAGGAAGGTGCCCAGGGCAGCCCCAGCTCCCCCCACCCCGCTCGGGGACGCGGCTCTGGCACCCTCGGGGTGCCCGGGGTGCGGCCGAGGTGCTGCTTCAGAAGCCGAGATTTTTGAGGGACCGGTTTGGGAGGTGGATTTGGGGTGCGGGTTTGTGGGAAGGGTTTGGGGTGCGGTTTTGGGGGTGGTTTGGGGGCTCCAGGTCCGGAGTTGCCCCCCCCGCGGACACCCCCTCGCCTCGCCCGCGGGATGGGGATGGGGTGGGAACGGGGATGGGATGGGGATGAGGGTGGGATGGGGACGGAGATGAGGATGGGGACGGTCGGTGCTGCTCCCCCCGCCCGGGGACTCCCCGCCGAGCCCCGGCATTGTCCGGCCTTTGTCCCCGCGGGATGCGGGACACACGTTCCGCCCGACCCCCTCGATTCCCCCTGATCCCCCCGATCCCCCCCGCACCCCCGGCCCCCCAATGTCCCCCCGATCCCCCCGATCCCGCGGGATGGAGCCGCGGGTGGATGTGGGGCTATGGTGGGGTGAGTGTTGCCGCACGATCCAGCGCAGCCAGGGCCGGGGGCACCCCCACCGCGGGGGGG
>NW_020884962.1:1403649-1424954 GCF_003945725.1 Corapipo altera
GGGGGTCCCGGAGGGGGGTCAGGGCCGGCGGGGCCCGCGTTCCCCGCCCCGCACACGGGAAGGCCGCGGGCCTCTCCGAGCTCCCCGGGGCGCGCAGGTCGCCAAGCCCCCGCCCCCGCCGGGCCCACCCCCGGCCCCCAGGGCAGCCCCGAGCAGGTCGGGGCCCGGGCGGGCGCGGCCGGGCCCCGATGGCGGCGGATGGGCCCCTCCAGGTGTCCCCCACACCCACCATCTTGTCCGGGCTCCGCGGAAAGGGCGGCGCCTCGCGGATCTCGCGAGAGCCGGGGAAGGGCAGAAGCCGCGCGCGCGGCGCTTCCGCCCTCAGTGCCCTTAAAGGGGCCGCGGCCGCGGGGGGACCCCGGGAGCTGCTTCTCGCGGTGCCGGCGGAGCTCAGGGCCCGGTGGAACCGCTCCTTGCCTCTGGCCCAAGGTGGAACACCAGGGGGACACATCAGTCACCTGTGCCTCGCAGACACACCTGGGCAGGTGTGAGCACCGGCACCTGCCGGGAGCCACCTCCATCCCTCACCCACGGACCTGCATCCTTTACCCCCAGACCTTCATCCCTCAGCCATGGACCTGCATCCTTTACTCCCAGACCTTCACCCTCACACATGGACCTCCATCCCTCACCCCCAGACTTCATCCCTCACCCCCAGACTTCGTCCCTCACCCATGGACCTGCATCCTTCACTCCCAGGCCTTTATCCCTCACACACAGACCTTCATCATTCACCCAAAGACTTTCCCTCTTCACCTATGGACCTCCATCCCTCACCCACGGACCTTCCCCTCCCGCTGCCCTGCCCCCGGAGCCGGTGGCTGTTCCCGGTTGAACCGAGGACACGCCGGGTGTGGCTGAGCACAACAGGCTCCTCTCGGCCCCGGTCGATCCGGTTTGTCCCCCGGTCCGGGAGGTTCCAGCAGATCCAACGGCCCACGGGAACCTGGAAGAGCCAGTTCTGTGCAGAAGGGGACCCGAATCCAAACCCTTTTATGCCAGAAGAGTTTGCAGACGTCAGGTCCCCTCCATTCCGTGTATCCCTGGAGCTGTTGGGCTGTATCCTCTCCACGGTGTTTCCCGCAGCCCAAACCTCACCGAGGGTCCGGGTGGTCTCAGAAGTGACACCTGCACAAAACCACAACTGGAGCAGCTCCTGTTCCAGGGATGCTCCAAGCACGTGAGCTCTGGATGTGAGGGAGTGAGGAGCAGAGACACGAGGATCCGAGCCTGGAGCATCCACGGGGAGGAACTGGCACGATCCACACAAACCACAGAACAGATCCAAGCCCTTCTGAGAGCGACCCAGCGACCTCCACGTCCCAGAGTGCACGAGTGCAGAGCAATGCCACCTCATTAACAGCGATTAATTACAGCAGAGAGGACTAACGAGCACAGACACAGCCCCTGGAGGAGGTTCTGTGGGTGAGATTTGGGTCTGATGTGAACTCTCACCTCAGCCAAGGGCCAGTCCCACCTCTGCCAGTCCCTTTCCCATGGGGCTCAACCCCACATTTCAGAGCCAAACCCCGGGGTGACACTCCAGAAGAGCCAGGTCAAAGCTACAGCCACTGAAGGTCAGCTGATCAATCCATAAATTGCCCATTTTGCCACCGTGCCTTGAAGCCTCGAGGCTGGGTGAAGAGCAGCATTTCCACTGCCACCAAGACGTGAGTGACGATGGAGGGACAGGCCAGGATGGATCTGATCCAGGCCAGAGCCCCTCAGCAGGTGGGATGTGATCCATGTGGGAGCCAAGGACAGCCGTGTCCCCCCCCGGGGGGTGGGCACAGGGCACAGCCCGTGACCCCCCAGGGAAGGCGACTCTGCCGACGGATTTCTCAGGAAAACCCGAACTCACAAGAAAAAGCAAAAAAAAAAAACAAACCAGAAAAATGGAGACAGGCTTGGTGTTTCTAATCCAAAGGTTCTTGTCTTTATTCAAACCAGGGCTCAGCACTCCAGTGCCCAACGCACCGAAACCTTTTGCCTGAGGGAAATCTACACCCCGCGGAGCCCCCGGCACCCCGAGGGAGGCCCAGACCCACCAGGGCCCCTGCGTGTCCACGGGTCCCGCCCCCCCCCCCGCCCCGCCCCCCCCCCCCCCCCCACAACAACAGCAAAATACACTCAGTAGATTTCTGTCAACTCCCAGAGTTTCGGATCCCTCCGCCCCAGCGCTGCCCTGGGCAGGGAGGGAGGGGCTGGAGCCCTCCCCCCCCCCCCCCCCCCCCCCCCCCCCGAAACCCCTGTTTTAAATTAAAAAATAAGCCAGCATACATAGTAGAAAATTTCTCTTAAAAATTTCACAATCTGTAAATGTATATATTTTTTTTTTTTCTTTTAAACATAAAAGTTTACAATATACGGTAAAACAAAGGCTCAGGAAAAATAATTTCAAAAAAAAGAAACCTGAAGTTTTGAATTAAAGCTGAAGACATTTTTAAAACCCTGTAGTTTGAACCAGTGACATTTTCTTTATTTGTGCTGATGGGTTAGAGAAAGGAAAAAATCTTTAAAAACTGCAGTCCAAACACCCACAGCTCTGCCTTCAGAAGCCATCTGCCCCCCCCCCCCCCCCCAAAAAAAAATTGTTGTTAGGTTTTTCTTCCATCAAGTATGTGATTGTCACAAGTTCAGAAGTCTGGGATCCCGGGGTTCAGCTGGTCCCAGAGATCCCTGTGGACAGCACTCCCTGATTGCCAGCCCAGGCTAGCGCCGGTAGGGATGGAATCCTTGCACGTTGTGGTTCTGGCCCCGGCCGAAGCCGCTGCCTCCGGCTGGGGGGCCGCTGGAGGGCTGCACCGAGGGGCCTCCGTAGGGAGGGGGCTGCTGGCTGGGATCAGAGAAACCTTGTCCAAACCCGCTCAAGTCTTGTCCATACCCTGGGGAGAAGGGAAAGGCACAGGATCAGCTGCCAGGAGCAGCAAACTCCGCTCCCTCCCTCCTCTCCGGGCCCAACCCCGCGGAGAAGCAGCTGCCCTGGGTTCCCACTGGGATTTACCTTCCACACAGAGGGAACGGGCACAAAGGAGAAGGGGACAGGTGTGCAGGAATGGGGGGGCTGCATTTTGGGGTGATCCCAGCCAGGCTGGCAGTTCCAGTCACACCGAGGGGGCTCCCAGGGGGGCTGTCACTCCTTCTGGGCAGCTTCATTTTGGGCTGGGCTCTCTCCTGGCTAAAAGCTGCCAGGTCCAGCACAGGCAGAGGGGTGGCCAGGAAGAGTCCCCTGGAATCTCAGAGTGCCTCAGACTGACCATGCAGTTACCACACTCTGCTTCACCAGCTGGACACCCACAAACCTGGACAGCTGCTGTGTCCCAACTACACTTTCAGCCAAAGCACCCCCGAGTCAATATTCCTCTTGTTCTCCCCCAGCACTTCTCTCCTGCCACACTGTGCCCAACTCAGGGACATTGTCACCACCTCTCTGTGACATAACCCACACCACAGAGTGAGCAGAACCTGGGGACAGGGAAAAAAAACAGGATGCAGATGGAGGACCGGGCAGAATTCCTGCTGCCAACACAAAACACAACTAAATGTAAATTAGGAACACCGAGAAATTGAGAAATTTAATTCAAATTCCTGCAATTAAATACAACTCTTAATCCTGGCATCAGTGCCAGCCCCTGCTCTGAAGGATGGTATTAAGGCTCCTAATTACCAAGTGCATTTCTGCAGTGCTGCCTCTCTCTGAGCAGGCTTAGAGCAGGTTTAACTCTCTTAATCCCAAACAAAGTCTCTTAGCACATCTTCAGTAGCTCAGTTTCAAGCTCTGCCTGTCCCTCAGGACTTGCTGCCACTAATGAAGCCTAAAACACAGCTCTGACAGTCTCTGGGAGCCCCACATGCTCCCCTGGCATTTGTTTAGACACAGACAAGCAGGGCCCCAGAACTGCAGCTGAACTGTTCGCTGGGAGTGGAAAAAACCAAACCCTGAGTTACTGTCACTCGAGGGCAGAGCTGTGAGGTGCAAACCACAGCTCCCCCTGGGCTCACGCTGTTTATCACAAAGGAAACCCCCCCACACACCTGCAGAGTCACTCAGGGCACGTTGCTTTCCTCCCCTGGCTGCTGATCCCTGCTCCAATCCCTCTGCCAGCTCTGTGCTTGCACTGTCTGGCTCAGGAGCCCGGATCCATTACCAGGGTAAAGCCTGGCCAGGGAACAGTGGCAGGCACAGTTCAGGGGGGGGTTTTCACCCAGCCAGCTCACAAACATGAGGAGCTGTACTGCCCTTACACAAACCCCCCACATCTGAGCCTCATTCTTGCCTCTCACCCCCCTAAAGAGTCTGCAGAGAGCCAAGTTCTGGCAGGACAAGAAAAACTTCCTTGAGTCACGAGGGCAAAACTACCCATGAAAACCAACCCTGTTTGTAACAAACAAATGAAAAAACGTTTCAAATTCCTCAGCATGAGAACAAATTCTGCTTTATAAACACATGTGAAAGGCTCATCTTCCTTCAGTGTCTGCTTTACACTGCTGGGACTTTGAATAGCATCTATTTAAATAGATTTTGTGAAGTGTTTATCTCAGTGCAGTTTCTGCAGGCACTTCACACGAGGCAGCACTACCACATGGAGAACGTGTTCAGGCAGGGAACAGCCTGAATCCACAGGGCTGCTGCTTGCAAAAATTCCCTTCAGAAGTAAAAGTGACCAATTACAATCCCTTAAAGGAAAAGAAAACCAAAAAGCAGTACAGAGCTCTTTGGAGAGTTCTCTGCAGAGCTCTTTGGAGAGCACTGCTCGAGCACAGGGCTGAGAAGAGCAAGAGGAGAATGAGAATTCCCTCTGAGCTTCCATGGGGAACAGCAGCAGAAGTTTTACTCAGGAGCACAAGCACCTGTCTAGCAATTTTTACAAGATTTTATCTTTTGTAGTACTGTCTGCCTGGCTTAAAACTTGTTACCTCAGTGTCTTCTATCACCTACCTGAAAGTCATCTACAGAGCACAACAAAGCTTTACAGAGCTACACCTCCAGAGAGATGGGGAAGGAATGGGAAAAGGGAGGAAAAGACACCAGCTTGGATCCTTACACCTGCACTGCCTGCCTCTCGATGCTGCTCTCACTCTTGAAGTCTGCTCTCCAATCTCAAAGTCTGTTACACAAAAAAAGTTCACCGTGAGCTCTGTGAAGCTCTTGGAGTAAAAACTTTTACCCACAGATTTGGGGGGGAGTGGAAACCAGGAATTCATCCTGGCAGTGCACAAGGCTCTGAAGATTATTTCACAGCACACAAGCAACATTTTAGAGTTGACTGAGAAAAAGCCCTCTGGCTTGAATATTGCATGATTTAAGGGTGGCTTGAGCTGGTGGGAGCGTTCCCATCCCAGAGCAGTGCCCTCAGTGTTGGCAAACTGTGCCCAGCACTGACTCCCTACCCAAGGCCAAGGGAAGGGGAGGGAGCCTGAGCAGTTACTCACCAAACTGACTGTAAGGGAATTCTGGCTGAGCAGTCGGGGGTTTGCTCATGTCCTGAGTTGCCTGAGATGGTGGTGGTGGTGGAGGAAAAGCGAGTGGTGCTGCCCCTGGAGTGGCAGGTGGAGGAGGGACCCCAGGGGGGGCAAACTGGTCAGGTGGAGGAGGTGGAGCACCATAACCAAAACCTGGAACACGAGCAAGTACAAAACACATGTGAAAACACTCAGGTGAACACCACCCCGACGTTCTGTTTGGCTTTAGAGCATGATATAATTTAAAAAAACCCCCATTCCTAAGTCTATTAAAGCCAAACTGGGTGTACAGTGATTCACCTCTACACAGGTAACCACCACGGCTCAGAGACCCCCACAACTTACCTGCCACAGGTATGAAAAATGTCCCCCCCAGGGCAGAGACTGCAGCAACCAGCACAGAGGGAGGGAGAAAGCAGAACTGGGGACCCAGCTCTGTGCTCACACACACATGAGGAATGAGGAGGAAGCTGTATTGTCCAGGATCTCGGGAGGATAACGTGGTGCTATCTGCTACTCCAGATAACTGGGGGCTACTTTCCACCTTCTTTAAACCAGGTTTGTGACCAGACTTTTGAAAAGATGGCCTGAAGAGGGTAGATGCTAAAATCCTATTTGTATTTCCAATGCCAGTTGTGACCTTAATTCCTTAAGCTCCTCCAAAAATCTCTGTCTGGCCATGAGCAGTGAGCTCTAAGTTTTCTCTCAGGTGCTGTAACAAGGGTACAAAATACATCTAAATTTGTTCAGCAACACAGACTTAAACCAGAGACTATAAATCATTACTGCATCCAAGAAAAAAAAAATTCAACTCACCAGCAAAAATAAGGATATAGTTAATTATAGCTCAGAATAGAAAACAGTTAAGGATAGGTGAAACACAGGGGGAAAATCCAAGTCCAGGGGAAGATGAGCAAAAGCTGAATTTGGTGCTGGATGTGCTCCAGCTCCTGAGGGTCACTTACTAAATGGTGGAGGGGTGCCATAGCCCTGTGGAAATCCTTGTGGAGGTGGGAATCCCCCGGGAGGTGTGGAGACTATGTATGAGGTAAATGGAGGTGGAGGGGGAGGAGCTCCTCTGCCCGGAGGAGGGGGTCCATATCCACCTGGAAAACAAAGAGAAACCCAAAAAATGAAGCAGATCAATACTGAGGAGCTGCTGCTGGAGTCAGCTTCCTCTAGATGGGGTAAGGCTGTTGGATGGATCTCAAACGCAGGCTCAGCCTTCTATGAATCCTTTCTTTGGGAAATATTTGTCCTCCAAGTATCCCCACTGTAAATAATTGCAGTTTAGCATGTAATCCCTTGATAACAAATTAATGTGGCTGGAGCAGCAGGATGTGTGTCAGCTCCCATTACTGAGCTGTTAAGAATCCACTGTCTTCCCCTTCGTTCTTCCAGGACAAATTCAATCAAGCTTTTAAATGTAGGTTAAATCCTACAGAAACCCACAGATCACTGTGAATGCTCAAAGAAGCTGTGCCCGCACTCAGGAGGATTTTTTCTGTCAGGATTGGTCCCATGTAATGTACTTACCAATTGCCTGTCCAGCTGGCACCCACATCCCTACAACAGAACAAAAAAGGAGCCTTAGCCATCGCTGAAGCTGCCCACTCTGGAGCAGGGATGATGCAAGAGCAGGGATCCGGCTCTGGGATAGACTGGGTATCCTCCCAGTGTCCCTCACACGTCTATTTTTAGGGTCCAAGAAATATTCTGGGCCTATTTCTGAATACACCATTCTGGAAAGACTCTGAACCATTCAGACAACACGCAGAAGAGACAGCAGTCCCCAAACCCAAATCAGATGGAGCATTCGAGGGCTGCCACGTACCAAGTGCACCAATCCATAGCACTATAAAGACCAAAATCCTGGAGAATCCCAGCAGACCAAACATCCAAAGGATTTTTAATTTACCACCACGTTTATCTGAGTTGTTTTTGAAGTTTCTGAACCATAAAAAAGCCTTCCCCACCCGCTGCAGCTCTGAGACTGAAGGATAAATGTGCCTGTGCCTGCCATTAATCTTTCCAGGAGATCAGGTATCATTTTCCCGACTAATCACCCCCTGGAAAATGATGGAGTTTCTCCAGTTGCAGATCAGCACATCTGTGCACAGTGTCAGCCCTCAGCTGCAGCTTCCCAGCTAATCAGCACCGTGGGGAAACGAGCCCTCCCTGTGCTGCCACCCCCACCAGAGCGGGGATGGAGCAGCCACGCTCCCTCCAGCCCCCAGGTGAACACTGCTCATCTCTCACAGCAACTCAATTACCCCGCTGCACTTCTCCAGAGTTATCAAAACTGTCTTTGGGTGAACTCAGCGTGTTCATCCTGCCTTCAGAACCCCGTGGGGTGAGCAGCCATCAAACCCAACCGCGCTCCTCGGCCCGGGGGGTTCCTGAGCTGCAGCAAGAGCTCCTGCACCACCAGCCCCAGAGCTGCCTGGTGCTTTTCCAGGCTACATTAAGCAATTAAATCCAAAGACAAGACCATCTGTTTTCCCCTCATCCCTTTCAAACCTTCCTTATAACTTCCTCTGGAACTGCCTCATCCCTGAGAGAGCCGTATTTAACCCGGTTTGTCACCGGGGTCTCACACAGGCCTCGCTCCTGCACCTGGAGCCACACCTGGAGCCTCCTCCACAGCTTCTTCGAGTCACCCCGAGGCAGGGGGAGGCAGATCCAAAGGGAACAGCTGGAGGACACCTGGGACAGGTGCCAGACCCCCCTGCCCTGTGGAGCGGGTTTTTTGGGAAGCAGGGTGGCCGTGGCGGGCGGGCGGTACCTTGTGGGCCGTATCCCTGCTGCCAGGTCGGAGGGGGCTGCCCTGCCCAGCCGTTGGCAGCGCTTGGCATGATCCTGCTCCCCCACTGGCTGGCCCCCGGCGGCCCCGGAGTCTGGCTCTTGCTGTCCCGAGGCTCGGCACGTTTCACCTCCACCTAAACAAACAGGGGCGGGGTCAGGGGGGCCGGGGGGGCCCGGAGCCCCCCGACCCCTCACACACACCCGCAGTTACACTTACGACTACACTTAGCATCTTATGGCTTACGTCTAAGTACTTAATTACTAAACTTAAGGCCGGTAATTTACAATGTTTCTCAGGTACAGTGTAGGTGATGGTAAGACATTACAAGTCCTACTGTCCAGGGATTCCGAGAAAAACATCCTACAAATCACTTGAGTGTCATTGGCTTTAATCTTAAAACAGCAGTACCCTCTTACAGCAGCTCTGCACTGACAACAGCAGAATCTTCGTTCAGGACAGGCTGATTTGATGGTCAAGGCAGGAGTCACAGGGACAACGTTTTCAGTTAAAAAACCAGAATTTTGAGTGAAGAGGCCGCTCTGAAAAAGGGTACTAATGCTTTAACCAAACACATTTGGGGTTCATTTGGAAGTGACAGTTTAACCCACCCCAGCTAATGGCAATTTCAGCTCATACCTGAGAAACACACATTTTTGATTGATTTTTTTTTTTTAAATGTTGTTTTCTTTTTTTTTTTTTTTAAACTTAAGATTTTATTTAAATGTCTAATGGAAGATAAAGACTTACCTTCCCCAGGCTAACGCTTAAAGAATCTCAATTAACTCAAACAATGTCAGAGGGAATGGATGTGATAAGAGAATCTTACATTACATCTAACAAAAAAGTAAACAAACATGCAAGTAATAAAAATGGACAGTTGAGTCAATAAGAAGCAAATCTTCATACTGTGTTAAGTCAGTGACAAAACCCCTCCTGTTTTAAAAATTAGTAAGCCACAGTGCTTAACTTATTTTATTCCAAGATAAAACATCCTAGTGTTCCCAGCCACAGAATAAGTGCATTTGACCTACTTAAAATAAGCTGCACATTCAACATAAACCTCTCAAAAAAAAAAGAAAAAAATAAAAATCCAGCCCTGGTTTAATGAAACCCTCTCAGCACTCGCTGGATTCGAGGCTTTTTTTTTTTTTTTTTTTCCATTTCATGATTAATTTTAATGGGTGCCAGAGTACAAAGAAAATAAATCTCAATCATCAATGGGCCCTGAGTAGTATGGAAAATAAAGTATTCAGAATTCTTCCTGCCATGTCTTAAAAGCCATTCATGTCGGAGAACAAACAGGAAACAGGCACAAGGCAAGGACAAAGCCCCCCGTGCCCCCCCCGCCGATGCCCCAAGGACATGAGACATGACAGTAACCAAATCTCTGTCAGCTCAAGGCCCTTCCAGAGAGGAACCAGGGGAATTTTTCAAAGGACTCAAATTAATGAGTCTTAACACATTTGCCTTGAGGGAATTCGGTTATTGCTTACAAAAGCAGAGGCCTTCTTGCAATTTTAATTCCCCCCCCCCCCCCATCTTTCAACAACATATGGATTCATTTCAGCAATACCTTTTTAATTACCAAAAAAAGACAGAGATACCATTTTTAAAGCAGGCATGATTAGGCAGTGGAGGAGAGCAGGGGATCTGCAGCTCATTAATCCTCGTGGAAGAATCCCATTAATTTTTCAGTGCACATTTTGAAGCGGGGAACTGCCAAACTGAGGACTGAAAATTCCCTGTGAACAGGGAGGGGCAAATTCCACACCTGCCTAAAGCCCAGGTTAGCCCAAGAACTGAGGCAGCTCCACTGCTCTGAGCTGAAAATCCCTGAATTCTGCTCTGTGTGTCGTTGGAAGGGGGGAAAAAAAGGGGAAACCCAGATTCTTTCCATTTGGAATTGGGTTTGTTTGGGAAGCACCCAGAGCATGTCCCAAAGGCAGCAGCACGAGGTGACATCTGGAGGCTCACTCTGGGCTCTCCAGCCTCTCCCAGAACCTCAGGGATGTGTTCCCTTTGTTCCCATTGTATCTGCTGCTTTGCTCACTGAAGGCAATTCCAAGGGCAGACCAGGGGATCCAGGTAATTCACACACATACCAGTGGGATCTGCTGTGGAAAACACCAGGAGCCAAGAACAGGCCCTGATGTTCTGGATCACACCAGCACATTCCTTTGTTTCCACTGTCAGGAAATCACCCACCCCTCACCCCCAGAACAAGTTCATAGGAATTAAAGGCATTATTTACTGCATAATTAACCAGAACTCCACTGATATGCAGAATATTTCCCCTGCTAGGTAAGGAAATGCTTATCAAATAGCACACAAAAGACTTTAAAGACAATAAAGAAAAAAAATCATACAATGCAATAATTTAAGGAATGTAAAAATCTTCTTGAATCTCCTCACTCTAAGTTTATCAGTTTTAACATTTACTTTAAAACCTGGATCTGCCTTAAAGCTGCAAGGACTTCAATTTACCAGAATTTCCCGTGGTTCGTTTTCCTTTAAGTTCCTCTTTTCTCTCTCTAAAACCTGGGTGTCCTGCAACAATTTACTTTGCTTTTAGGGTTTTTTTTTTTTCCACAGGTAGAAGCATGTTCCTTGCTGAGTAACATCAAAGGAGCCTAAAAAATTCCTCCCTATCCAACGCCCGTTTGCTGACAACACAGTATGAAGATGAAACAACCAGAGGTCACTTAACTGCATTGTGGTTAAATACTATATAGAGTACGTGGGTTGGTATCAAAGTTTCACAGTAAGTGACCCAATTTTTTAAAAAACCAATCCTTCAGGATGTTTTTTTTTCCCTTTTTCTTTTTAAGTTTAAGATTATATAAAGCAGATTGTCTCACACCACCTCAAAATTTCAGCATCGAGTTACATCTGAAGGAGTGGTATCTTAAACCAAGCCTTGAACAACTCGGATTTCACTGGGATTCTGGTTTTCAGACAGCTGGAGATCAGAGATTTCTCTCCTTGCCCCACAGCAGGGCTGGAGCTGAAGGCAGTGAGCACAGCTCATCCCAGCACTCTGCTCTGCCAGAGAACCCCAGGTCTGTACACACAAGGCCTCACCCCGACCAGCAGAGCCCACAGCCTGAGCCCTCAGGCTGAATCCAAGCCCTCCCTTCCTCAGGCTGAGCCCCCCAGCTGCCCTTCTCACCCCCCTTCCTGCAAACTCAGACTTTCCCCACCTTCATGGATAAAGCCTTGAATTTGGACTTCCGTGCTCTCCCACCCGGGCCAAGGATTGAGTTTCACTCCCCAGTGAAATCGCTCGTTGCCCAAGACTTGGTTCTTTCTTAAGGTAAAATAAAACTACAACTACACACTTTTTTGCCCATGATGTCGTGAAAATGCATGTTGACAGCCTGGTCCACTGATTGTTCGTCCTCGAAAGTAATAAATCCAAAACCTAGCCAACGACGAAGAGTGAATCAAGGTAGCAGGGTGTTGTGACACAAAACAGGATGATGAACAGTATTAGGGGCAGACCAAGGGTTCAAGCAGGGGTTTCAGATAACGACACTTGTGTTCAATTGCCAAAAACTCTGCCAAAATTGCAATGGATACTTCCTGTCGTGAGGCAATTAGTGCCTTGCCGTGGGTTCACACATGCAACTTCAAACTGAGCTCGTTAACCGGCTTTTAATTTGATTTTATTCCTCACCCACCTACCAGGAAATGGAAAAAAAAGTGCTAAAACCAAAATACTTGTGGGACAGCAGGTTAAAGTCAAGCAACTTTGCTGCTCCTCCTTGCTCAGCCTAGTTTCCCAAGGAAAACCTGTCTTACCCCTGTTCCCCAAAGCTGCAAAGCAACTTCCTCCCATCCCTTAGCCCAGCTTCCAGTTATTTTTCCGTGGAAAATAAGAAAGTTGGTTTTGAAATGTAGCTGTTAAAGCATGGAAAATTTTACCACTCCATGGATGAATGAGAAGCTTCAGAAACTAACAACCTACATCAGAGGTTCTCAAGTTCTCCACACCTCGGAAAAAGCACAGAACAGGTGTTACTCCTTCCCAGCACAGCAACCCCTGTAGGGTGTTGCTTATACAGGATGTGGCATCGCTGCCACGTCTTTAATCTATTTTATTTCTTGTATTTCCTGCTATTTTTCTCTTGGAAATCTACACGACACTTTTCAGCCCTTTTTGCCCCCCCAAGTGCTGCAGCTCCCCACGGGTGGCTCGTTCCCTTTCCCCTGACCACAGCCCTCGCTGGTGGCAGCTCAGCTGGATCCAGCAGCTTTTGAAGCCTGGAGGAGGCTCTGGAAAGGAGGCAGAGCCCCAGGACCGGCCCCTCCTTGGGGTCCCTCTGAGAACCACTGCACGTAGGTTGTAGCCGCTGGTGCAGCCGAGAGAGTGGCAAAATCGTGGTTAATGCCCCAGGACACGGCCATGCCAGGCCATGCCATCACCCAGCGGGGACAGCCCGGCCCCAGGGCAGGGAGGGACACACATGCAGAACAGGAACTGTGCCATTCTTTGGATTAGCTACGGGGAGAGCAGTAAAAAATTAGAAAGGAAACCCGAGGCGCGGCGTCGGAAGCGAATGGAACATGGATGCGGTTCTGCTTTTCTGAAACCCAAGATCTCCCCCTTGGTTTGCGTTTTGCTTTGCAGCTAGTGCTGACAGCAGCCAAATCTTGCTCTAAAGCGTTACAGAATACAGGGTCTAGCACAGGAATGTCTCTCCACGCTTATCCAACTGCGTTGGGTAAGCCCAAAGAGGCCTAGTGTAGAGAAAGTTTATATATATATATATAAAAATACACAAAGATACAGGCCAAAATAGATTCCAGCAGGTCAAATTCTGCTGTCAGCAACAAGAGCAAAAGACATCACTAAAATAAACTGAAAATAAAAAGGAAAAAACTTGGCATTTCCCACACACAAGAGACTGGCAGTATAAACGAAGTTTAGTGGAGCTGTGATGAAAGCAGCCTCCAAGCTGAGAGCAGCATTTCATCACAATATATTTGTCTGAGTTAACCAGAAATCCGAGTGTTGGAGCCAGAGGAAAAGTATTTGTGTTTAAATCACGTGTTTAGTGTTCCAGCCTTTAGTCTAAAAAGAGACGGGAAAGAGAAACGATGGATTCCATCTATGTCTGAAGGCTGTGGGTTAACTTGATTCCAAGACTGAAGGACAGGAATAGATTGTGAGATGGGGCTGGAGGGGGAGGAAGAAGGAGAGTAAGAGGTCACTGAGGAAGCCAGTAAAGAAACCAAAAAAGGGGATTTAAAGGGGTCAAACACCACAAGATCGGGAACAGTGAAGAATTCAGAGTAAAACAGTAAAATTCCAAGGTGAAGTTTTAAATAGAGAAGTGATGAAACCCACCATCCACAGCTTTAGTTTCTGAAGGACAGGACATTGTCAAAGGCTGGAGAAACAATCTGCACCGAGCAGGACTCCAAGAGGACCAGCCCAGAGCGCTGGGGCTCGTTGCAGCCAAGGGAAGAGGAGAAGGAACACAGCGAGGCCCTGTCAGTCCCTTCCAGCTGCTGCTTTGGCCAAGAACAGAAGGCAGGAGAAGCAGAGACCGCAGCAAAGCCGCTCTGCTGGTCAGAGGTGAGACACGGCTGCCTGGGCGTGGGGCTCGGGGAAGGGTCTGGAGCAGAGCTGGCAGCAGAGCTGGCAGGAACAGGCAGCACTGAGAGGCAGCAGGGATGACGTGGGGGTGTGACACCATCAGCTCCTCCAGGGCACCACCCGAGACTCTGGGTCCCAGGGCTCTCCTGAGGGGCTGGAGGCAGCTGGATGCTACAGGGATAAGAACAGGGATCATTCTCCCCCCTCCTGCCAGAAAACCAGTAAAATGACGTGCACTTCCAAAGGAAGGGTGGGCAAAGTTAATGGCAGAAGGCAAAACTGAGAAGGGTACAAGGAGAGATGGCACTGAATTGGCCTTTGGGGTTTCATAAATACAGTCATTTAGGCATTGTGTTAGAAGGAGAAGGGGACAGAGCAGCAAGAGAACACAGGTGAGAAAGGCAAGGCAAGAGAAATCGTGTTCTGGGAGGCACTGCCAGGAAAACCCAGCACAAACTAGAGGGGATTTTTCCTCACCACCCCCCCCCTCCAGGGACTGACAAGGCCATTTGGGGAGATGACTGTTGGTTACCACACTAAAAAAAGAATGCAACAGCACAAAAGTGAAAGGCAGGGCAAGAGGATTCAAGGAGTGTTTAAGAAGTCAGATGAATTAAGGGGGAAAGTTTTCTGCAGAACACGTGGATGGAGACAGACCTGTTCTCCCACCTTCACCACCCACCTGGAGCTTGTGCTTTACCCTAAGCCCTCCTTTCCCTGTTTTTTTTTTTAGTAGAGCTTTAAGCAGAGAAGCCATTAATTGAGGCAGGATTAATCCAGACCAGGCATGATGTTTTAGTACCTTTTGCTCAGAGGCTGCAAGGCTGGGATTAAATATTACAAAGGTAGAGATGATACAATAATCACTGAAATGTTTCAGAACTCCAGCCCCAAATCACACTGGGATGCCCGTGTCTTTGTCTCCTCTATCCAAAACCAGCTGCTCTAGAGCACTGAAATAGATGGATTTATGTGCTGCTTAATTCAAAGGTAT
This sequence comes from Corapipo altera, assembly GCF_003945725.1. Classification (NCBI taxonomy): domain Eukaryota; kingdom Metazoa; phylum Chordata; class Aves; order Passeriformes; family Pipridae; genus Corapipo; species Corapipo altera. The sequence continues at coordinate 1,418,515 of NW_020884962.1, forward strand.
CTGTTGAAAGAAGATTAGGATAGCTAAAGCAAGAAAACAAAAAAAACAAATATATTGAAACTTCGTTTACACTCCAATAAAAGACAAAGCCCGTCCCTCCTCTGACTGCGGAACTGGCCTGTACCTCTGTGATAAATTATCACCTAGAGAGAAGAAATCTAAAGAGATATCGTTAATCACAGTCAAACAATTCACAGAGAGAAAAGAAACAAAAAAAGAACTTACTTAACATTACCATACTTTACTATGAAACACTTAAATATGTCACTAAGGATGTATGTCTAAATTAAAAATAAAACTAAGACTTAACAGCTTAATAAATATGAAGTGAAGGATATATTTCTTAATAATGAGGCAGAAGAGAAATGAAAAGTTCAGATGGCAAACTATTCTCTAGCATGTCCAACATGCTACAGGGTGGGAGCAAAGCTAAAGGATTGGCTCTTCCTTGGCAAACTGATGGTGGATGCAATGGGACGTGGGTGACGTGGAACTTGCTTCGTATTTTGACCAGAGGTTCCCAACCTGATTCAATATCTAGTGACCCTTCCACGATCTTGGCTTTTCCCCCTCTCAAAAAGCAGCCTGGCATACAGGGATTGTACATCCCAATCAAAAAAAAAAATAATATATGTACGTATTTCAGAATGATTCTGTGCAGTTTAAGGAGTGTTTTGCTTTAATTTGAGGTGAAGCCATTTAACCAAAACAAAAAGCAGATGATGGATGGATTCTGTCCTGTCTCGTGCTCTGGCTGGAGCACTCCCCATGCACTTACAGACCCAACATACCTTTCATGTGCAATAGGAGGAAAATCTGCCTTTTTTTTTTTTTTTTTTTCCCCTCCAAAAGTACCTTCAGCCACAGAAGTGGCTTGAGAATCAAATTTCATTTCATCTCAAAAAACAACCCCCATAAATGAGCATGACACGTCTGAGTTGAAATGCACAGACCCCAGTGAAGCCAGAGATGAAGAGTCTAGACTTGAAGTGATGTTTGCCCAGTGAATTATTCTTTTTCCTGAGGCAACATAAGAGAGAAAAAAAAAAAAAAATCTACCTTTTCTGATGGTGTGAAATAGTTTGCCATCTGACTATAGGAGAGCATGAAGAAATTTCAAGGACAAACTAGATCAGCCTTTACCTCGGGGCCTCTGTTTCTCTGCGTCGTAGATCATTACAACTTCAGTGACCTGGAAGAGAGGAGGGAAATTCTACTCACTGTGCTACCAGGGGAGGCTTGGAACAGTCACCACAGGCTGGCCCCTGCTCTCTACCCACACAGCACAACTCAGCTGCAGCCACCAATCCCAGGCACAGCACAAAAACCAGGAATATTGCTCTTCCTGGGAGTTTAGAAAGCCTCAGTTCACCCACCCACCCATCCATCCATCCATCCCAAAAGCTGCTGTACTGTCTCATCACACTTAACATTTTAATCCACCATTAAGGCCATTACACTGTTTGTACCCTCACCACAGCCCATAAAACACCCCAAAGGTTTGTTTTAGAAGAGCTCATCAGTGTAGCTCCTTAGAAGATGACTTTTCCCATTTTTAGCCACTTTCACTCTCACCATGAAGATCAGCTTGAGCTCCAAACACATTTAGTGCTCTGAAGGAACCACTGTGGCCCAGAGCACCAGTCAAAGTGATGCTTTAAACAGCTTTACAAACCCCCTCCAAGCTCTGGATGAGCAGGAACAGTCTGGGTTTAGCTTAAAAAAAAAAAGAAAAAAATGGAAAAATTGCCTTTCAAGGGCTTCAAGACTGTTTTTCTCAGAATAAACACCACTGTGAGCTACAATTTAAACAAAACCAGAGGTGGAACATTTATGTCAAAGGCAACATTAAAACAGCTGGAAGGAACCGCTCTGGAATTTCTCAGGTGCCGAAAAGTGGTCACAGAATGGATGTGATCTTATGGAATCACACCTTCAAGGCAATCTTAGGGTATTTTTACTAGAATCCCCTGAGTTAGCTTAACATTCTGACACAATTTTGCCTTTTATTTACAGCTAGAAAACACCTGAGTTACTGGACCATGTACACTCCCTTGACTGTACCCTACTGGGACTGGGCCCCACGTGGGGATTGTGCCACGGGGCAGTGCCAGATTTTTCCCCTCTCTGATCCATTTGGATCACCATGGCCTTAATTACCCAGCAACCACCATGGCTACAAATCAGTGTCTGTGGCCACAAAACATTTGTGAGGCTCCACTGCTCCAGAGGAACTCGTTACAACTGCAGGAGGAGGAGTTTCTGATATCTATGCTATGAGTAAAGTGCTGCTACTTACTTTCCAAGGCACTCACAGTTGTGGCTGTTGCCTTCTACACTCGCAGGACATACCCTCAATCTCCCCAGCAGCCAGGGCACAGCTGGAAAGCCAAGTCTGTGAGGAAGAGCCTTTAGAAACTACATTCCACAGCTGTGGAACGTGCTCCCTGCTTTTATTAGGGGTCTACTGCAGCCTTTCAAGCTAAAGAAACAGTTGTTAGCCACTGCTTGTTGAGTTTTAAATAAATTATCTCAATGGAACTTTAAATATGGCTGATAAATGACTGACTGATGACAAACTTGTTTCTCTACAAATCCTTTGCTGCCACTAAGAAATCCCAGAGAAAAGTGATTTAAGCATAAAAAACCCACACTAAATGCCACTCAAAGGTGACAAGTTCATGTCCACTGGCACAGTCCTGAATTTACCTCAGGCAATCTTTAACTTCCTCAGACTTATTCACAGCTGAATTATTTAATTCAATGGTTTATCATGCTAAAGGGGCAGTGAGACCGGGGATAAATGGGAATTAAAACTAAATAGAGAAAATCCCCACACAAATCAGAAGAAACAGTAATTTCAGTCTGAGGTTACAAACTGAATTAAAAGCTGTATAACATGAGTAGCAGTTTGTCTCAGATGGAGGTTCCAGAGACACCAGAACTCAGCTGATTCCAGGTGGTGATTTAAAGCAGCTACTGCTCCCAAAACAAGGGCAGGAGACTCAAATTTAACCTGTGTGTGCCACAAAGACCAGGAGTTTGTAATTCAGCCCACTGAGGTACTCGCTGTTCCCAGAACAATATATCAACAGACACTTTAAACTGCCCAGCTGTAATGTATCGATGGGAAAGAGGAAAAAATAATCATTCTTAAGCTCCCTCAACCTGGGGGTTTTTGGAGGAAGGGACAGAATATTGTCCCAGGTAGACTGAAGCAAGGAGACAGAAGCAGCACAGTGAATTCCACCCGAGCAGTGGGTTCTGCCAAGAGCCATTTCCAGACCATCAGCATTCACCACAAAACTCTTCAGGTGCCCCTGCAGCAGTTTGTCCAAATTTCCCCCCAAATTTGCCAGCCTGAGGAACCCTGAGGGGAGGCAGCAGGAGGGGAAGCCCCTTCCCCCCCAGTGACTCACCACTCCGAACTTCTTGAAGTATTCCCTGAGCTCTGTCTCGCCACAGTTATGAGGAATCCCACCAACAAAAATCTTATTGGATTTATTGTTATCGCTCCTGGATCCTTTCTGCTAAATCAAGGAGGGAAAGATTCAGTCAGAAGGACAATCAAGTCGGCTGCCTCTGTAATTTCCCACTGCCCCACCACCAATGGGCTCTGGCAGGCTGAGGGGAGAGCTCCAGCCTTGAAGTCTCCCAGTCCTGAAGGCAAAGCACGTTCCGAGCTCAGAGGTTCAGTGTTCCCTGGTCCTCAGAGGACCAGAAATCCAGGGCCTGTGTTCTGAGGCCATTTACTCATTCTACACTGACATCTGATGAAGCTGCAGGGTGTGGAGTGGGCTGGAACAGTATCAGCCCTGCGAGGGCCCTTCCAGCCACTGCTCCCAAGTGAAGAACTCACTAAAAGCAGCACTAAGAGCTTAAGAAACACCACACCCAGACTGACACCAGTGCTCGTGAACACTGCCCTGCACCTCGAGCCTGCCCACGGAAATCCAAGCGAAAGACATTTTTCAGAAATAAATTTACACTCGAGGCCTGCACACTGACTTCTGCCTTTAGAACACAGATATAATCCAAGGGAATTCAACTCAACTGCTAGAAGCTAAGCCAGAACTTGGACAACAGGCAGGGTACACAAGGATCTTTCCTTACCCATCCTTCCTTCGGTCGTGTCCGTTCTGGCTGCATCCCCCGAGGTGTACATGGCTTTGGATCAATCTGGAAGAAGTTCCAGTTTGGTCAGACCTCAGCATGCAGAATTTTGCTCTAAAAGTTACTGTTTGTGGCAGCTGAAGCCAGCACTGCTGACACCCAGCACTGCTGACACCCAGCACTGCTGACACCCAGCTCCTCAGCACAAAGCCATGGTCACACAAACCACTGAGTTAGAGCTGCCTTCCAACAAATCAACTTAAACCAACAACCAGGTGACTTGGACACTCTCCAGTCTGCAAATGAGGAGCCAGAATTTAAAGCAAATCTTTGGATCTGGAGCAGAAAAAAAAAACCCCAAAAAACCCCCACACAAAAGCAACTTACATTTCGGCCATCTAACGTGTGAGGTCTGCTGGCCAGCACTGTTCCCACACAGTTGGGATCTTTAAATTTGACAAATCCAAATCCTCGAGATTGATTTGTTGTTTTGTCTTTCATTATTACACAGTCTACAACTTCTCCATACTGGGAGAAGTAGCTACGAAGAGTTTCTGTTAAAGGGAAAAAGCAAATATTAAACAGAATCAGATACTGACAGCACCAGACTGTGTCTGCAATTATGAGCCAACAGAGAAGCAAACAGTGAAACGACTTCAACTCATCTTTTGAAAATGATCACATTTTACTTCCTGTAAACCAAGGCTAAATAACAGTTTGTTTCCACTCATACAAATGGAAAACAGTACCACAGGAAAATGATGGTAAAAATGGTTGAGTTGACAAAACCTCCAGCACCAAACACTGACAGAAAATATAACCCCAGAAGTATTAACACACAGCTGAGCTCTCTCTGCAGAGAGGTTTATTAATCAGCAGAGAGGAGCAGGAGAGTCTCAGCCCAGTGTTCCCAGTGCCTGTTCAAAGCTCTGCACTGGGCTGCCCACAAGGGCCCAAGGCCTGCAGCACACGTCCCTCACCTTGTGTCGTGCTCCAGTCCAGGCCACCCACAAACAGCTTCCTGCAAATGAAGCACAGGCAGGTTTAGGGGATACATCAGATCCTACATCTTATTTCAGGCCCGAGCTGGTTACCCTGGAGAGCTCTGGGGGTACCCAGGCCTCCAGCACCACACCAGAGCCCGCTGGTTAAACCAAACCCTCCCTCCATTCCTGCTCCTCACCCACAAACCCTCAGCCACTGCTGTCTGCCAGCCCCTGCCACTGGAGGGAAAGCAAAAGTACAGGTGCCAAGCTCAGGCCTGAGACAGAGACAAACCTGTGTGGCAGGTCCTGAATAACAGAGCAGGGCTAATCCAGCCACTCGTTGGGAAACCTTTGGATAATCCAGTTGGAGATATGGCCAAGTAGATGAGAAAGCCATGGCTAAACCCCAAACCAAACTGCTTAAAACTGAAACAACTCATCTTCTGCAAAGAGCACCCAAATCTGCAGGGTTTCATGTCACAGCATGCCCAAGTGCCTGGGTAAGTGCTCAGAGGAGCTCCCTGCCAGCTCTGCACCTCTTTATCAACTTCTGGGTGTGACAAAACTTCCACAAAGTCATTTACTCTGTAATTAAAGGTTGGTTACAGCCACCTCAACACTCAGCCCTTTCTGCATGAAGCACCAACTCAAACAAAGCAAGCCTCTCATGGGGGTCTGCAGCTCCACTCTCTGCTCTCTGTGAGCAGGGACAGGACCCGAGGGAAGGGCTGGAGTTGTGTCAGGAGGGTTTGGGATGGATCTCAGGGAAAGGTTCTTGCCCCAGAGGGGGGTGGGACACTGACCAGGCTGCCCAGGGCAGTGGGCACAGCCCCAGGGCTGCCAGAGCTCCAGGAGGGTTTGGACAATGTTCTCAGGAACAGGGTGGGATTCCTCCTAACAAAACCAATTAAAGTTCCTCTCACCTGCCCTTTTCAGGAGCAGGTAATGGCAGTGAGAGCCCAGGCACCCCAGCCAGAGCTGCAGGTGCACTGGGAGCACCAGGGCACTGAAAGCCTGGCAACTCAAAGGTCCTGCTGAGCAGGGCAGCTCCCTGACAGCCCCTTCCACTCTGATTCACTTCTGTGATGTGACATCACGTCACGACCCTTCTGCACCAGCCAAGGGACTAAATTCAATACTGCACAGCACCCACGAGCCTTGTCCCATCAGGGCAAACTCTGTTCCTAAGTCAGTGGCTGAGACGTGACACAAGTCTTGTCTTTCAAAAAAAACCAGACCAACTGTTAAGAGCTGATCAAAGCGTCTCCTTGAGCAGCCAGAAAACAACTGAGCTGGTGACATGCAAAGGAAATACAGCCCTCAGTGTCAGGGCAGACACCG
>NW_020884962.1:1424964-1425241 GCF_003945725.1 Corapipo altera
CCCTGAGAGTGGCACACCCAGGACATGTGCCCCCTCCCCAGGCCCCTCTCAGAGTGGCACACCCAGGACATGTGCCCCCTCCCCAGGCCCCTCTCAGAGTGGCACACCCAGGACGTGTCCCCCCTCCCCAGGCCCCTCTCAGAGTGGCACACCCAGGACGTGTCCCCCCTCCCCAGGCCCCTCTCAGAGTGGCACACCCAGGACATGTGCCCCCTCCCCAGGCCCCTCTCAGAGTGGCACACCCAGGACATGTGCCCCCTCCCCAGGCCCCTCTGAG
>NW_020884962.1:1425251-1428390 GCF_003945725.1 Corapipo altera
CCAGGCCCCTCTGAGAGTGGCACACCCAGGACATGTGCCCCCTCCCCTGCCCTCTCTCTCGAGCCAGGCCTGTTTTCTACTTGCACACTCGGGATGACGAAGTTTTCCTCAAGGATTGGAAAGGTGCCCCCTGCTCCCTCTGGCAGCACTCAGGCCCCTGGCAGGGGCTCAGGGCCTTGCTCAACACCCGCCAGCCCTCAGCAACAGCTCGTGTTCTGGGACAGCCAAACTTCACCCCGCTGCCCCCACCACACCTGGATCTCCTGGGGGCTTCCACATCTGTCCCTCTCCACGCACAGAACACGGACAAACCTCTGTGCCCCTCTTGGGGAAAGTAAGTTCTGCAGGGAAATAACCCTATTTCCCAATAGCAAAGGAAAAAGTGCTGATCTAATGCTACATTCACACTGAAGTTTTGGGGTGTGTTAGCAACTGCCTTGACCAACTGCAATTGAGCTCATGGACTGGGTTTGGGTGTTTAACCAAATCTGACAGCTTGGTGCACACCATCAATCTATTTTAGATCAATCTAGAAGCACCAGCTGCATTCTGAGAGAGCACCAAGCTGTGCAGGGAGGGAGGTCACTGAAACCTTCCCATTCCACTATTAATTATTTGTAGTCACCCTACGTGGACTGGGACAGAAAAGCTGGGCTGCCCAGGGCCAGCTCCAGCAGCTGCACAGAAATGCACAGCTGTGGAATGCCAAAGGCAGGAATCCCCTCCTTGGGCTCCTCCATGGATTGCTTTGCACACAGAGAGCAGGGCCAGAGTTCACCAATCCCATCAGCTGCAGAGTTCACAAGGGTCCAGATGTGGCACTGTGCAGGACAGCTGTGTGACAGGGTGGTTGTGTGAGAGCTCGATCCCTGAGCTCAGCACCATCAGCAGCCCCTTCCCAAGGTCTTACCCACGCTGCATCCTGAAAAACTTCTGCTCCAAGCAGCTTATGGGCTGGCAGCTATTAAATTCACAGAATATCCCACGTTGGAAGGGACCAACAAGGACTGAGTCCAGCTCCTGGCCCTGCACAGACACCCCAACAATCCCACTGTCCCCTAGAGGATCATCCAAACCCTCCTGGAGCTCTGGCAGCCTTGGGGCCGTGCCCACTGCCCTGGGGAGCCTGGGCAGTGCCAACCACCCTCTGGGGGAAGAGCCTTTCCCTGATACCCAGCCTGGAATGCAAAGCCATTCCCAGCAGAGCCAGGTGACAACAGGACCCAGCAGCCCGTGCTTTGGGCAGGTCTGTCTGTCCACCAGGAACAGGGTGTGCTGGCTGAGACCCTGCCAGGTGCAGCAGAATTCCCCACAGGGATCCCTTCAGGAGCAGGAAGCGGGATAATGACTCCTCAGAAGTTCTGCCTCACTACTTCCTGTGAGAATTTTAATTGCTAATTTATTCTTTGTTGCAAAAAAACGTACTTGCTGCCGGAGCAAATAATCCCAGAATTAGTAAAAAAGGTACTGCAGAACACCAAAACTCAACAAAAGCAACAACTCTTCACCTACACAAATGATCTGGGGTTTGATTAACACCTCTGATGTCTCAGCTGCAGGACAGAAGGACAGAGATCAGCACTTTTCTTCCATCCAAAACAGTCCTAAGTACTAAATAATTACAACAAATAACTCTCACAAGGCCCCCCCTGCCCACACCAACACACCTGCAAGACCTACAGCCTCCCTAAGTGGTTTTCCTTAAAATCTGAAAAGCAGCTGAATTCCCAACTTCCCATTCAGAGCTGCCTCTCCCAAAGCTTTGAACCAGAACTTCCTCCCCACAGCCAAAGCAGCTGAGCAGAGCTGCCCTTTGTTTTACTCTCTCACCTTTCCCTCTGAGCACTTTTGGGGGAGGAGGATGAAGAAATTTCCCTCTCTGATTATCCCCCCAATCCATCCCAACCTGATTACAGCTCCAAGGATCACATCCTAAAGAGCCCGTGAGCAGGACCCAGCCCTGGGACAGCTGAGCCTGCTCAGGAGGGGAGCTGATGACAGTTCATGGAATAACCTGGAGCCTGGACTCACCCAAGGCTGGGAGGGCAGACCTGATCAGGGCTCTCAGAAGGCACCAGACAGTGGTTAAGGCCCAGGTGCAAACAAAACCACTTTCAGAGCCAAACCTTCCAACAGGCCTGTGTTGGAACAGGGGGTTGGAACCAGATGATCTTTAAGATCCCCTCCAACCCAAACCATTCCCACCCGATGTTCCAATCGCTTGTCTTGCCTCCTGTATTTTTAGGATTTACAAATTAAGAACAAGCAGTAAATAAGCAGCTTACAAGGCACTGCAGGCAGCTCGGGGCGAGTGGTTCGTGTCTGCTCTACTCTCAAACAAGGTGACCAGTCCTGAGGAGCAAATTCTGTGCCAAAAGGTGCAGTGGAAGAACCAGCCAGAGGTCTTTTAATTTTGTTTCTGCTACTCCGAGTTCTCCCGTGCCCAAGTCTGCAGTCTGATCATTTCAGTGTCACAGGCTTTTGGAGAGGGCTCTGAAGCAGCACAATACTGAATGGAACTGGATGGTCCATAAGGTCCCTTCCAACCCAAGCCTTTCTGTGACTGCTAACACACCTCAGAAGAACCCGACCTGCATCAGGTTATTGCTCTGAAGGCACAAAACCCCCTGGAATCCTTAAACCCGGGATTTTCCTGCCTGGAGCCCGTCCCACGCAGAGGACAGCAGAGGGGAGCTCAGGAGGGTGGCATGGCTGGGGGACATGGGGGGTGAGGGGAGGCTCCCGGTGCCCCCCCCTCCCCGTGAGGAGCCCCTGATGAGTCACTGGAACAAAGTCCCCCAGGTGGGTTCACAGAATCGCAGAACGCTCTGGGTTGGAAGGGACCCACAGGGTCCCATCGCTGCTCACAGAGAGCACAGCTCAGTGCCTGCCCCTCCGCTTCCCCTCACGGGCACGTTGTAACTGCAACGAGGTCTCCCCTCAGCCTGAACACACCAAGCGCCCTCGGCCGCTCCTCACGCGGCTTCTTCCCCTCAGGGCCCTTCAGCATCTCCGCTGCCCTCCTCCGGACGCTCCCTAATGGCTTTAATCCTCTTCTTACGCTGTGGCGGCCAGAACTGCACACAGGACTCACGGTGAGGGGAGCGGAGCGGGACGGTCGCGGTGCCCGGGCCGGGGG